>NC_041375.1:3443375-3763375 GCF_900634415.1 Cottoperca gobio | reverse complement strand
CTTCAGGATGTCATGGGGTCCGGCCTCGGCTGCAGAGCGGAACAGATCTGAAAAGAGCGGCTCACCGTTCATTCCACACTACGCCCTGAGGAACTACTTCACAGTGTTCCTCAACCGCTAAGGAAGGCCCTGGAAAAAGCTAGTAAGTAGGTCCATTGTCAAGCTTTTAGATACCTCTGTTTAATAAGGAACCCTTCATAAATGGTTTATAAGTTTAAATGTTAATAAATAATTTAATAAAGCATTAATTATATTCAACCAGTAATAAAAATAACTTTTGAGTTGCCAGGTTATGCAATGACCAATTAGCATTTACCTTGTGGAAAAGGCTGCAGAGGATCTGGACCTAAATCCATTTTTAACAACTTATTATTAATAGGTAACCAATGTTATACATTTACACATATTTGCGTTATTACCAAATAGAAAGGATAGACATAGGCCAAAGGGATTGTATATATATATATATATATATATATATATATATATATATATATATATATATATATATATATATATATATATATAATGTGATCAGGTGGGCCATTTCTTCTCAAAACTGATAATGTACTTACTTTGACGGATAATGCAACAATGTAAAATAAGTATGCGTAAGTAGTAAGTGTGTACACACTTTATAATATCGTTAGTTTCATGTTAGCCTACTGAAAAAAACATTTCACACTAAAAATGGTTTCTCACCAAATTTGAATGTTATTACATTATTGGGTTTTATTACATTTTTGATCAGGTTATGTGCACATGTTATGTAATTTCCAGGAAACTATTACATTATTGTGTGACAGGGATTTTTCATAGCTTGGGAATGTAAAATTAGTTCTTGATAATGTCTTGTAACTGATCTATAAGCATTTGTAAATGATTATTAAGATTAATGAAAGTGTTTATTAAGTGTACCTTGTTAGAAACCACTTTTATATAAGACTGCCTGTCACAGAGGCATGCACAGTCTACAGTTAGATTAACAATACTCCAAATAAAAAACATATATGCTCATTAACATTGTATATATGAGATCTTTGATAAGGTTCCTCGTACCTTCCTCGTTGCTTTAAACAAAGCACATAAAGAACATGTGACCCAGTACTAGACAATGACTCCACCCAATGTGACAAGTGAGGAGCTGTCAGTGGCAGCTGTATCCTCCTCAACACCTACATACAATTCTTCCATGCGTTTGTGTAAAGACTGAACGTGACTTTGACCCATGCACTCATCAATGTGGTTTTCTTGTTTGGTTTGTTTGCAATAGTTAAACAGATCAGATATTCACATTATGTTTTCCTTCTTCCAATAAGTGTAAAATCTTGGTAAACATGGGAGAAGTTTTCCATCATTCTGTGTCCTCCCCCCTTTTTCTTTCTTGTTTTCTTCATGTTTCTGCACTATATCTCTGGTTTGTCTGCTCTCCCTTCCAATGTTCTGCTGTTTGTATCTCTTGTATTTTGTAAGGTGTCCTTGGATGTCTTGAAAGGCTCCTCCAAATACAATATATTATTATTATTATTAGAAGTTTGGTAAATGTACTTTATATTAATAAAAAAACAAATCATGTTACAGACGCAGATACACTATAGTTGCACATATTGATGTGTGTGTATGCACTCAGACATACCTTAAAGAACGTATCTAATATAAATAAGTGAACTTTAACATAATATTCTGCTCCTACCTTTGATATCCTGCGCAGGGCAATCCACTGGGAACTCTGCCTGCTCTGGTCTCCCATTCACTGTGAAGAAAATTATTTTTGTTGCCATGTCAGGAGTTCAGAGCCACTGATGTTGCACTGCTGATTTGTATTTAATGTTTGTCTCGCCTCGTTATTTTACGGGTAAACACCCCACCGCCGTGTTTTTATTATTTTATTTGCTCCACCTCCTCCTCTGCTCCTCCCTCCCTTTCCATCTTTTGTACTGTAACATTTTTCCTAACAGTCATTCATTCAGTAATGAATTCAAAGTAACTTTCAGTGTTTTTTCTTTGTGTGCATGTGTGTGTTTTTTCTTGTATTTGTTGTTTGTTTATTTTGTAGACCTTTTTCAAAAATCATATTTATGAATTATTATCTAATGATTATATTATAGTCGTGTAAATCATACTTATGAGATGGTATCTTATAAATATGAGATAATAAGCCAGGAACATTGTATTAAACATGTCTCATTATCTAATAATAAGATATCTCAGAATTATGAGAGTAATAAGAACAAATTAAGAAATGTATAACAATTTAAAGAACTATTAAAATAAAACAAATACAATGAAAGGAGAAATTAATGAAATTCTAAAGATACATACATTTTCTGAATTACAGTACCTTCGGCCGTATATATATGATTTGTGCATTGTGCAATATTTTAGGCGAATGTACAGGCTACAGTATATGCAACAAATAATTATAAGAAACATTTTTTAATTAGGAAATAATAAGTTATTGACAAAAAGAAAAACACTTAATAATTCGAAAAACATATTTAAGAACTGATTTTGTTTCATGTAGCAGAGTAGATTCACTTTAGTAACATCGATTAAGCGTTTAAAACAGAGTTAATCCGCCAAGCCTGTAGGTGGCGCTGTGCCGATGTCAAGACATAATATAACACATGCAAACCTTCCTTCCGCACTTCCTTGGTTGTCAGTTGTCACCACATGTTCAACCGGATGAAGACACCAGCGTGGTTCGCACGGAGTTGACTGACGGTGTTGTTTTTAATTCTACAATACATGTCTCGTATCATTCATTAATCTAAATGACTGAAACCAAAGCAGAAACGGCTCCTACGCCGGCAAAACAACTGCTGGCTCTGAATCCCAAACAAGAGTCAGAGTTCAAGAAGAAGGTGCAGGAGGCGAAGAAGAACAAATCTAGCAAGGTGGGTCGAGATTAATTCGTGGCCCTGGTAACACGAGGCTGCTGTTTCTTGGTTTCTTCGACAGTAGCTTCTTACTTTCAAAGGCAACAGGTGTTGCACATTATTCCATAACCCGTGAGAGTTTGTGACTTCATTTGAAATTTCAGCTATCTTGGATGCGACTAACGTTAACCCTTTTTACCGTGGTCAAATATTATATATATATATATATATATATATATATATATATATATATATATATATATATATATATATATATATATTGGTGACCTTTTAATACCTGTAACGTGTATATGTATCCACATTCAGTCAGATACGGCTAGTTATTTATATTGAATAATTAATTAAAAATGTCGGCTTCATAGTAACGTTAGGCCTATTTTTCTTGGACAGTCACAAACTTTGATACAGGCCGAAGCAGAAACGGTGGCCATTAAAATGTATTTTATAAAACTTTTTCTGTAACGAATATCAACATTATTATTTCCCTAAACACGTTTCAAGGAAACAAATATTTCTAGGAAAATATACAGTCAATAAAGTATTTTTTCTTCCACCTCCGAACCAGACCAAATAACTTCTAGATGTGATATAACTATACTAATACTACAGACTCAAAAATGAGTTGCAATAAAGTGAAAACTATTGGAGCGATTCATTTTTTTAATATTAAATATTCTTCGTTCGGGTTATTTCTATAAATGTATTTGATTACTGTAAAACATTTAACATTCAACTATATACATGAGTACAAGTTGCAGATTATCATTAGTTTCTTGGATGGTCTGTACACATTTTGTAGATAAATATGCATTTTTTGCAAGGTCCCATGAATTGAATAAGTTTTAATCTGATTTTAACCAAGAAAATCCTTGACATAAATTAGGAGGTCTTGGTAATTTAGTATATAATTAATAATAATAAAAACATACTAGTGTGACTCAAGCTACCTGTCTTTACATTTTACATTTACATTGCATTTTTAAAGATCTTTTATAAATCTTATAAGTAAAACAACTTATTTTATATAAATTAATATTCAAAAAGCACAAATGGTAACCAAAATACAGTTAGTGAAATATTAATAGATGCCAGTGCTTAACATAAAGAGTACATACAATCTTTTTGTGTGTTGCTTTTCCTCAAGAATCTGTATAAAGTCAGTCAAAAGCCATTAATATCAGGGAAAGACAAAAGGTCTTTTCTCACAGCATACATTTTGACTTGTGGAGTAAATGAAGCCGGTGTTACTAATAACACTATCGAGGGCTCTGTTCTATTCAAGTGGCAGGGAGCCAGCATGCACAGCACCAGGAACCTGAAACTGAAGCAGCTAAAGGGAACTCGGCCATGATTCATTTTATTATTTACACCAGTGACGTGTCTGCAAAGGGCCTTCCTCACTTTGCGTACATGAAATTTTCCCGTTAAACATATTTTAGAAGTGTATCTGCTTACTACTTAGTTGAAATGTGAAATCATAAAAACATGCGTAACTGAATGTTGCTTTGCAATACACAATATACAGATGTTAGTTTATCTTGTGCATCTTTGTCCTCTGGTTTATTGTAGTTTGATCTTTTCTTGTTACAGGGGGGCCGTTTGGACCCTGGAGTGGTTTATGTTAGTCACCTTCCACATGGGCTGTTTGAACCTCAGCTCAAATCTTACTTCGAACAGTTTGGGAAAGTCCTGAGGCTGCGGCTGTCCAGGAGTAAAAAGGTAGCACAGAAAATGACTAAATACACAAACCTATTCTACAAAGCCTTATTTAGGTGATTTGCGTCCGAGTAATTTGTTCTCATAAGATTGAAAGTAATATACTGTCCTTAGTTTGATAAGAATTAACATTTCGTTAACTCTCATGATTTTCTATCCTGTGCATTACAAATTTAAAGATTTAGATTTTCTGTATAAGATTTTAGAGTTTATCTGGACATCATAGAAGTGATCCTTCAGAGTTTTGTCTCAGATTGAAAATGACCTCAGATGTAACAGTGGTCTGAGGTCAGATAACTGAGCCTAAAGTATTGTGGCGCGTTAAGCTTATCACCTGCTCACCCATTGGCAGAGCGATAAAACCCATGTGCCAACAAAACTATAATTATCTACAGTATTAAGTCATTAATTGGAAACGCTTCTAAAAGGGAAGTCAGAATGCCCTTGATTGAATGCAGATGTGTGCTGTAAAACTATTATTGTGTGATGTTCATCTTTTTTTCTGTCTTTGTCTCAGACAGGTGGAAGCAAAGGCTATGCATTTATAGAGTTTGATTGTGATGAAGTAGCCAAAATTGTTGCAGAGACTATGAACAATTACCTTATGGGGGAGAGGCTCATCAAATGTGAGTATTGCTCATGTACAAGTCTGTTAATTACAGCATGATTCCCACTTTCCTAGATAGGATAACGTCTCTTCAGTCGATTTCCACCAGGCAGTAAAAATAATTAACCATCTCTAGTGTGATAACAATTAACAAGATGCATTTGAGCTGGTTAACCTTGTTGTTCTATCCTATGCATTACAAATTAAACAATTTAAATATAACACAATGCACATTTTGACTGAATAGAGCTTAAATGCACCTTGTAGCATGTCAATATCTCCTCCGATACTGGCTGCTAACAGCTTATGTTGACTAGCTGTACTTCTGCCAATTTAAACCTGGATTTGTTGCTCACAATGTAGCACTATCAAGGAAAAACAAGCTGCGTCTCCTGCACAAGTTGATAGTGAGTTTACTGAATAAATAATCATAGAAAGTCAAGTGAGTTTTTGTACTGTGTGTGTGTGATGCGAGTGCTTGGTTTAGCAAAAGTGAGAAAGGTGGATGCACCAACAGCTGTTAGGGAGAGAGAGCAGATGAGAGAACCTGCATCCAGACTAACCCTAACCCCTCGGTACATATGGTACTTGAAATGAAAGTACAGTCATGGTTTAAGAATTTTGTCCTCGACTTGGTACCAAAGTATTGGTTCTTGTGACATCCCTACTTAGAAGTGATCCTTCAGAGTTTTGTCTCAGATTGAAAATGACCTCAGATGTAACAGTGGTCTGAGGTCAGATAACTGAGCCTAAAGTATTGTGGCGCGTTAAGCTTATCACCTGCTCACCCATTGGCAGAGCGATAAAACCCATGTGCCAACAAAACTATAATAATGGATGGAATAAAATCATGAATTGCAAATGCCGTCAGAATGCTCTTGCTTGAATGCAGATGTGAAGCTATTGATGTTACCACATGGGTTAAGTCAGAAAATAATTCTCTATTTATCCATTTATTATGTTAATGCCATGATTGTAAAATGTGACCTATCTTTATTTATATTTTTAAGTGAATATTTAAGATCTGTTACAGAAATGGATCCAATAAAGATGCTATTTACCAGATTTCCCCCCCCCCCCACACTTTTGTTAGACCGTGATTAATATACATGGTACTCGCTGTTAATCTGTAAATTGCTTGCTGTTTCTCAGGTCACGTGATTCCACCAGAGAAAGTGCATGAGAAGCTGTTTGTCGGCTCCCAGAGGGAATTTAAAAAGCCCTCATATCCTGCTGTAACGCGCTACAACAAGACGCACACAGAAGAGGAGGTCACCAAATTGAAAGACAAACTCCTGCGGAAAGAAGCGAAGCTCCGCAAGAGACTTGCAGCACACGGCATCGACTACGACTTCCCTGGATTTGTGAGTGTTTTGAGATTGGGATAGTAAAATAACATGGCGGCTAGTGTATTCTGAGCTTGAAGAGTCATCCCTGGAATTAAAACGGTCAACCTTTTTAAATGGAGGTTTATAGGTGTACAGCTGAAACCTGGAGTTTATAAGTGTACAACAATGTAGAGCTACTTTACTGGTGTCTATACTTTCATTTGTTGGCCTCCTGTTAACCTCCAGTGTTCTTTCTTTTCCAGGCTGCCCAGGTGCCTCAGAAGAAAAAGTCCTCTGATTCCTTGGATGCGTCTACATGTAGTAATGTAAGGCCAACACTAATATTAGAAGTGCAGAGTATTGGCACAGACTGAAAATGAGCCCAGGTGTAGCAGTGATCTGGGCTCAGATAACTGAGCCTATAGTACTGTGGTGCATTAAGCTTATTGCGTGTCTCTTGGTGACTGCGTGATAAAACCCATGTACCAACATACTGTAATAACTCTGGAAAACCAGAGCTGCAAAGATTTAAGGGGGGGAAAATTAACACATTGACAGAATGAGCAGGTTTCATTTTATTTATTTGCACATGTATAAGACTAAAGAAAATCCAGATAATGAAAAAATAATAAATGTCAGTAGAGGTCAAGAAGCCATGCGCTTATACAATGGACCTCCCCTCAACTTGGGGAGAAAAACAACTAAGTTAGCACATCGGGAAATAATTGGACATCATGAATTAAATGTGGTGACAATTTCCTTTTAACAAGGATAACAAACTCTTGATAGTGTTTACTTTGGCGTTCCATATCTACAGCACGATATCTGACGGAGGTCTGGCCATGTTGCGTTTTGTTAAAAGGAAAGTTAAGATGATCAACCCTGTCGAGTGTTATATGAATTAATTTAATTTAATTCAGGATCTTTTTCATGCGTTGCTAATGAGCTCCTCTTCCATTTCAGGATGCCACACCAGTCTGCACCCCCTCTGTCCTGGAGAGGAGGAAGTCCACAGTCATTGATGATGATGCAGATGATGAAATTGTCATTAGGATGCCACCTGTAGAGAAAGATGACTGCTCCTCCTCCTCAGAGGAAGACGGTGACAATGAACAGGACTCAGAGAGCGAGGAACCTAATGAAGAGGAGGCAGAGTGATGTCCTCACTGTTTTATTGTGGACTTGGTTCTCTCGCTGCATACATCAGGCTCATCTTTGAACTGTGTTCAGAAATCACAGTGCGTCTTTCAGTATGTGGAAATCGCATTACATTAAAGACGCTGGTATGAAAGGTTCCACCATTATTGTGTGTATTACACCAGAGGGCACCATGGATGGTGCTTTTTAAAATCATCAGTGAGCCTGATTTATGGACAGTTGTGACTGGACTTCTTTGACGGTCTGTTTCCTTTGCCATACAGGGCAACTTATTTTATTTTTTGCTTTATGCACACTTGTCTAAAAGCGTGGTTAAATTTGTACTATGTAAACTATGATCTTTAAAAATAAATAATGTGAGAAGGTACTCTGGAGCAATCCTTTTGTGTGTGTTATTTTTCAGAACAAGCTACCAACAAACTCTTGCATACACACTGGAAGCGCTATTATTAGCCTTTTTTATGCAAAACACATTTTGACATGTCTCAGCAGGAAAAGCATGTGTAAATAAAATGAATGATGGCTGAATTCAATTTGACTGCTTGAGGTTCTGGGTTGTGGTAATGTACATGTTACTTACCAGGACACTAATGGAACAGAGCTGTCGTTAATGTCAGTAACACCTGTGCTGTTCCTGCGATACGAGTCAAATTGTCTGCTGTGAAAAAGATCCTTCACAATATGAAACTTAATGATAATGACATTTTGCATGTTGTAGCTTTGACCCCTATTGAATTATATTGACTGCTACTGTATATTAATGCTTCACATGAATAGATGATATAAATTGTCACCCTCCTTATCACCAGAGACTGTATAACAGGTGATTAATTCACATAATCTTTGGCCTGTTTACAAAGTTAAACTGGTAGTTGTATATAATGAAAACTGGATTGTATTGTGGGGACTACCTGACACAGTGGGGTGTGTTTGTGGCTCTGAGCTACATTTGTAATTTTGATTTTACACATTTGATTGAAATTAGAAAGAGTTAGCTTCTTTATGTACAGTTTGTTAGTTCTTTTTTTTTTTTTGGTCCCAGGGCATCTTTTCCTACTTCCAGAAATGTGTCCCTGAACTTCCATTTAGTCTTGACCCAGACTGAACACTTGAATCCTCACTTTTATCTCCTGGTGGAAGAAGTATTCAGATCCTTTACTGCAGTAAAAGTACTAAGACTGCACTGAAAATACTCAAACTCATTCAGAAATTCACCGAAGTAAAAATATGTAAGTATTTTCAGTAAAATGTAGTCAAAGTATAAAAAGTAAAAGTATTGACTGTGCAGGAAAATGTTCCCTGTCAGTGTTTTACTACTATACATGATGTTTTTGGATGAATATTACTGCTGCACTATGTTGCATTTTACTGCTGTAGATGTTTATGGTTGTCTAATTTTAGCTCTTTTATATCCTGTTGGTAGTTTAATCTGCAGCAATGCATCATATTCTAAAAGATATGTCAGTATCTTTGTCTCCTGTAAGAACCACGTGTCTCTAAAAAGTCAACATTTCATGACTTCCTCAGAAAAACATATTCCAGCTGATCCAAGAGGCTTTTTAAAGATTTTATTTAGATTAAGGAGAGTTTTCTCAACACGTAAAGGTTTAAACATTTAAACATTTAAAATCGACACATTTGGATTTACATGGTTTTCATTGGACAGTAAAAGGTATGACAATATTTAATCTGGAAAGCAACTAAAACTGTCAGATAAATGTAGTGCTACTGCACTACATTGCAAAGTACAAAATAAACATAACATGAAAATACTCCAGTATAGTACAAGTACCTCAAATTTGTACTTAAGCACAGTACTTGAATAACAGCAGTTAGTTACATGCCATCACTGCTTTTATCTTGTATGCTACAGTACAAATGTAAAGCTGTAGGCTTGTTGAGTGGAAACTACCATTGCACCGCACACAAATCACGGACCCCACGTGTCCAGTAGATGTTGCTAGACGTCAAGTTATACACACCCATGACACACACCGACAGGCTTTTCTTTTTTTTTGCATTGCCATGCGACAGTTTTCCAAGTGCCAACATCATCCCTGGATCGACTGCGCCTGCGCACGACGATCCCATTCGTGTCCTGCAGGCAGCATTCCGGGTGGAGAGAGTGAGTGAGAGAAAGAGAAAGACAGAAGAGATTTGAGGCCGTATACTGTATATTTACACCAAGAAATACGAACTGTATGTCCAAACCAGCCGCGGCGTCTAAGCAGGATATGGTAAGTTTGAAAATGAATGTTGTAGGCACACCTCCGCGCCTCTTTGTCACATTTTCTTCTCTTTGTGCTGCCTGTCTGTGAACTGACGTTTCATTGAAAGGAAGGGCTTCGCTAGGGGCTAGCTTTAGCCTTTCTCCCCTGCAGACAGTGCACACCTACTCTTGTCTGGTACAGTACAAAGGTTGGCAAAATGTTTTTAGAGAGAAACAAAAAAAGGGAATGTTTTATGGTGAATTACAGGGAAAGCTTTTGTTTCACGTTAGCAGTATCTAGTAGCTCCTTTGGTTTGGCATTGCTAGCAGTGATGATCAGGCTTTGAGCTAGCTGGAGCTCAGCTAACGTTGTAAAAAAAAAAAAAAAAAAAGGTGTGTGTGCGCGTGCGTGTGGCAATATCGACACTAAGCACATCTGTGAGACCATGATGAGTAAGCTTGTCAAAGGTGAGAGTAGGTCTGGTGTGAATTGAAAGAGGATGGTACAATTAAAAGTAATTTTAGGGTGGCAGATTCATAGAATAATGCTTTAACAACAACAAAAAATAAATGACATGTATTGTTTTTTGCATGGCTTAAATTTGACAGTTAAATCAAATTGTTTCATTATCGCTAAATAAACTAAACAAAAAAATACAATTAGTAACTATTGTCGTAGGCAACTTGAATAACAGGAAACTCACACTAGTTATTGTTTCAACAATATAATTGCACGAAAAAAACAAAGTAGTTATGGCTCCAAGAAGGTCATATGTCAATATTAGCTTATTCAACAGCAGGATCACCCCAAAATCCTGGGCTCTTACTTCCACCATGGCCAAAAGTATGTGGACACCCAAACATTACACCCATATGTGATGGTTACACATCTCATTTGAAAACCTTGATCTTGAATCTGCTGCTAAAACAGCCTCATCTCTTCTGGTAATACTTTCCACAAGATTTTGGAACCTGGCTGAAGAGATTTGCTCTCACTCAGCTACAAGAGCATGAGTGAGGTCGGCTACTGATGCTGGGTGAACTCAAACAGTTAGTCGATGAATAAATAAACCAAAAAAAGAATCGGCAGATTAAGCCATGATAAAAATATTTGTTAGATGCTGTCTGACTGTTATTATAGCATTATAATTTCCTTTGTGGACAAGAAGAGTCCACATACTGTTGGCCATATAGTGTATAACACTGGGTTAGCTTTGTAATTAACTAAAGACTTAAATGAGTTTTTACTGTAAGTATCAAATATCTGAAATTAATTTAGAGTGATGAATTGTAATGTACCAGGAGGAACCAATAATGAAGAGATTTGATAATGAATTGACTGTCTTCTGTCCTCTTGCTCTTCTAGGGCTCTCCAGGGCAGATCCCGGGACAAGACATGGAGCTCTAAGCTAGTCCTCTTCATACATCTCCTTTTGCTGCCTTGCACACTGCTCGCCGAAGCCACCTCTTTTACCTCTGCAATACCGGTTTGGCTCAGACTCCTCGCAGAGAAGAAGAGGGGGGAAAAAAACAAGTGGGAGGGAGTAGTTAACTTTCCCCAGCTGTTGTCCAGACACACACATGCTGCATTGCTGCCATTCCCCAAGCCCTGCTCCATCCATCCCTAGGGCACGGCCACTAGCTCGCTAGCTAGCTAGCACTTGGCATAAATACGAGGCCTGTCCTCTGGGATAAAAATACAAGTAGACTTTGTACACTTGCCACTTTCTTTTTTCTATCTTTTCTGGGTCTCCCAGCCGAACACTTGGTAACTGGGGCTCCTTTTGTTAAGCTGTCATTCCCACTGCTTTGAGCAGTGGACGATTGCTAGTAGCCAGCCAGCCAGTCAGTCAGTCATTTATTTAGCCAGGCAGGCAAACTGAGGAAGCCAGAGGGATTGGTTATCAGAGGCCAGGATGATGGAGCCCAGCATGGAAAACTGCCTGACCCAGGTCCTGCAGAAGGACATGGGCCGTCGGCTGCAGGTGGGGCAGGAGATCATTGATTACATTCTGGATAAGGAGAAGTCCCACGACCTGGAGCAGGATCAGACAGTACTGGACAAGATGGTGGACGGCATCGCAAGCTCCTGGGTCAACTCCAGCAACTTCAAGGTAAACTCCACTGACATGGGGGCAGTAAACAATAGCATTCCACACACCTGTATCCATACTGGTTTAAGCCTTTACTATAACTAAATAGCTTTGACCACTTATTTGCATTCTGTTTTAGACAAAAGTACATTACCACACTCGGGCATCTCTGTGTGCCCTTTTTTATCCTTAATTGACAAGACATCAATAGAGCAACTTGAAAACATTTATGCTACAGTGTAAGCTTGTTGCAGAATTATTCTCTGTTTAGACTGCACTTCCATGTCATTGTACAGCCATATAATGGTCTTTTGTTCAAGGAGGAATCTCCCGTTTTTGTGTTTTTTCTGTGCAGTCAAGCAAAAATGTTCTCAGGCAGGCACATGACATTATTGTTTCCCTTCACTATAGAGCTGGCTCACATTCTTCTTCTGTTATTGATTGTGCTTTATTTTGTAGTTCAATCTAGGGCAACGTTTGATCTGACCCTGAATTGTGATTGCATCAGCAGTTCTTTCAGTGCCCTAGCCATAGATTGCTTTCTCTGCCAGAACTGTTAAAACACATTGTTTACTAAACTGAAGTCGGGTACATGCCTGAGAGAAATGGTGACGAGTGAGAGGACAGGGGGAGTTTGAAATGTGAGTTTAGGACAAGGAGCAAGACAGGCTTGCCTAGATACAGCTCAAGGTCCGAGCTGACAGATATGAGGCTTCTCAAAAAGGAGTCCATACTTTTGGCAGCAGACAATGCTCCCTACATTGTGCCAAACTAAAATATGGCCTTGCCCTGGGTTTATATTGTACAATTCTTTACACCTTAAAATGTAAAATTCTCAAATGTTTCCTGCTGTAAGCACTGCTTAAAATATGCAAGGTTAGAAAACACAACAGTATTCTCTTTATGTTTTGAATGTGTTTTCTGGTTGCTACAAAGCTTGTTGAGTCTAAGTGGAGTCAGTCTCTCAACCTGTTAAGAGCAGGGGATGACGTTTCCTCTTTTTAAGGTCTGATTGGGTAGACAAACATCTCTAGTTTTTCAGAGGCACTACTCGTGTTGTTAGTTATCCCAACAGAGGCAGTATCCTCAGCCCAGGCCTAGCTGATCACTTGGCAACTAATGTGGAAACTATTTAGTTTGAGAGAGGGGGTGATGAATTCATTCGCCATAAATGGTGCTTTGGGCGGATGCCTCTAATACCAAGCAACTGTTTAAAGAAAGAGCTGCAGTGTTTTACACTCTCCTCAACTAAATGTCAGTGTAAGATTCAGTGTGTTTTCTTTGCTGCACATACCTTTTGTGTTTGGATAACAAACATTGAATTGTTGTACTGCTATACTTGTTAGCTGACAGGTCATGTGTAGGTAAAACTCTATTTGCAGTGGAACAGAATCACTCAGTGTACTCTTCCTTGTATATCCCTGACTGGAAGGGGTTTAACTCCAGGTAGGGAATGAGTCCTTACCCCAAGTGAAGGAGTTCAAGTACCTCGGGGTCTTGTTCGCGAGTGAGGGGACAATGGAGCGAAAGATTGGCCGGAGCAGCGGGGGCGGTATTACAGTCACTTTACCGCACCGTTGTGACGAAAAGAGAGCTGAGCCAGAAGGCAAAGCTCTCGATCGACCAGGTGATCTTCGTTCCTACCCTCACCTATGGTCATGAAGGCTGGGTCATGACCGAAAGAATGAGATCACGGGTACAAGCGGCCAAAATCGGATTTCTCAGACGGGTGGCCGCTGTTTCCCTTAGAGATAGGACGAGAAGCTCAGCCATCCGTGAGAGGCTCGGAGTAGAGCCGCTGCTCCTTTACGTTGAAAGGAGCCAGTTGAGGTGGTTTGGGCATCTAGTAAGGAGCCACCTGGGCGCCTCCCTAGGGAGGTGTTCCAGGCACGTCCAGCTGGGAGGAGACCCCGGGGAAGACCCAGGACTCGGTGGAGAGATTATATCTCCTCACTGGGAATGCCTCGGGATCCCCCAGTCGGAGCTGGAGGATGTGGCCCGGAGAAGGGAAGATTGGGGTTCCCTACTGGAGCTGCTGCCCCGCGACCCGACCCCGGATAAGAGGTAGACGATGGATGGAACAATACAGTTTAGTTTGGGTCTATACAATGAGATATAATGAAAAGTATTTTATTTTTCCTTGAACAAAATGATATTGTTTCTACAGCAACACTGGAACTGTGTCTGTTGATCAAATGTAACAATAGGCTCCACCAACGTTACTGAAGGAGAACAAATATGGACATTTTGTTACATAGTTTATTATATTAATGTTTTAGGAAGTTTCAGGCTGTAAGATGTTTGCATAAACATGTTTGCATAAACATGTTTGCATATGTTAACTGACAAATAACTTTTGTTTGGTTAGTCTCAGGTGTTTCTTGCTGACACAGAACCTGCTGATGTAATCTATTATACAAGATAATAACAGAGGATTTCTTGCTTTATGTGGCAGACTTAGTAACCCACAGTAACCTGCTGCCTAGCAAATTTTCTATACACCAGGTTATTGTCATACAGGAATGACAGTATGGAAGTCCTACTAAACTCTTCTGAAGTGCCTATGTAAGAATCGATCCAGCCTAAATATAAAATGTGCTACCATTTCACCATCTCTATCTCTTTCTAAGTATGTGTAATGTGATCAGCATAGCCTTGGAAATGCCCTCCTTTAAAAGAGATGAAAGCATGAACATCAGTGTTTTCTGTGATTTCTAAATGATTCATGCACATGCAATTTCAAATTGCTCCTATTGGTGCAATTGCCATTTTCCAGAGCAATCTCCATCTCAGGGTGTGTCAACTCAGTGGCCACATCCTAGCTGTGGTTTCAGCTGCTGAATTACCTTGAAACAATACGCATACACTTAATGATTGGCTAAGTGCAGAGGTGTGGTGCTGTCCAGGAAGCAAGAGTGAGTGAGGAGAGGTGTGTTATTCAGAAGCACACATAATTCGCTATGATGGTTTTGTAGATATTCTGCAGTCTGTTGATGAGGTTAAGTTTAGTCCGGTGTTTGTCAGAGTGTTTCTGGGTGTATCTGCACATGCTGTATGCACAACCCTGCTTGACGTGTGAAGTTTTCCCTGTCTGCTCTGTAAATGGTGGTTCATCCTGTACTGCGCCATGCCACAGACCACACCCACCTCAAAATGTTTTTTTTAAAGAGCATTTAATGAAAAGTGAAGCATAGTTGAACAGCAACAATGACTGGTACTTGTACTTTAATTAAGGCTTCTTCCCTCTTTTTCTCATTCATGTTCATGCTTTGATTCAATCAGAACATGATTGCGACATTCAGAGAATTTCAATGAGAAAAGCAAGAAAAGACCATACCCATCTCAGAAAATATGACATTTGACCCACTTCTTTGAACATTTTAGTGCCATGTTCATCTAGGTCTGCAACTATCTTTTTTTTTTTTATATCAATCTTTCTGCAGATATTATGCAATAAATCTATAAAATCTCAGAAAATGGTGAAAAATAATATTTCTCAAAGCCCAAGGTAATGTTTTGCCTTGCCTTGTTTTGTCTGTGCAAAACCCAACTATTTTGACTTTGGCTGAACAAAAAATGCTTAAGCTATTAATCGATTATCAAAATATTAGTCGATTTATCATTGCAGCTCTACGTTCAACTCTACAATGCTGCAGGACCACAAAACCACAGTAAACACGGATGTGGTGTGCACTCCATCCCTCTTTTTCCATACCTTTTCCGCCTCCAGGCAACCGGTTAGGCTCTTGTCAGTAGTCATCCATCACCTCTCCCCTCCATCATTTTCATCTCTACCTCTCCCTGTGCAGAGATGAGCCTGGGAGCTGAGCTGGTTTACTGACTAAATCAATGGAGACTGGCGGGACCGGTTTCTGGGTTGATGAGCCTTGAAGTGATTGCTCAGACAACCTGGTGCCACCTGTAATGTCATTCAGACATGTCTGGGCAGAGTGGCTCGAGCAGACCACAGGCGTAGTAATATGACCACCAATATGATACTGACAGAAAAAGAGGTGTGCACCATTGAAGTGCCCAAAACAACCAGAAAGACAATGTAGCCCTTGTGCTGATCACCAACTAGTCATTTCTATTAATTATGCTTGACAACTTTAAGTACCAGGTCTTTGTTCAGATTCTGTCTTAATTTCAGATGCCTTAGGAACCTGTCGTGACCACCCCTGCCTCTCCTGCACTATACCGAGCTTCTCCCGGGGTCAGCTCAGCTATACGTGTTTGTGAAATTTGTTCAAGGCTGTATTTCTCAGATTCAGGCTAGAGGACTGGTGCTGTTTTTTAGGAGCCATTGAGTGGTCGGTCCCTCGGATTATTTCCTGGTATGGGAAGGCTTTTTCTATACTACTGCTCATTTCTGTTCACTGTTTGGTTTTATATAGGATGGTAATGCTCATTCTTCTTACTTCCTTCAACACAAAATGCTGTTATGTGGTCTCTGACCCCCAAAGGTTTGAGATGCACAGTGTATCATTGCAATTACTTCGTCCATCATTATATATTATATAAGTGTTGTACTAAGTGGCCCGAGCACAGGACCAAAGCATAGTCTTTCTTTAACATAAATCTCAGTTGTTAAATACGAGGGATGAGTTTCATGTGTTGCTTTCGGGAGGAAACAATGGCATAGAAATGAGAATGACTGTAGGGAGGACGAAGCAGCTAGCTTCATCAAAGACTGGACAGATGATTATGTTTCATTATATAGATGATGTATGGTAGTCAGGCAGCTCAATGCTCCAGGGTGCAGCTAAATTACATCACTTTGAAGTTGTACTCATAAACTGCTGTTTCTGTTGCCCTGCAGGGGGTATGATGTTTCAACAGGATATCGCACAGCAAATAATGTGCCTTATAAAGGCCCATAACCCATTTCTCTCTGGTGACATTTTAAGTGTGTACCTTTTTGTTGGCTTTAGTATGAGACATAGTACCATCCATCCATTGTCTACCGCTTATCCGTGGTCAGGTTGTGGGGGCAGCAGCTTCAGTAAGGTACCCCAATCTTCCCTTCTCCGGGCCACATCCTCCAGCTTCGACTGGGGGATCCCGAGGCGTTCCCAGGCCAGTGAGGAGATATAATCTCTCCACCAAGTCCTGGGTCTTCCCCGGGGTCTCCTCCCAGCTCGACTGCAGTACCGCCTCCGCTGCTCCGATTCTCCAGCCAATCTCTCGCTCCATCGTCCCCTCACTCGGGAACAAGACCCCGAGTTACTTGAACTCCTTCACTTGGGGTAATGGCTCATTCCCTACCCGGAGTAGGCAATCCACCGTTTTCCTGCTGAGAGCCATGGCCTCAGATTTTGAGGTTCTCCATAGCTTCTCCGAACTTCTCCCACATCCGCTGCTTTGCCTCTGCCACGCCAGACTACCGTAATTTCCGGACTATAAACCGCGACTTTTTCCCCATTTTTCGACCCTGCGGCTTATATAACGGTGCGGCTAATCTATGGATTTTTACAGCTAACGGCCACTAGGGGAATTCCTAAATCTATGGATTTTACAGGTTACAGTCCACCGGATGCCGGAAAAGAGCGTGCAAAAGTAAAAGTGGAACCGCGAGTGGTACGAGAGACAGACGGACATTACGAGAGCGAGACAGTTTGTGAGTTGTGAGTTTGTGATTCCTGGGGGCACAACGAAGCATCTGCAGCCACTCGACATCAGTGTCAATCGTGCGTTCAAAGTGGCACTACGCGTTCAGTGGGAGGCGTGGATGACTAGTGGCGATAAATCATTCACCAAAACTGGGCGCATGCGAAAAGCAACTTTCGCTCAAGTTTGCGAGTGGATCCTGACAGCGTGGAGGAGTGTTAAGACATCCACGATCACCAACGGGTTCCGAAAGGCTGGAATGCTGCGTGATGAAGAGGAGGACGCCGCCACAGCTGAGGCCTTTCAGAGGCTGTTCGATCAGACAGTGACGAAGAGGAGTTCGTTGGTTTTGAGAGCGACATCGAAAGAGAGAGGAGAGTGGCTGACGAAGCCACCCTGAGCCTGTTCGTTTCCGACACTGAAGATGAGGACTTTGGTGGTTTTAGTACGCAGGAAGAAGACGAAGATGAGGATTAATGAATCCCCTCTGTGCACGAACCCTTACATATGGTAATTAAATATTAAAAAACATGCGGCTTATAGTCCAGTGCGGCTTATATATGTACAAATCAGTCAATTTAGCTTCTGCGGCTTATATTCAGGTGCGTCTTATAGTCCGAAAATTACGGTATTTAATATTTACATCATTATGGTTAAAGGTTCACTCCCTTGCCCTCTAGCCCTCTCTCATTTCTTCTATTTTCATCTTTGACCATTACAGACACTAGTCGTTTTTCCATTCACATATTATTATGCACATTTTGAAGTATTGCATTAGAAAAGCTGTATGGAAATGGATAATGTGATCAACACACCTCTCCTGTTGTGTAGTTGTTTCTCTCTACTTTAAGGAAAACTGATGGTGTTTACAGTGTGAGCCCATGTGCATTGAGCATACTTGTACATCGGGTTAAGGTCCATTTACAGAGTGAACCGGTGATTTCAGCTTGAACAGGGACTTTGGAACCTTGGCACATCCCCAGGTTAAATGTTAATCCTAAACCATGTTAACTTTCTGAACCCTTGGAGGACAGAGATTTGTGCAGAGCTCAGATGAAAAGCTGCAACACACAGCACTCAGCTGTACTGATGAAGGAAAGCCTTCAAGATGATGCAGCAGAGCTTGTGTGTTCTGCCCCTGCTTTAACATTTAGCTGTGTGTGTGAAAAATAATCAGCATTTATTTTTGATTCAATCGTTAAAGATATTTTTCATGCAGAAATATAGATATTTCCTGGTTTTTCTATGTTTCCTATCATGTTAAAGTGAATCTCTTTTGGTTTTGGACTGACAAAATAACACAATTAAAGACATCACTTTGGACTGGAATTGACATTTTTCTGACATTTTATAGAAAAGGGCCCCAGTGTTTTTAATGTTTAAATAACACTCATACATCCTACTGGTCTGGCTGGGAAGTTCTTCAAGAATAATGAATCTCTGAGCTCTGCATGTTAAGTGTGTTAGGGAGCACATGGTTTAAGTCTGGGGTTAATGGATTGAATTAGTTCTATATGTGATATTTGCTGCATTTGTAGTATTGCTGTGATTGGATTAAGCTTAACAACATTTTATCTCCAATAGAACAGAAAAACACCTTTTAATTTCATCTAATTTCTAAGTAAATCTACGTAAGAAGAAGGTTTTGGCAGAATTCTTGTTTTAAACAAGCCATTGCTAAAGGCTAAGCATCCCAGCATGCTTTGGGCGATAAGTGGGTCACACCTGTCTACTACAGAGCAAACACAGAAAGTATAGTATTGTGAATACATTATTTGTATTCAATTGTCATACACCTAAAGCTCACCAGTCCACACAGGCTTGCAAGACACTATTTACTGCACATTACCTACAGAAGTAAGAGAAAACTCAAATAAAGCACTACAATACATAGTACATGTGTCAAACACATCATTCTTTTTTTGTATTTCTATTCGTTCTGTTTAAACCTGGTATTTCTGCAGTTGCTGATAGAAATTAGGCTACACTAATATTATTAGTATTATACTATTTGAAGAATTAGATTCCAATGATGGCTGTGTGAGATTGTTTTCGACTTGTGTAATCAAAGTATTTCCAATAACTCCAGAGCGTTGTAATATCCAAAATCATCACAACATGTTTTTATCCAATGAAATATTCTGCTTCAATCCATAATTGTTGGTGTTTACTTTTTCTTTGACGCATTATAACCCAAAAGGATACAGTAAACTCACTATCGACACTTTGAGGGGACGCACCCATGTTTTTCCTGATAATGCTACTTTGTAAACTAAACAAATCCGTGTTGAACAGGGCAGGAGTAGAGCTAATTAATGTTAGCTATTAGCTGTTCGCAGCCGGCAACTATTGACTTGCATTATGGTGTTCAACCCTTTATTCCAGGGGTGGGGAACCTTTTTCCTATCAAGGGCCATTTCAATTTTTACAACATCCTTCGAGGGCCATACTAATTATTGAACTCATAACCTCTGCTAAAAAAATGTAAGACACAGCCCATTAATTTCACCTTTCTTTCATGCTGTGCATGTATCTTTCTGTTTTATCTTTCCATGTTTTTATGTTACGCTCTGGAGACAGCTGCTTGTTGGGCACCCAAAACTCCACCGAAGAGCGTTAACTTTATCCAAACGTTTTATTCTATTGCTGTCTAGATTTTATTTTGATTTTTTGCGTGTGTTTATGAATGACCTCGAGGGCCGGATCAGAGCCAGCAACAGGGCTGCGCCACGATGTAAATGACTCAGTAGATAGAGAGGAGGCCAGTGTTAAAGCACCTATCACCTGGATCCATACCAACCAGACCTTTTCTCTGTTTTCTCTTCTATCTTTCTGTCTATGCTCCTTTTTAAAAGAACAAAAGAAAAGTCAGTTAATTCATATTATCTGTCTCTATGGCTTTTTACACTCACTCATTCTTCCCCACACACATACAGTTCTCTGCTTAACTTTCCTCTTTTCACTCTGTAGACTCCATATCCTGCCCTGTTTTTAACCCTGTTTTTGTTATCACTCACTGAATGCAGTCTCTGCTTTCCTGGTTTATTTTGAGATTGCACTGTGTAAAAGATGATTCCTTTGTGTGTCACCACCGCTGCCACCATCATTGTCACCAACAACAGCAGCGGCAGCAGCATCAGCAGCTGTAAATCCCCATGTCCTAATGACCCCCCCTCTCACTGCCAGTAAAAATCTGTCCAGTGTCTGCTCTCTTATTTAATCTGCTCAACTCAAGGATGTTTTTCCTTTTTTCTGTGTTAAGCTAGCACTTCCATGTGTGTTGCAATCCCCCGTTTCGTCAGGTCCCTACATGTTATATGAGGCATGTGAGATGTAGTCCGATTTTCCAGAAATTTTTATACATCTGTGTTTTTAATTTGTAAACAAATCGACATTAATGTTGGAAAGTGAGGTATGCTTTCCCTGTTTGGCTTAAATGCTTAAATGCTGTGAACGTAAATTGAATTTAAAATTCCATTCAGCAACTATCTGTTGGCAATTAATGAGCACAACTGTGTGGCAGATGGAGAGAGGAGATGGACCACTGATTCTGAACCTGTCTGTTCAGGCTAAGTCTCTCTCATTACAGCACACTGAGAGATGAATGAGGGGCCATTACATTTTATCAGGGCCATAGTAGGCGATACATAGCCACCACAACAACTGCATCAGTCTGTCTGTGTGGTTGGGCCTCAGCGTGCTCCTTTGTATTATACATTGGCAATACTTATGGGTGGGAGACGTGTTTATATTAGAATCTTTGGTGACTCAGAAAATGTGTTTCCAGTGGCCTATTGAGTATTTCTTCAGATTTTGTCAATCAGTTATTTAATTTGGAAATAAAAGGAATCAGTTCTTGATCTACTGAAACAAAGAAGGACAATCTCTTATGCAATAAAAGTAACATTTGTTTAAATCACAAAACTGTGTGTGAAGATGACAAATGGTTGAGTTTGGTTAATTAGAAAAGAACATGCATGTATTGATTAGTGTTCTTGCACTACAAGTTGTGAAGAAACATCAGAGGTGGACACTATATATTGGGGATAATGCATCATTGTTCCATGTTCTATTTTGTCTTAAGGAGAGGAAAGGACATGGAAAGCTTCATCATAAAACGTCTAATGTACTGACAACTGGCCAATCCAAGAGCTAATTATATGTGAATGACATGTTAATAATCCAAGGGGAGGTTACACAGAGTGATCACACCTGAAGCCATACATACACATGGCATTTACTTACTTGGACATATTATCCAAGTTGTTCTGCCCTAGTTGGACCACCTCCCACTCCCCTCAGGAGGAAGTCACAGCATATTACAGCTGTGTGAATAGAAGCCTTTTTACACTTGTCTCAGCGGTGTCTTTTTGTGTGTGTGTGCAAGAGAAAATAACCTGCAGGCCCTGATCAGCTGAGCATCAGTGTGTGAGTTTGTGTTGTGTTCTCATCATAACACACATGTGTTTATGTCTAAATTTAATGTAATGTCACATTTTATGTACCATTTTCTGTTTGAAGGTGTGGTGTCCACACATCAGAATAATGTATAGTTCCTTTTACTGTTTGTTCTTCAGTGATCAATGCACACATCCAGGCAGACCCGGAGGCAAACCCTGTTCCTCTGAACAACATCTACACACATGCTCGTGCTCTTGCTTTCTGTTTTTGTGTTAAACTCTCTTAGCCCTCAGCTCCTTCGCTGCCTGAGCAGTGCTGGGTCATTTTTTCTAGATTGTAAATCTCGAGTCACAAATCATATGTTGACCAATAATTCTCTTAATATTCTATTGGCTTGGAAAACAAGAATACGAGAGAATGCTTTGTTAGCAGCATAGTAGTACCTTCAACGGTGCTTTTTCTGCATGGAATACAACCTGCACTAGATAGAAATCCAAGGCTAAACTGTGGTCCAACATGGATTTAACCCCAACATCCACTGCTGTAAATGATTATTATGATGGGAAAAGGTCTGCCTAGCCTTGTCTTTCAATCTCTTCATCCCTGTCCCCGAGAATGCCTCCCTCTTATACCATGGTTGATGCGGTATATCGGTAACCTGTCTATCGGCCTGGACTTTGACGCAATTTTATCTCCTCTGATGAAGTACAGTGTAACAATACCTCCCTTGTGTTGCAACAAGTCACGTGGCATTGTCCTGTATGGCAGATTACACCGCAGCCTCTCCTTAAGAAACTGGATTACATCATGAATATTAAGCACCCAGTCCTGCCCTGCCTGAGGGCACACTGGCTTGTCTTCTCCCTGAGCAATGTCATTGACAGTCAACGTTTAACACAACAGTGACTAGTCAACCTCTTTGATCTACTTTTTCCCCCCTGCTTGACTGAACTGAAACACTTGATTGTGGACCAGCATCCTTCCTAATGGATGCATGTCATTAACATCAACAAGGGGACATCATGAATCAACAACAGCAAGCTGATACCAGCTTTTAGTCTTTCCCAATGGGGGCACTTCATAATATAGACTGGTCCTGAGTAAATGCCTGCAGTACCATCTGAACGGCTGATAACCATAATAATCATAATCATCTAGACACAACCTGGCAAACACGTTTGTCACTACCTGATGATGTGTCAGGATTGGCTTTGTGACATTCAACCATCATTAAAATTAGCCTAAGGCATTTTAATTTGACATTTTTTATTTATATGAAGTCTTGAACACATTTAGATACATATCGATACTAAATATTTGAAACAGTTTCAATACTAATTTTCCACAGTATTGATACTATCTATACCAGATGCACTCTTTCTTCTCTCTGACCTCGCCCACATAGCCCTTCCTCCTCCTCTCCCTCACACACCCTGTTGTCTTCTCACTTTTTGTCTCAATCGCTCCAGTTCAATATAATAATTTTCTAATCAGGTTGTGTATATAATTTATGTTAAAATAATCAATTTTTCCTTGCGCATATTTGTGCATCCCTCATTTAAGCGTGGCTGAGTGACACAGACACGCCCCAGGATGCTGCATGCTGTTGTTCACATGCTCTGACTCCTCTTAGGAGCTGCATACATGTCACCCTCAGAGGAATGTGCGATGAGACAACAACCCTGTAACACTTGGTATAATCCTGGGATTGTACTCTTAAAATTCTAAGGAGTATATTCGCCCAGTCAGTTTTCCTTTGATCTGCTCTCGTCCATGTCGTTTTCCATGTCAGCCCACTGGAGCTCTAACGCCCATATCATGTTATCAGTTTGGCAATTCGTTCTGCCGAGTCAGCAGAGCCCAGGAAGGAAACCACTGAGTGGATTGTACTGCTAATTGTGCTCTGTCATGGTCCAAAGTGAGCATTGTGGAGGAGTGCTGTGTCATGGACAAAAGAGTGTGTTGTACAATACAGAAATATTCTGGTTGTCTTGAAACATTTCTGAAACATCTGAATAGATCATATAATCAAAACAAAACAAAACTGAAGAACAGAATTAAAGCAACCTTGTGAACGGTGAGTCACTTAACCTAAGGGGACCACATCTAACATCATTTTACATGCTATGATTTCTGAAACGCGAGCAGTCGTCACAGAATATCCTCTTCACAGATCGAGTATTCCCCCACCTACAGCACATCCTGAGGCTTTCCCCTGGAAGCTGTCCACATGACTCCTGCAAGTTGCCACACTACTGTCACAACACTTCCTTATAATAAGGACTTTGTTCATGATTAGTTTAAATATGTTCCTCAAACTTGATACAGTCAGTGCAGTTCTCTTCTCTATGAGCTCTGTAATGCAGGGTTACATACATGTGATTAACTGAAGTGGGGCTTTATAAAAGATCTTCAGCTTTTTAGCAGCTGGTAGAGAAATGCAGAACTTCAAAGTGATAAACTGAAATATTATAATCAATGTTTCCCCTACTATTGCAGAACCCTGCGCCCCCCCCCCCCCCCCCCCCTGAAATTATAAGCTGTTTTTTTTTCTTCTCACTTTTCACATTGAACAGGTGCTCTTCTATTAAATAAAGTAAATGCTTATGTTATTTATCTAATTTATGTGCACGTTTCAGTGTTTACAGCGTTGCTTTGCACATTCACTCCTCCGCTGTTTTGCGAAGGGCGGAGCTTCACTCGAGACACACACACACACACACACACACACACACACACACTGATAATACAATAATATATACAGCATAGCAAGATTTAGTTACTCTTAAAATTATGATATTGTCGAAGTGAACATCTCAATATTCATATGGATATTTTTACAATGCCTTTATATTCAACAATAACGGTGTGCATCTCTGAAATGTATCAGTCAGAGAAAACTACCACCCTCCACTTCTGTGTTGCTGCGTGTGTTCAGTCTCATCGCGACATCCTGAGTCAGCTGTCTCTCTGCGTAAATGTCCACTTGTTTTTGTAGCCACGTTAGTTTTGCTGCCCACTTTCATTAAGACTGTTGTCTGCCTACAGAATGATGTCCTCCTCTATCCTGTCTGGCAGGTGTCATGTATGTTCTGCAGCCTTCAACACTAACTTTGTGTTGGTTAAATATTGCAATTCAGTCCAGAAAAACATGCGTCACAGCAACCAAATCTCAGTTCAGCGACTTCCTGTTGCAAAGTGTTTATTTAGTATCCTTGAATGTCCTTGTATATTATATTTGAGGTGTGTGTGTGTGTGTGTGCCATCTGATAGGCCACCTCTCTACCTCTAGGACACAGTTAAAGTTGTATGGCTCTTTTCCACTGCATGGTTCGACTTTGCTTGACTAGACTCCACTGAACTCACTTTTATTACCGGATTCTCTTTGGTTTCCTCTGCATACAGCACCCCCTCAGTGTAGGGGGGATTCTTAGCTGATCGCCACAGCGACACTGAGTGAAACTGGCATGATCTTTTTCAGTCACCTGCCCCTCGGACAAGTAGCTGAGATGTATTAGTTGCCCAATAGCCAAACCTACTTGTCCAAAATGTAAAATGGAACAGTTGGATACATTTTTTAACTGTTCTGAAGTCAGTGTAAACAAGGGGTGTCCAAACTACGGCCCGCGGGCCAACTGCAGCTCGTGGTCCATTTTTAATTGGCCTGCAGCAAATTCTAAAAGTAGAATGGAATATGGCCCAGATAGAAACTTGTGCTTGAATGTTTTGTACTTCTTAGTTCTAACACAGAAACACAGTTTTGACTTGTCAGCTAATTTAAAACATCAAGTGTCAGATAAAGCTTGTGCTTTAGATCTTTACTGGATTGTATGTGATGAGAGCACAGATGCGACAGACACCGCACAGCTGTTCATTTTCTTGACGATAACGTTTGCGTTACGGAAGAGCTGCTAGGTCTTAGGAGTCTAAAGGGCACAACATAATTCGAGCACGAGGACTTTACCACAGATCATTTCAAGCTTTCCTGTCTGATGTCGATGCTGCATACGGGGACGTACTCCACAGTTCTGATGTGTGCTGGCTGAGTTGCGGCTCCGTGCTGCAGCGGGTTTATTCCCTGAGATCAGAAATCGATCTGTTTTTGAAAGAAAAGGACCGACCTCTTCATGAGCTGAGAGACCCAACACTGAACAAGAGCCGACTGCGCACATGAAAGCATTCTGTGTGAAGCTCCGTCTCTTTGAGACACAACTACGCAACTTCAATGTTGTGCACTTCCCCACTCAAATATGTGAGCAAACATTTTCTGTTAACTCTGAACAAAAGCAGGTTGAGAACCAAAATGAGCGACAGCATCTCTGATGTCATTCGTATCTCAAACACCAAACTTACTCCTGACCTGCAGCATCCTAAAGAGTTAAAACATATATTACACAGTATTCATGTCAATAAGCTCATTTTTTCAATACATTGAGTCAATTACAGTTGATAACATTTTCTAACTAATGTTAGTTGATGTGTTAACAAGCCCAATAACTAATTTGTTTAACAAGCTTGAGATATATCCATCCCCTTTTCTCCTCATCCCCCTCCCCCCTGATTTTCTTTTTAGGCAATATACCTCAAAAGTATGAGTGGCCCAGCCCTTCGTATATTTCTGCATGTGGCCATCAGTGAAAAAAGTTTGGACACCCCTGGTGTAAACCATCAAACATATTTATTGAACTTATCTGATTATATGCTTTGGGTTTTATTTTCTTGCACAGGAGCTGAACAACTATTAGCATTAGTACAGCACATTAGGACTAGGAATTTATTTAATTTATCATTTATGCCCACATAGTTTCCCCCCCAAAAAAAGAAAATCTATCAAATCGGCTCAGACGGTTCTCCTCACTAAATTGGCAGATGTTACTGTATACATGCTTATGATATGTTTGATATTTATGGATGACAAGTTGAAGAGAGAGAGAGAGAGGCAGGCTCTCAATTCATTGTTGTCACTGCAGGAAGTCTAGCGTCCTCTCTCTCTCTCTCTCTCTCTCTCTCTCTCTCTGTCTGTGTGTGTGTGTGTGTGTGTGTGCGTAACTCTATCTTGTATGTGTGCTATATTCATCTCTGTATCTGTGTTAGCTGTCGGGTGTGTTCCATAATGAGTGTTTACTGTACATTCCATGCCTGGGGTTCTGAGCTCTGCTGAATGCAGCGGAGTCACTGTGTGGTCACTGCTGGCTAATCACACCTCAGGAATATGATAAGGCCACTGCTGCACTCTCCAAATGCTAGCATTACCCAGCCCACTTCCACCAGACATCTACACTATGTTGGCTTGTGTTAAAGCATGCCAAGACTCTTCTGCAACAATTTGTGTATTGTCAGCATGTCCTTGAGCAAGGTTTTAATTCCAAATAATCATTCAGCTGCTCCGTGACCAACAGTAGATGTTTGTTGGTAACTGTGACACAGGAGTTCATTACTTTTTATACCTTCAAGTAAATTTAGATTTTTTTTGGCAGATTGTTGATTGATGAACATAAATTAAATGGTATGTTTTCTTTTGCTACAGTATGTAAATCTGCTCTTTAAAGTTGAAAGTCCTCTGTAAAATCAGTTCTGTAAATTAGAAATGTACGCTATATTTTATACTCTTTGGTTTCATGACCCTGTCTTCCATCAGCAGTCAGCACGTTGTAACTTTGTCTACATTTCATTTTAAACTGTACTTGCATAAAGCAGTAACAGTCACTGTTCTCAACTGTAATCTGCAGCACATATTCGCTTTCAAGCTCATCTGCAAACATAGGCACATGTCTCGTCTTGTGCTGAGGCTTAGTGAACGAGCTACTAACATCCACCAGGGAAAAGGAGCACTTCTTTTGTCTGTCTGAAGCCTAATGGTGAATAGCAGAATAACTTAAAACAGCATTAAAACTTACCTGCAAAGGTCAGCATCTGTCGATGCTGAAGGATTTATTCCTATTTCTGCAATACTACTGGCTACAAAAAACAGGCTTGTAAGTTATTGGTTTGTGAGTTACACTTTCAGTGTAATTTGTGTTGATAATAGATCCGGTCCAGACAAAGCCCAAGCTTTATGGACGAGCCTGAGACATCAGAATGCAGTTAGTATTATGTAGCATGAGGGAGGGCCAGGTATGCTGCATAATCATAAAGCACACGGCAACAAACTACAGCCTTCTGTGTTCTGTGTCATGAACTCATTTTGTATGAGGAAGCGTTGTCTTTAAATTTGAATTGCAAAGTTGGAAAATGTGTTTATTTTGAAAATCCCTAGCAGCTACATTACTATACCAAACATAAGCCGAACCCCCACAGGTAGAAGAACTAGCTGTATGCAGTTTAATGATTGGTTGTCAACCACATTAGCTTCTTACTCACTTTTACCATCACATTTTTTATGATTGATGGTGTGTTCAGGCATGCAGCGACAGCAAAGATACAAGAAGCAGCAGGATGTCAGTTATTTTCAATGGAAGTTGTGTGAAGATGTGAAGTGGCAACAGGCAGCATGAAAACAGAGTTGAGAAAAGTTGTTTTATGTCCAACTAGACACAACAGATTCTTACACCTCCATAGATGCACACAGAAAAACTGGCCAATCGAAGCTGGATACGTAAATGAAGTGCTCAGTGCATACATACCCAACAGCCAAAGATGGAGTGAAAGGCAAGAGACATCCTTGAATGAATGCGTCTGAACACATGGTAGCCTATAAGTTTGAAGACTGAAACATTTGTGTTTGTGTGTTCGATTAGTCTGTGATTGGAGAAGAGTCTGGGATGCAGTGTGTTTTTTTTATGCCTTGCAGAGACTTTTACAATTCAAAGCCATTTAAACTATGTCATCTGTTGTCACTGAAACAAGGTTATACCTCATGATGTGAGCTTTGTCAGCTTTTGCAAATTTGACTAGATTCTCATTCAGTCAAGCATGCTTTTATTTAATACTGTACAAAGCAAAGAGATCATATCCCCCAATTTGTGCATACTTTCATCAGCTTCTTGAGAGTTTTAGAAAAGATTTGAAGATTTTATTGATTCATTTTTATGATCAAGCTTTGGATGCTGGATACATTCTATGTATTTTAAACAAGTTCTTACAAGCCAGTGTGCTTCCTGAGATCCTGATCTACTGAAATACATTCATAGTGTTGCACTTCGTGTTAAAAGTGAGAAATCGTTAAATAAAACTTGTGAAGGTGGGTGTAATTGTCGGATTGTCGGTTTCTGAAAGTTGCAGAACTTGTGGTGTTTAGCCCTCCCCATAGTGGCGGCCAGCTTTAAGCTGATGTTTCCTCTGCTCTATCAGGACCCGGAGTGCTGTTCCTATACTAAGCTAGGCATTTGTTTGTTACTTGTTTATGGTGTATCCTCATGTCTGTCACAACTGTTTCTGCTTTCTTACATTTGTCCATCACTCTGGCTACATCTGAACTCGTATCACATTTTCACCTAGGTATGAAAGTATAAATTGTCAGTGTTTCCCCTTTTTATCTTCGTACAGTTTATAACTTGCGTACTAAACAGCACATCATTTTTTATGATTTTTTAATATTATTTAATATTTAGTATCTGCTGCTGATATAGTCATGATCCCCGCATAGTGAACAAAAATACTATAGATAAGGAGTGGAAATCAAATGTGTTGGTAGGGGGATTTAGGAGGAATGATGTCTGAGATTTGTGTGTTTTTTGGGGGTCTGGATGTGGATGACAGCAGCCATATGTCTGTCTGTCCTCATCTGGACTGTGCTGTTATTCTGTCTCTCTTCTGTTTAACACACACAAACACAGGGTGTAGTTGTTGCCATGGTACCTTTGTGATTCAACTTTCCCGAGTTCGGAAAAGGAAGGAGTAAGACATCTGTTTACCTTCAGATGTCTCACTAATAAAAGGTTAGAAAGACCTTCTGTATCCCCCTTACCCAAGAGGAGCTAGATTTGAGGTCAAAGTGAGAATTTGAGTTTCTGTGCAGATTCACACCATTGTTAAACTGTGCTGATCCCTCTCATAGCTCTCACCCAGTCTTTGTGTGGACCCTGTCATCAATCTAATCACTGTAATTCCCTCCAGTTGGAGAACAAAGGGACTGATCTGAGGATTAGGCCTGTAGACACCACCAGGCCTTCTGCCTGCTAGGACGCTCACTACCTGTTCTTCCAGTGGGAGAAAGGAATTTGGAAAAGCAAGAAAATACAGTATGTGAGAGCAAAGGCTCGGCACAGAGTGGAATAACGTTGCATGAAAAGGAATGACACAGCTGGCATGCTGGAAATCTGCTTTTTATGCCATTGAGGTCGAAAATGAAATTGTCACACACACAGCATAACAACTGCTCAATCTCTTTTTTGTTTCACTTTCTTTATTGTACACATGTTCAAATACAGAGGTGCAAACAGATGCATAAACAATAGAAACTGTTTATAAATTAGCAAATGAGTTTGCTAAATGCATCATATTGTAATTGTTTATTCACGTGAAAGGTTTTAATAGCTCTAATCTAATCATAACATGGTGCTATATTTTTTTATTCTTTAATAAAATACAATTTGTTCTTGACCATTTTACTTATGAATATGGAATTTTGTAAAAACATTTAAGAATGGTATGATATACAGCATGATATTTTCAATGGATTGCATTGTGACGAGTCCCTGGTCGGTAGGAAACTATAGACTGGGTAAGAAAACTGGTAAATTGCATTATATTAAAATAAAGCATGTAACTTCTTCACTATCCATGAACACATTTTAGAGGGTATTAAAGGATCTTCTCGAGGTGTCAACACACACTAACGGTGTTCAGCATCGATGTATGACAACATGATTCTCCCTTTTTAATATTAACAATGTCAGGATTTCCAAAAATTGCACCATTATCTGGGCGTTAGCTCAGGTGATGCTAATATGTTGTTCTGGTGTTAGCAGGGCCACTCTCACTATACGTTCATTGAGCAGCTCACTCACCCCAAGACAAGGATAGATGCTAATTAGATGACCTGTGATTTTATACCAATGTAGCTCAGAGGCTGTTCAGTCATGGTGCAGGGATACAACTGTATTGTGTACATCTACACTACACACCTACAACTACTTGTGTCCCACATGTGTTATACTGTGATGCTGTGAATGTTACAGGATGCTATGGTCACTCATAAAAACAGCAGAAGCTTAAAAACACAAAATGTGCTGTTACCCAGAATCCTTTGCAACAGAATATTTTTAAGCTCATTAACTCAGCCTTTAACTTGGGCTTGTCCATGGCTGTAATAGCAATAATTCTCACATGTGTTTTGTGATTATGATCAGCACATATGGAGTTTGAGAAGATGAATATGGTTATTTTTGATGAAATGTTAGTTAAAAAGCATTTAAATGTAATGTGTTTTATTGTGTCTCCACCAGGTGGCTCTGCTCGGCTTGGACCTCTTATCTGCCTTAGTGACAAGGTTACAGGAGCGATTTAGGGCCCACGTGGCAACAGGTAAGACTCAGATTTGTTTTATTTTTCTGTATTGTGATAATTATCATTGTACCATATTATAATTTCCTCAATGTAGCTAAATGCCTCATGCCTTATATTTCTGAGGGACTTACAGAGCTCTTTGTTATTTATGGCCTCAAAGATTCAGCTGGGGCATTTTAAGGTTACTTTTTGTCAAGTTACATTTTAAAGTCAGTCCACATCATATATCAAGGGATACTTTTTTTGTGAGGTTAGAGATTATGTTATCATACATTGCATCCCCCTGAGAGCTGCCCCTCTTCTAAATTTAAATAACTATACAATGAGATTTCTATGATCCTGGGTGTGTTTGTTGGCAAACATTTTCTCCTCACCATCAGCTTGACTGCTGGCCACTCTCTGCCCCTCCTCCTTTCTGCACTCAATTTAAATAAGAATGAATGATTTTGCAATTCAGAACCGTCCTATTCTGTGTGTGTTTGTGTGGATGCCTGAAAGTGTGGCTGGTCAAAGGACAAATCCAGAAATTAATTTTGGCTTTTAATGTTTTTGTAACATATTTAACAAATGCAAGTATAAGGGTTTGTGAGCACAAAGTCTTCGACACAACACTTCTCAACAGTGTATAACACTTAACACATCTTTATGTAGCAGGGATGTTCTGGTAGTCTCACTGCTTTTGTTCAGCTCCCTGTTTTGAAGGGATACTTCAGTGTTTCCTTCTTCTCTCTTTCTCTCAGTTCTGCCCAGCCTTATTGATCGATTGGGAGATTCTAAAGACCAAGTGCGAGACCAAGACCAAACAGTGCTGCTAAAGATCATGGAACAAGCTGCCAGCCCGCAGGTACCAACGCACTACTCACACACACAATCTGTGTTGCTGTTCTCCTGATGAACCACGAGTGCTTAGTCCAAAATCGTCTTAGTTGAATTATAGCTTGTTTAATGTGGGTTGTTGCTAATCTAATCTAATCTAATCTAATCTAATTCTCAAATCTTTAATATTGTAATTCAACACAAAAAAGGATTATACAAAAATCTAATCAACCAAAGAGGGGGCTGCGGACCCCCTGTTGAAGAACTCTGCCTTAGAGGAAAAAAAGTGTGTTATAAAAATACTATATAATAATATTATATATAAAAATTTCCCCCCCAGAATTTTAACCCTTCAAGTGCTAATTTGTTTACAACGCCACTGATGTTTTTCTATTTTATGAAAATACACACACACAAAATACATAAATGTAATACTTTTCTGTATACTAAATGCTCGGGGGAATTTTTTCTCGAATTTGTCAATAATTAGCAACAACATACATTTTGATGTATTTTTTGTTTTTGCATTTGCCTGATGATAAGAAAAAAATGGCTCAATCTGGTGGAAAATAGTAAAACTACAATTGTGAAGCCAGGGCTCTCGATCTAAAGCCTGATAAAATAGGATGCATGTAATGGCCTTGGGATCCAAAATTGTGCCTTTAATGGATTTCAATGGGGACATTTTTGTCCTTAAGGGTCTGAGTGTCTGTATTTTGGCTACACACTTTATTATAGGAGTTGAGGTTGAACTTATAAATAAAATAAAAAACCTCACAACTTGCAAAAATGTATGGCATATGCATCAACACCAAAGTGATCAAAAAATAAAAAGACAAAAAAGTCCCTAGTGAGGCACAAGGGTCAACGTATACATTGGAATAAAACAGTTGTGTTTAAATATAACCATAGATTACAATCAATAATATCAACAATCACGCTATTATTATTATTATTATTATTATTATTATTATTATTATTATTATTATTATTATTTGTATTATTATTGAAACATTTGAATAAAGCACCCCATGCACAGTAGTTGGTGCAAGGCATGGACAGGATGTGTGGCATGAGGTAGCAGAACATAGTTAGTGGCAGCTGTCCATTTCCTGTCCTGTAATGTAAGTTATTGCAGTGATCCATTAGGACAATAATAAAGCTTATTGTTGCGGTGTGTGTTGTTGCAGTATGTGTGGGACAGAATGCTGGGAGGCTTCAAACACAAGAACAACAGGACCAGAGAAGGAGTGTGCCTTTGCCTCATCGCCACACTGAGCATGTGAGTCAAAGGTTACTTGCACTGCTCGTAGAGGTAAAGATAAGTCCTCATTTCATGGTTTCTACAGTATATTGTCCTATGTGTATGATATGTGTCATTCAATCCTTGTAAAATGTAATGAATCCATTTGGTTAATGGGTTACCATTTCTTTAGCTAAGGACATGGATTTATTCACTCCTCTTGCAATGAAGTAAAACAATGAGCTTTAACTATAACTTGCTGTTTTCAGAATGTAAACTCTGAGTTTGAAACAGCCCTTCTCTTGTTTTTACATTACCGTACATGTACTGATATTGTGCAGCTTGACTTTCTTTCACTACCCTGTCCAAACAGATGATAGGAGATATACAGCATACGCTGTTTATCTCCTATCATCTGTTTATTGGGCTGATTTATTTAAATTCTTGTCTTCCAGATACGGAGCTCAAGGCCTGACCCTCAGTAAAATAGTTCCCCACATATGTAACCTGTTGGGGGACCCCACAAGTCAGGTACGCACAGTCCAGCTTTTTCTCAAGCTACTTTGCCACTGTTGTGAAATGTAGTTCATTCTTAGGTTTCTCGCCCTCAAATCGACATTTTGTGCTGTCAGAAATCACAACCCTTTGGGAAAACAGTATAACACAGAGTAATGACAGATTAAGATAAGAACATTTTGATAATTAAGACTTTTATCAAGTAGAAATACCAAACGACAGCCGGTTACAGCCTCTGAAAAGTTAAGATTTCTTTGCTTTCATATTGTCTCTGGCTGTGTTTGGCTGTTGATTAAATGAGATAACCTATGCTTCGATATCTTCCGGGCTTCTGGTAACTTCCATGGCTTATCATGAAAAAAGTTGAGTCTCTGTGTTGAGTAGTGCAGCTTTAGCAAACTGAAATCTGCCATGGTTGATTGATGCGATGGAACCATAGACTGTATATAATAATAATAATAATAATAATAATATATATAATGTACTTTACATACAGTCTATGGTTAGAACAAAGACTTGAGTGCAAATGAAAGAAATAGCCCCTGAAAAGGTCAGGGTTACACATCAGTAAAGAGAAGATGACTTACCTACAGTATATCTCAAAAGTGAGTACACCCTTTAGATTTTTGCAAATATTCTGTTATATCCTTTCAGGGGATAACATTATCCTACTGAAACTTTGATATAACTTAAAGTAGTCAGTGTGCTGCTTGAATAACAGTATAGATTTATTGTCCTTTGAAAATTACTCAGTACACAGCTGTTAATGTCTAAACAGCTGGCAACAAAAGTGAGTACACCCCATAGTGAACATGTCCTAATTGTGCCCAATGATGTTGTTTTCCCGCCCTGGTGTCATGTGACTCGTTAGTGTTACAAGGATTCAGGTGTAAATGATAAGCAGGGCTGTTAAATTTGGTGTTTTGGGCACAATTCTCTCTGAATGCTGGACAACATGGCACCTCATGGCAAGGAACTCTCTGAGCGGCTGAAAAAAAGGATTATTGCGCTTCACAAAGATGGCCTTGGCTATAAGAAGATTGCCAACACCATGAAAATGAGTTGCAGCACAGTGGCTAAGATCATACAGCGGTTTTCCAGGACAGGTTCCACTCGGAACAGGCCTCGCCAGGGTCGACCAAAGAAGTTGAGTCCACGTGCTCAGCGTCATATCCAGAGGTTGGTTTCCAAAAATAGACGTGCGAGTGCTTCCAGCATTGCTGCAGAGGTTGCAGAAGTGGGATGTCAGCCTGTCAGTGCCCAGACCATACGCCGCACACTGCATCAAATCGGTTTGTATGGCCGTCGCCCCAGACAGAAGCCCCTTCTGAAACCGATGCATAAGAAAGCCCGCAAACAGTTTGCTGAAGACAATGAATCCAAGAACATGAGTTACTGGAACCATGTCCTGTGGTCTGATGAGACCAAAATAAACCTGTTTGGGTCAGATGGTGTCCGGCGTGTGTGGCGGCACCCTGGTGAGGAGTACCAAGACAAATGTGTTTTGCCTACAGTCAAGCATGGTGGTGGCAGCATCATGGTCTGGGGCTGCATGAGTGCTGCCGGCACTGGGGAGCTGCATTTCATTGAGGGACACATGAATTCCAATATATACTGTGACATCCTGCAGCAGAGCATGATCCCCTCTCTTCGGAAACTGGGCCGTAGGGCAGTTTTCCAACATGATAATGACCCTAAACACACCTCCAAGATGACAACGGCCTTGCTGAAGAAGCTGAAGGTTAAGGTGATGGACTGGCCAAGTATGTCTCCAGACCTAAACCCAATTGAGCACATGTGGGGCATCCTCAAGAGGAAGGTGGAGGAGTGCAAGGTGTCCAACATCCGTGCGCTCCGTGATGTCGTCGTGGAGGAGTGGAAGAAGATTCCAGAAGCAACCTGTGCAGCTCTGGTGAATTCCATGCCCAGGAGGGTTAAAGCAGTGCTAGATAACAATGGTGGTCACACAAAATATTGACACTTTGGGCACAATTTAGACATGTTCACTATGGGGTGTACTCACTTTTGTTGCCAGCTGTTTAGACATTAATTACTGAGTAATTTTCAAAGGACAATAAATCTATACTGTTATTCAAGCAGCACACTGACTACTTTAAGTTATATCAAAGTTTCAGTAGGATAATGTTATCCCCTGAAAGGATATAACAGAATATTTGCAAAAATCTAAAGGGTGTACTCACTTTTGAGATATACTGTATATTAAAGCTGTTGATGATTCCATGTGTTGTTGTGGTCCCCAGGTACGTGACGGAGCTATGAGCTGCTTGGTGGAGATCTACAGACATGTGGGTGAGAGGGTGAGGATGGATCTCAGCAAAAAGGGGCTGCCACAGTCACGGTACGACAACAGGAAGCTGTCCCCTCCTTCTATCCTTTTCTTGTTTGTTCTTTTCGGCTTGTACATCCTGGTTCTCCCACTAGTGGCAGGATTAAGCATTGCAGCTTTAGAACACTAATATACTCGGGGAGATTTACACTCTGTAAGTTTATTAGGTAAATCTAGGTTAAACAAATGAGGTCTAATACAACTTTTGTACCCTGTTATCTTAAAGGGATAGTTTGGATGTTTTGAAGTCTCTCTCTCTCTCTCTCTCTCTCTCTCTCTCTCTCTCTCTCTCTCTCTCTCTCTCTCTCTCTCTCCCTCTCCCTCTCCCTCTCCCTCTCCCTTCTCTGGCCCTGGTGCCAGTTTTGCATGTGTGTCGGAGCTTGGGATGCCGTCTATTTTGGTCCTGGCCATCCCTGCTGCACATAGCAAAAGGAGAGCTTCTCATCTGGGAAGTGATGGATGGTGCAGTCCAGGGTCCTTTTTTACAACCCAGTATTCTCTCTGCTTCAATCTTCTGACACTTTTTACTCCCCATTCATTTTGTATCCTCTTTACATACTTACCTGTTTGCATATATTTTTCTTTTTTTCTTTCCAGGTTGAATGTAATCTTCAGCAAATTTGATGAAGTCCAAAGATCCGGGACCATGATCCCATCCTGTGGCTCAGGTGAGTGTTCCTCCCGTCCTGTGTCATTAATTAAGTGTGCTGCTCTTTGGCCTTTTGATATGTACCCACCAACAAAGTATACGTACAGTTTAAAATCATGCATTACTGTTGATCATTCAGAAATGGTCTTTAGGTTCCCAAAATGTGAAATCTTATAGAAAGACTGCTCTGTAGCTTTCCTCTCATCACTTGCATCATTGTTTGTGCTGCTTTCCTCCCTGCTGACACCAGCAGGAAAAGATTATTGTAGTCTCAGTATAGCGTGGTATGAACAGAGGACTGTCTGTAGATCTTGAGCAGCTCTGTGGTTGTTATTTGGTGCAGTGGAAAATATGTTTTTATGATGAGTTAAGTTGCAGGCTTTCATTTTCATCACATTGTCACTTCTCTACTGTGTCTCCACTCGTCTTTCCGTCAAACTGCATTCGGGTGTGTCAGCTTGTTTTCCATGTTCTGTGTGTGTGTGTGTGTATTGCTATGTGTGTGGAGGAAGAGGGGGGGGTTGAAGACCAGACGAACACCCTGGGGCTAGAGGGGATGAGATTTCTCCACAGGAGGTGGGCACAGATGTCTCTCTGTGGAGCTAAAGACCACAACACACTTCCACAGGCATCCCTCAAAATAGACTGCACAAAACAGAAAAGAGATACATTTAAACTATTCCCATGTAATCAAAATAGATGTTTTAAGTTTTGTTTTATCAATCACATTTGCACTGGTCGTCACTTATACACAAGTATATTAATCAGAAAAAAGTTGTTCAGTAGAACAACCATTATTCTTAATGGTATTATAGGGTGTAACGCACATTCAGCGGCTCACTATCAATATCACGTAATCACATAATAATCACGTAAATATGCAGAATCAAAAAACACACTGCCAACTTTAAATAAAGAGACCGATGTGTTTGTCCACTTCTGAGCAGTGTAGAGTTGTGACCTCTGTGCAGGTGGAATCGCGCCGACCCCCTTTACTGCTGACTCTATTCCGTTTCAGCTGACAGCAGCTCAGACAGCAGCTGAGCCGAGGAGAAAACAGTCAGGCAGGGCTCAGCGTTTCCAAACACCTTCCAGCTACCACTCCATAACATTCAGCTGCCACGGCAACTTCATGAATTATGCCATTCACACATACAGAGCAACATGTAGTGGCACAAGAGCACTTGCTGACCCTCTAGTGCAGTGTTTCTCAAACTTTTTCAGACCAAGGACCACTTAACCTATAAAAAAACACTCACGGACGCTGTGATATTTTCTCTTCACTTTATGCTGGACTTTCCGCATTCAAGCCAAGTTTCACAGCTTTCAGCCGGGTGGTGGTTGGACGGTGAACCGCTATCCTGGGACTCAGTAACACACACAAAACCACTTGTTGTCGCTGCGGCTGAACCACTTGTAGCTGCTGAATCACCTGCATCAGGACGATGCACCTTCACTGTCGCGTCAGATTTTTGATTTAAATGTTCTTTTAACTGACCCTCTCTACAGCCATCGATCCATCTTGTCAGGTGACCGCGGCTCAAATTGACCGCGCAGATCATTTATGACGTAAGATAGTAAAACGAACCTACGTAGCTACATCTATGCTACACTCAGGTCTATACTAGTCATTTTGAAACGGTTTGAGAAACACTTTAAACGTATAATATATTAATTTAAAATGTCACATTTTACCAATATACTCACGGACCACTAGCTGTCGCTCACGGACTCTTTGAGAAAGATTGCTCTAGTGGCACATTATAGATTAGCTGTTAAGTTTTCTGACTTTCTGTACCAAACATTTCGAACTGAACTGATTAGTCGATTAGTCGATCCGACAGAAGAATAATCCCCAACTATTTTGATAACCATATCAGAAAATGCTGTTTTCAGCCTCTAAAATATAAATATTACCTTCATGTCTCTGTTTTAAATCATATTAAAGTGAATATCTTTAGGTTTTTGACCGACAAAACAAGACTTTTAAAGACGTCACCTTGAACTGAGAAACTTGGACACTACATATTTTCTCCAATTTTATAGACCAAATGATTCATCAAGAAAATAATCAGCAGATTATGATAATAAAAACATATTTGGATCTGACAGTATACTGTACAATAGACTACTTCTATTCATACCGGCATTGAGGGGACTCTCACTCACTCCTGCATTACTAATTGTGGAGTTTTAAAGATGTGTGCATTTACCAGGCATGGAGGGTCTAATGAAAGATGCCAGTAAACTGCATTATGGGAATTGTAGGCTCCAGCTTGACCCATACTAGAGGCAGAAAGTGAGGACATCTCAGCCTCTGCTGGATTGATTTTGACCATTCTTTTTTAAGGGAGTCCCATAACAGCCATTCAGGATGTTGTCACTTGATCAGAGTGAAGCAGATGGAACACAAATCCAATAAATGATGTAATGAACAAGCAACTTGTTCTTTCTGCCCAAGAATCTGGGTAGATTCCATTTCTCGTTTTGATTCAAGATATTGACTGTTGGAACTAATTGTAATCCATTTGCCTCAGAGCAGGAATGTCTGTTGTTTTAATGTGGCTGCTGTTATACAGCTTCAAAATAAACTCTATAGAAGAGAGAGGAGTAGTAAAGGTTGAGTTGAAAAGTAACTTCTATTGTGGTTTTCATATGAAGCTGTTGTCATACTTTATGATGTCAACACCCTAAAAAAAGTGATTCATCAGATTAAATGAGTAAAATAATTTTATTTAATAATCAACTTTCTTTAAAGAATATAACTCGCCAGTGTGCGTCTCCCATTGTGCAGCGAGGAGAATATTTGGTTAGATAAAAACATGTTGTGAATTTTGGAAATGATTACATCTATCTTTTTTCAATAAATGTTGACTTTTGGACTCTGGAGTTATTAGAACACTGAAATGTTTGGATCACACAAGTCTACGCATCAACCACTGGAATCTAATTCTACTAATCGTAGATTACTAATAATATTAGTGTAGCCTAATCTTTATCTGCAACTGTGCATAAATATCAGCTTTAAACACAACAAATGGACATAAACATTTTTTAAATGTTCATGTAGAAGTAGAATGTCAATGTTATGAATTAAGCTTGGTATAAACCTGAGTAACTATTTCTTTTAAAATTCCCAAATTCGGTCTCTTCTTGTCTTATGATATGTGTACTGATCTTGTTCTTTGAGAGATGGAGGCAGGGGGAGGGGGCTTTGCTGTAGTGCTGCCAGGAATAGGGTAGGGAGGGGGGAGAGTGAGGGATGGGGGAGAGAGAGCAGAGAGGGATAGATAGAAGAGAGGAAGGGGGGGACGGAGAGCAAAACAAAGCAGCCATTTCTGTTGCACCAGTGAGAGGTAAACAGTGGGCGATAGATATAGGGCAGAGACTATAGAGAGAGAGAGAGAGAGAGCTGAGCTATCAGCTGTGTAGCAGCATTCCTCTCTGACTTCAGTGCTAAGGGCAGCTTTGCACCATGACAGCTGGAGAAGGTAAGACTGGAAATAGTTTTCTCTTTGCTAAGGTCACATCACACACATGTATATAATACTGATTTGAATGGCATAAAGATTATCCTTTTCCCCAGTGGTTTGTTTGTGCATGTGCAAGGGTGACGCAGGACTGTTTGCTAAGGAGAAAATAACAGTTTGAACTCTCTTATGTAATCTTCTTATCATACCGTTTGTTTTTTCTGCTGCAAACTGTGTTTTGAGTCTTGTTACGTAATAAACTGGGTGTGAAGGAGACACCTTCTGTACTTGTCATTCATATCTCCAGTCATGTGTCTCTCCTGCGTGGAGTCAGTGAATGCTGGTTGTTTTTGCTGTATGTCAGTAGCACAGAACTGTAATGTTACATTTCATGCCTCTTTCTTATCTCTACTGTGCGAACAATCTTGCCTCCGGTTCCCTATCAGCGCCTTGAGTGACTGCTTGCCTGAAGCATCCACGTCTCATCTCGGTCCAGCGTCGAGAGAGCTGAGGGAATTCATGTCAATATGTAAACTGTTCCAAATGGCTCTCTATAATTTACATTAATTTGTTATGCAATCCATTCATAATCTGGTTAATTTCTAATTACTTGTTGTTTAATTACATTAGAATACTTTTGCCTTCTACTGCCTGTAAAACTGTCATAAAGTGTAAGATAAGTGTTCACTTTACTGCCGTTAACTGGCATTATTTACCTTGGGGGGGATCGATGCAGCATAGTATTGTGATATTTTGCATCATGCCAATATTGTACCAATACACAGACGCCAAGTATTGATCTTTTATTTTATGAATGTTTATTATTGCAAATACAAGTTAAACTTTATGGTAACAATTGCTTTTTAAGTCCACTAGATGATGCTGAGTTTTTTTTCAGTTGAAAGACAGCGCGATAGGCAGGATGTTTGTCAAAACAAAGATGGAGACATCAGAGAAAAACATCCGAAATGCGCCAAAAATGTATCTTTTAGATAAAGCAAATGTTGACATAGTGCATAATATGCTGTTAAAAAGAGGTAACAAATCACAATATATGTTAACGCAATACTCATCATTAAATTGTAATAATTTCATGACTTAAGTATTGTGATAATATCGTATCATGACTTAAGTATTGTGATAATATTGTATCATGACTTAAGTATTGTGATAATATCGTATCATGACTTAAGTATTGTGATAATATTGTATCATGACTTAAGTATTGTGATAATATTGTATCATGACTTAAGTATTGTGATAATATTGTATCATGACTTAAGTATTGGGATAATATTGTATCATGACTTAAGTATTGGGATAATATTGTATCATGACTTAAGTATTGGGATAATATTGTATCATGACTTAAGTATTGGGATAATATTGTATCATGACTTAAGTATTGGGATAATATTGTATCATGACTTAAGTATTGGGATAATATTGTATCATGACTTAAGTATTGGGATAATATCGTATCATGACTTAAGTATTGTGATAATATTGTATCATGACTTAAGTATTGTGATAATATCGTATCATGACTTAAGTATTGTGATAATATTGTATCATGACTTAAGTATTGTGATAATATTGTATCATGACTTAAGTATTGGGATAATATTGTATCATGACTTAAGTATTGGGATAATATTGTATCATGACTTAAGTATTGGGATAATATTGTATCATGACTTAAGTATTGGGATAATATTGTATCATGACTTAAGTATTGGGATAATATTGTATCATGACTTAAGTATTGGGATAATATTGTATCATGACTTAAGTATTGGGATAATATTGTATCATGACTTAAGTATTGGGATAATATTGTATCATGACTTAAGTATTGTGATAATATTGTATCATGACGAAAGTAACGCGATAATATTGTATCAGGATAATATCGTAATATGATGACTTAAGTATCGTGATCATATTGTGTAACATATTTTCTACTTGGACTCATTTAATTTGAACACCACAAATGTGTTTTTGCATCTGTTATGATTTGTTTATTTGAGAGTCTGAACTTTGCAGTCTTTATCACTGAATTAGTTGTAATCAGCAGCATTTTAAGATTACTCTTGCAAATGAATTGCTTTCATTATAAGCCTCTTAGGTTAATGTAGTACAGCTAAAAACCACAGAAAGGTGCACAGATCTCAATCTGCAGAGCTCACGTACGTCATTAGGTTGATTAGCTGATACAGAGCACTGAAGAGTATGTATTATTCATGCTGGTCTCAGTAGTTAACAAATGAATAGTTACATGAAGTAATGCATTCTGCCATTTTATACTCTCAATTGACTGTAAAGAATTACAGACGCGTACACAACAATATTATGTGCGGAATCTGAAATTAACAAAGAAATGTGATAATGAGTTGCTTAATCACTTAATCGCTTGGTTGGTAAAATGTCAGCTAATAGTGAAAAAGGTATATTACTAGTTTTCAGAATCCATGGCCATTGTTCTCAAATTTCTTCCGTTTTATTGCCAATAGTCCAAAACCCAAAGAAATAATATATAAAACCATAATATTGTCACATTTCACAATTTCTAATTTGTTGCCAATTTTCATTTATCGACTTATTTTTGCAGCTGTGTTCCATCAAAAAGAGCATCATGATACTGTAACGCAGATCTTTGGGTGTGTATGCAGGCTTACCACCAACAATAGAGAAAGTATGTCTAATTGAGCCGTATGATAAACAACAGAAATGTGATTATTGTTACAGACATTGTTTTGAAGTTTTGTCAGACTTTCTGTCGGTCGTTCTGGTTCTGCATGGGATCATTCATAGCAGATCAATGCATAATGCAAACTGAAGCTTCAAATAGAGCGAGGCAGTATTTATAACCACAGAGCGGACTGTCGGCCAGCGTCTGTGAATATGGAGGATTGTCGTAATCACGGTACGTCAGCCAATGTGCTCTCAGTTTCTTCAACACAATCACAGAATCTCTTAGTAATTAGCTTAATTCCAGAGGCTTTGTGTGTATGTGTGTATGTGAGTGTGCATGAGCTGCTTTCAGCTTTCTCAATTCTGGTGCTTTCCTGTTACGTTGCGGACACTGCAAGTCTGTCTGTTCCCCAGTGTTCTGCTGTGATGAGCAGCAAACTGAGCGCTTTCAGTCCCACTGATTTAAGATTCCAAATAATTCTGTGAAAAGCTTGCTGAATTGACTTAACTGTACTTTTATCTTTCTGACACTAACTGGATTATTTCTGAAGTGGAACTTTATGATGAGAGACTTTTTTTAATCTGATCTGCTTGTGAAAGGAGAATAACATGCTTCTTTGTGTGTTATTATATCTTTCACCACATAGTTAACACCAGTGGGGGCTGAATGCTTATTCTAAGGAAGCCCTTTGATCATCACACACACACACGCATGTAGAAAGTGTGTGCACTGGTTAGAGCTTAACACGTTTTCTTCTGCGTGTATGGATTGTGTGGGTGTGCACCGCTGCTATTGGCTGCTGGAGTGTGGAGGCTCTGAAGAAAGAGCTTTTCTATGTTAGGCATTTCTTTTACTTTGGAATGCATTCAGATTTTATTTTTAAGAGTGAATACTTGGGAAATAGAAGGCCCAAATAGGTATGTGTTCCCTCATAATTTGTTATAATTATTATAATATATACATACAATGAATATATGTACAATATGTAATTTATATACTGTGTGTACATGTATCATCAAGTAGGCAGAATTTTGGAGAGAAGGTTTTTGTAGATGGAAACTAACCCTATAGTGACCTTTTTAAAAACAAGTCAGTTTTGTTTGTATTTTCGGGCCGCATGGCATCCAGGTGTGTGTTGAACTACTCTATAAACCACACAGCTTCCCACTTTAGAGTAGATCATTTGATCACATGTTTTAGTAACTTACAAAGTTGCATATTAATGATGAAAATGATGCTGAAACTACACCTCCTAAATTCCCCTCAGGATCAATAAAGTATCTATCTACCTGTCACTTCTGAAATACTTTAAGATACATTGATATTAAAGGAAAAAGGATTGCACTATTCTTTTTTTAAATTCTTATTCAGCAAATGTCATGAAAGACCAAACATCAACAACATGATAGTCTAGAGCTGCAACAATCAGTGGACCAATCTATTGGCAGAAAAATATTCCCAACTCTTTTGATAACTGAACAATAAAAAAGTAAGTCATGTTTTATGCTGTTTTCTGAAGGGCTGTGAAATATAATGATATTGTATCAATATCGTAATATGAGAGAGATGTTATCTTACATTATAGATATTGGAATATTGCACAAGTGCATTATAGTGATTGAGTAATATTGTGATACTTGATTTTCTCCACATCGTCCAGCCTCTCAAATTTGGAGATTTGCTGCTTTTCTCTGTTTTATATCATATTAAAGTGAAGACATTTAAAGACATCACATTGGACTTTGAGGAACTGGGAGACTTTTTTCACTATTTTCTGACATTTTACAGACCAAACAATTAATCCATGAACCGTGAAAATAATCAGATCAATCGATAATAAAAAGAATCATTAGTTGCAGCCCTATTCTAAAATTGATGTTATTTTTGGTATTTTCATGGTATTTGTTGGGAAATGTGCTTACTGGGCCTAAATATTGAGAAACAATTATAGCACGTTGTGGAACAATGAGATTTAAATGTACAATATGTAATTTTCTGGTCTCTCAATCAAAACAATAGTAAAAGTTGGGTTAAAACATATTGGCTGGACCTCCAGCTCCTGTCTCTTGTTATCGGACTCTATGTCTCTTTTCCTGTGTTTCTAGTGACCGCAGATGCTCAAGCCTGACTACACCTATTCTATTTAATGGAAGACTCTGACAGATTAATAATTTGCTTTAAAGTCAGTCCTGAAACTGAATCAGCAGTCAGCTGCTGTGAATAAGAGACTGGTGGACTTACATGGCCACTGGGAAATCAAGCAGTCGATTCTCTGTTTCTGGTGCTCATTTCTTCAGTTGATTGTGAAGTCTGGGACAGCCAGATCTTTGTCCTCAGAACAAGCCAGGCGACAACAAAGTGTTTCTTTGTCTGTGCTGTGAAAATATATACCCCACTCTGAACTGCTTTTTTTTATCCAGAATTGGCACTGCTGTGCATTATTCTGGTTGCTTACGTGAAGTTTACTTTTAGATGGATAGATATGTATCTGTGGAAACTTTCAACTCACTGATGATCATTTTTGCTCCATTTGCAATGATCCCGCCTCCTTATCCCAGCAAAGGCTGATCGACATAGATGCTGAAAAAGGACATATCTCACTGTGATGGGTGCTCTGCTGTCACCGTTGAGTGAAGGTTCAGTGCTTGTCAGAACCGGCCGGACTTCCACTTCAGAGGAGCAATCAGCAAACTGACGATCAAAGCCTTCCCTCTGATATCTTTGGGTGTTCAGTAGTGCTGCAACTAACAATTATTTTCATTATCGATTAATCTGCCGACTACTTCCTCGATTAATCGTATGAATTTATAGAATGTCAGAAAATAGTGAACAATGTCCATCCCAGTTCCTCAAAGTCTAAGGTGATGTCTTTAAATGTCTTGTTTTGTCAGTCCAAATCTCAAAGATATTTACTTTTATATGATGTATATAAAAAAGCAGCAACTCTCCACATTCGACTGGAAACGGGTTAGAGAAAAGAGTATGGTAAAGGTTCGATTTATTAATCCATAACTTGCAGCCAGAAGGTAAATGTTCTGCCCAGTCAGCAGTCTCTGTGGTTTGTCAGCATAACAAGACATCTTTGTTATGACATAACACTGATCACCGGTCATCTGTCTCTTATGTAACCTCACAGCCTGTGTGCTGTGTGACTGACAGCGCCCAGAGGTGAAACGTGGAAGAGGTGAAGGCAGTAAAAAGGAGACGCCCCTTCCTCTGCCTCACCCTCCCTGTCAGGCAGTACACTTTATTATTAAGCTTCTCCACCATTCGAATCATTTTACTTTCCTGAAGTTTCTCGTAATTCCTCATGCCTTGCCTTTTATTCTTGTTCTAAAGGGTACAGCGAGGGGAGAGAAAATCCTCCCTTTTATATAATCTGAGGTTCAGAGACAGATTACTGGTGACTGCTGATGCCAGTGCAGCTTCAGCAACTTTGTGTGTGTGTGTGTGTGTGTGTGTGTGTGTGTGTGTGTGAGAGAGAGAGAGAACTGGTGAGAACAAACTGTAATCAATACTTTTAGTAAGAGTGGCAGGTCACATTCCTGTTTTTATAATGTTCTGTTTAATTTGACCAAAACTTTCTCACCCAGATTGCATCACCACTGTGTCCATAATAAAGTAAATATATCCAGTAGCCGCTCACTCAAAGGATTTTATTAGGAATTGTTCAAGCCTGATGGATAACAGCTTTCAGTGGCCATGTTTTGCTTTAATTGCATTGGCACCTGGGTATGTCCAGACATGATTGACAGCCCCCTCCCATAGTTCTGTTACACTTTTCAGGCAGGATTTGGGTTTTGGAGAGCACCCATTGTTATTAGAGATAAGAGTTCATCATTTTATTCCCACCATAGTCCTTGTAGCTTAAAGCTGGTTTTATGCTTTCTGAGCTTTAGTTCTTTTAGTTTTAGGGTTAAGGTTATGGTCGGGTCATCGGGCCGCACATCTCCCAAGAGTCTTTGCAAAGCAGCTGACACGACCTTGATTCAGTGGGGACATCTACCCAAGAGAAGGGATGTAAGAATGGAGGTGACAAACACGGTCTTATGGATTTAATATTGCATCTAAAGAACATGCCTCTATAAAAACTATATATAAATAATACTGAATAACTGTATTTGTGCACCTTTGTATTGGACATTATGAAGGGTTTTTGAACATTTGTGGCACGCTGGATATTAAATATTAAGAAATGTAAATTGTACTAGCTATGTATATTGTTAAAGATATTGTTCATGGTATGTCCCTTTGCTTCCTCGTGTCTGCAGTATTGACCTCATTCTGAAATACAGTATTGACTTTTGTCAATACTGTATAATAATAATAATAATAATAATATTCTGTTTTGCTACTGGTGTTGTGTACTGGGTAAGCACAACAATAGACCCCTCCCTCTTTACACCATGAGAGTCCCTGCAGTCCAACAGCATCACTAGGGATGACACACACACACACACACACACACACACACACACACACACACACACACACACACACACCAACACGGACACTGATAACTGACCTCAGAGAGGAAGGCTTAAGGGGTGGTTAGTCTGGCACTCTGTCAGAGCCCAGCGTCTAACAGAGGTACATGCAGAGCTCACACACACACACACACACACACACACACACACACACCTCGTGGACAGATGCCCAGTGAAAGAGAGGGATCGTGTTAGAGGGTGCAGCAGAGACATGCTGAGGAAGCTGGTGTGCAAGAAAATCTGCGCTCGTAAGAACGTTGCTTTTTTTAATCTCTCCTTTTCTTCCTCTCCGCTCTCTTCTCGCTCGGTTTTCTCTCATGGTTATTTGGATATTTTGTCTGTTTAATCTTCCAGTCGTTGCTCTAAATTCTTTGGATGTACATCTTTGTTTATGTCTCCACCTTTTCCTCACTCAAACTGTTGCCTTTGTGTCCCTGTCTTGCACTTGTGGTGTCTGTTTGTCTGTGATAGTTGCCGTGTCATGGTCAGGGACATTTAGGGAGCGGGTTTATGTGTATGAGCCTCATTTCTGTTCTGTGATTATTTTATATCAATTAATGTGACTCTGCTCCACTGACAAAAGCTTTATGTTTATGTGCAGGTAAAAGGGGCAGACTTCATTCCTCAAGCGTCTATAGTAAGCTCTTCTACAGGAAGGAAGACATCCTTTTCTGATAAATACATTGAGAAGTTGGTTTTTAATAAATTATATTTCTCTACATGTCCTTCAAAATAGACAATGACCTCAGCTGACGGCAACCTGCCCAGCATCGTCATATCTGCCCTGGGCTAATCCCTCGTGTGAACGGTCATGTTGGGCAGGTGAGAGGGGGCCTGCATGTATTCATGCATGGCTGCCAAACCAGATTAAAGTCCGATGGATGGATTGATAAAGGTTGAATGATACGTACTCACAACCTGACTGCGCTGCACTCTTTCCCTGAGGTCATACAACACAGATGACTCAGGGCCTACACTGGGCACATTATTGAGGAGAAGGATGATTAATTTATGCCCTTACAGTAACCAGAAGAACATGTATACACATGTTCTTCTGGTTATGAATGATGATTATTGATTCTTACGGGAAATATCTCTCACAGTCATCGAGCCATCACTTCCTTGTTTAAAATCAACAATTTCAATCAACAATTTTCATACATGTTCCCTTTTCTGCCTCTGTGGTTGCAGATAAGAACTTTGAGGATGAAGACTCTGTGGATGGAGGCCGGTCCTCCTCCTCGTCATCTTCCAAAGCGCCCCCCAGTGGCAAGAGGACGGTAATAAGCTCCGTTAGAAGACCCAGCTCAGCCACCACAACTAAGCCCACAGGTGAGGGATGCACACAGCTCTAATATATTCACTGCATGTCATTTCAACATAGTAATTGTGACAATGCTACAACTGTTTCGCAGTTGTGAGTAATATGTCTTGACACTGCGTGCAAGGGCGTAGGTTTGATTTGGAAAGTCGGTGGGGACATGCACTTACACCAGAAAATGTAGTCCCCATGAAAGAATATAATATTGGGCTCCCACAAACCTACACCATCCACACAGGCTGTGATGGCTGTAAGTGCTCCACAAAACTCATTTAACCCAAAGCTTGATCATTTACCATTAATTTCCTAACACTCAGCCTGCTGTCCTCGACGGAGGGTCAGAGGTGTGACTGGCATCTCTCACTAGACATGTGAACTCAATGTGAAAAGTAACATTTTAGGAATTCATTCAAATCTTTGAAAATGTATTCTGTAAAATGTGGTCACAGAAGACATAGATGTATACCCTGCTATTACTTTTCGCCAGTTTAATGATTTATTATATGCAGTTAAATTAGATGTTTGATGAAGAACTATTTAATTGATATAAGATTAAATGATGCACTATAAATGCAGCTTTGTTTTGCAGTGTAAGTATACATTTAATAGAGAAACAGCTGTACAATCAGAGAATTGTAACGTTTAAACACATGGAAAGTAAAGTAAAGGACTTTTACTCGATACAGCAGCTGTAAATCAACACATCTCAACATGGCTCCATGTCTTCTTTCCCCTCACACATCATTACATGCACCCACAAGTTCATGTGTGTGACCCAGAAACATGTCTTGTCCTCTCTGAGGACACACATAGTCTACGTGTTGTATGCAATAATGAATTGTGGAGTTAACTAGAGGAACCCCAGGCTGTAGCCACACACAGATTTGGTCAACAGGTATAATGCCAACATTAAAAGAAGAAGAACGGCTGTTACCCAAATCATAAGTTACATTATGAGCACAAATCACCCTACGGCACACTTTTAGCTTGCTAGCTAACTACGTTAGCTGCTAATGTTAGCTAGTAGGCCATAAGTACTACCTAACTATTGTTTGTCTGTACAGCGCTGTTAAAGACTTATAAAGTGATATTCATGTACCCTCACAGATGTAAAACAGATGATTTAAAACAATATAGCATTGTACTTTAAGGTTGGAACATTATCAAAAATAAGTCAATTAAAAAGAGAAAAGAAACATTTTCAAAATATAGAAAATAATTAATTAAATCAAATAATTTCTTTTACAAGAAATGTGTATATACTAAATAAAAGAGTCATACAAACAGTCTAAATCTAAGAATAGGAACATAACTCTGATAAGGCCGTCTAGAAACAATTTCTTATTTCTTCGATTTCTTATCCTCATTCTTCAGAAATGTTGAAGCGCTGTTGAATCTCAGGTGCAATATCTTTTCTCTTTTTAAAGTCAAAGAGGCAGCTGCTGGTGCTGTTGATGAAGAGGACTTCATCAAAGCCTTTGAAGACGTGCCCTCAGTCCAGGTATGCTGAGCTAAGTATTGCTACATGACCTGTAATGTAATATCGTTCTATTTCACATGTGGGGAATACAACGTGAAGCGACACAGAATAAAGATTCTTCATTTTTTAAAGTTAGATAGACGTATTCAAGTTTTAGACTACCTCTCTGGATTAGTAGTCCCACACAACATACTCTTTGTGTTCCCCTTTTTGGGATCTGGTCATCCTAAACAGGCATCATGCAAGAACCACTCACTTTTGCTCAGGCAAATCAAGTCCTACAATTCAACAGTTTCCTGCCAGGTCTTGTAAATGTCTGTTAAACCATCCCCTCTTTAGTTCGGTCACAGTAATGTATTCGACTGCTGTAGCTGTTTGTTTTAGGTCCCCTAACATCACTTCTGTCTCTACTTTTTATCATTTATTTACTCAAGTGGCATACATGACGTTAAAATGAGACTATTACCAGCTGGCCTCTCTCTAATCTCAAGCTTTAAAGTATATGTACTGTAGTGTTGTAAAACAGCTGATTCTAATGCTAACATTATATCTCCTGTATCTCTGTGTCCAGTTCTACTCCAACAGAGAGCTAGAGGACCATCTGGCCAAGATCAGAGAAGTTCTGTCTGATGACAAACATGACTGGGAGCACCGAGTGGTAGCGGTAAGACTCGGAAACACACACACAGGGTGGAGGTGCATGAATCCAGTGAATGACTACATATACATGTTGTCTCTGCTTCTGGTTCCCCTCCAGCTGAAGAAGGTCCGTTCTCTCCTGATGGCCGGGGCGACTGAGTACGAGGGTTTCCCCCAACAGCTGCGTCTCCTGGAGGCTCCCCTCAAGCTGTCAGCTAAAGACCTGCGCTCACAGGTGGTGCGCGAGGCCTGCATCACACTGGGGTAAGAGCTCAAGTTGAGGAGGATGTACTGTCCCGGCAACGTTTCTAAATCACACAAGAGTTAAATCCCAAACAAACAGCACAACCCTAATACACAGGTTAATACAGTGAAACAACTGTAGACCTAACAACATGGTTATCATTTGTGTTTTCATTAATGGGTTAGCATCAGTTGTCTCGCCGGAGTTTTCTTAATGGCTTTGATTGACAGCAGTGATATTACATCTCTAACTGATTAGGCTATGCCAGGAAAAATGCTCAAACATTTTGTTTCCACATCCTTAAGCTAATGACCATGAGCCTGCCCGGGTATGAAACGAGCAGCGCTGTCTCCACCCAAAAACATCCGTCATCCAAATTTTAATACAACCCTGATGAAGTGGAACAGAGCAGAGACGCACGCAAAGAGCAGCAGGTTGATGAATAGATATGTGGATCTAATCATCCCGTGTCATTCCCCAGCTGAGGCAGACCACATATTGAGTTTTTCTGCATTACAACCAAGATATAGTTATTGATTTCTGTGTCAAATATTTGCTCTTTTTTTCTGTCTGTCTTTAAATTTCTGTCTTTTGTGTTCTCTCTAAAAAAGACTTTCTTAATAATCTCAAATATATTTATTTTTATTTTTTACTCTCTTTGATATTTTTTCCCAAAGTAATTTAAAAATACAGAAAGTGAAATCCCCTTTTATACATTACAGCATATGCTAACAGCTGGAGGAGCTGCACTTTTAACACACCTGCCACAGTCCTCTTTGTATTGTGAGAGAACACTATCACCATGAATGGATCATCTGCTGGGGTATACACACTTGTTCTTTAACACCTCGTCCTTCCTTCGTTCTCCCTCCTGTCAGACATTTGTCCTTATTACTGGGTAACAAGTTTGACCACGGAGCGGAGAGCATCATGCCCACACTGCTGAACCTTGTGCCCAACAGTGCCAAAATCATGGCCACGTCCGGAGTGGCCACCATCCGCCTCATCCTCAGGGTAAGACATCCAGAGGGGAGAGTTGGTTCCTCAGGCCCCCGGCAATTATATTCCATTAATCCATGGTAGTCTCAGTCATCCCTGAGATGATGCACTTACAGTGCTGTAAAAATGTACCACGAGACCACAAAAGCTTCATCATGTGAGGATGAAAAGATATGTGTAACTAGACATAATAAAACATAACTTTTGGACTTTTCTTCCCAGCGCACACACTACCCACGTCTCATCCCCATCATCACCAGTAACTGCACCTGCAAATCAGTCGCAGTCAGACGGTAAGAGAACGTTAATACTCTTTTCTTTCACTTTCTCTTAGATGGTTTTATAAAAACAAGTAGAATTTAATTTATATCAAGCATTGATTAGTTTTGCAACAAACTGTTGGAAATACACTATACAGTATATAATGTGAATATCTTTTAACTATTCACTATTTATATTCAGTTCTCAAGCTGCGACGATTATTCATCTAATGGATTAAACGACTGACAGAAAAATGATTTTGTTAAATCAAATCAAATGTATTTGTATAGCCCAATATCACAAATTACACATTTGTCTCAGTGTGCTTTACAGACTGTACAGGTTACGACACCCTCTGTCCTTAGACCCTCTGTCCTTAGACCCTCGCATCGCACAAGGAAAAACTTCCTAAAAGAAACCCCATAATTAAAGGTTAATCGCTTTCAGCCTCTCAAATATGGACACCTGCTGCTCATATTAAAGTGAATATCTTTGGGTTTTGGACAAAACAAGACATTTAAAGACATCACCTTGGGCTTTGAGACACTGGGATAGATATTTGTTCACTATTTTCTGACATTTCAAAACAATTTTTATAGAAAACAATCAGATTAATAGATAATGAAAATAATCGTTAGTGTCAACAATCAATTCTATCATTTAAATTCTCCACTCAAATCACAGGCATGGTATGGTTTTTGTCTTGTATTGCTCGTGTCGCCTTTGCTTTAATTGACACGACATATGTCATGTTTTATACATACAGTAAGTGTGTGTTATTGTGGTGCTTGTGGCTGTAGTTATTGTTCCTATGTTAAATATCTGATGTCCTGGTTTCTTCTGTCTTTGTCCCCTAACCAGACGCTGTTATGAGTTCCTAGACCTCATGTTACAGGAGTGGCACACTAATACTCTTGAAAGGTAAGTTGTATTTCTATTGGCAGAAAGACCTCTCTAGTTTTGAGTGCTTTATGACATCTCATAATTAAAAAATGTAAACTGGAGGTTTGGGTTTCTTCTGGATTAGGATAACTTGTCTGTGTGCTAACAACATTATAAAGGTTGCGATCTTGTAATTAGCTCCTCTTTCTTCGGGCGGCGAATATGGAAATCAAAGGATCAGTTTCCATGAACCTGCCCAAAACATCTGATAGAGTTTGGAAAATAGATTTCCAGTATTTAGATAATTTAGGAAAGAGCCAGAACATGTGTGTCAGAGTAGCAGAGAGCTGCCCACTAGTTGTATTTCTGAGTAGAAAAATACTTGCTGTTCAAAAGTACCAAAGCACTTGGCAAGTGTGCATGTAGTGTGTGTCAAATGGATAAAGTGGTGTAAGGTATGTGTGAGTCGGAGTGGGTGCATGTTGTGTGTGTGTTTATGTGTGTTGGAGGTTAATGCCTCTTCATCTTCCTCCTCTCACATGATGGCATTTGGGTTTGCTAACATTTGCGTTAGCTAAGTGTTGGTTGCACGCACCACTGACGAGGCCCATTAAATTGATGAGTCCTGAGAGAGACGTCATCATCAAGACCCCCAGCGATGAGGCGACTTTCCATCACTGTAACCATGACAACTGCAGCAGAGACTTTAAAAAGCGTGTGAAAAACCCTGTGGGTGGTCACACTGCCTGTGGACCACCAGAGGAATAAAAGTGGAAGAAATAGAGGAGAGATAAACTCGTGGACTTTTTTTACTTTAGCATTTGAGGTCTCAAGTTATAGGAGCCAACACTTGTGGTTTTATCTTCTGCTTGTGTCCTCCTCACCATGTTCCCTTACTACCCCAGACATGTGGCTGTTCTGACTGAGACCATCAAGAAAGGCATACACGATGCTGACTCTGAGGCCAGATCCATTGCAAGAAAGTAAGTGTCATTGCACCCCGCCAGACTTATTCTTATTGCTTTGTTTCTTTGAACTGTGTTAAATCTTTGTTTTATTAGAAAACCAAGCATTTCATATTTATTTATTTACCTGTAGTGCTATATTCAATCTAGATTGTTTTGGTGTGAGTTACCGAGTGTTGGAGATATCTGCTGTGGAGATGTCAGTGCTCGTGCGCACTCGGCAGCGTAACGTAAGAAAATAGTTCCCACATGAAACTGCTCACAACAAGGTCTGTGGCTTTTCTTGAGAAACCAGGTCAACTTCAACTCACAGCAAAACTAGATAATAATAATAATAATAATAATAATAATAATAATAATAAGATTTATTTGTGTAGCACCTTTCATACAAGAATTGCAGCCAGTACAAAATTAGACAGAATAAGAGCATTTACAGTACAATATTCACAGTGTTGATGTACATGAGTGTGAAGTAGCATTAAAAATAGTATATAATAGCAGAATTAAAATAGTATTGGAAATCATGGCTCGTTTCTGTATCTGTGCCGTACTTAACGACCCTCCTGCCGGGAAACCACATTCATTACACCATTCTATCAGAGCCATATTTTGAAAGCATGAGATCAACAATGGGCCGCTGTGGCCTTTCAACTGGTTTACTCCCTTTGCTACCTGTTCTTGGTCGTCTTCCCGTTTCATAAACAAAGCCCAGTTTGTTAAGTTTTATGAAATCTATCAGTTAAAGCCAGTTTTTCCCCAATAATATTCTTTAATCTTTCACTTTTCACTTCACTTTAGATCAGGGGTCGGGAACCTATGGCTCTTTTGATAACGCAATATGGCTCGCAGACAATTTTGAGCTGACATTTTTTAATATGATTTACAAGTAATAAATAATTATAGCCTACTGTGTCAATTTAAATTTCTGAGCTGCAAAGTCGGCAAATGCGCTCAGTTGATCAGCAGAATGCGCGGTGGAGATGGTTTGTCAGTGTTTGGAAACACGCAGTGACCAAAGTTTCCTTCTGCATCAGAGTCTCCCACAGGCAGCTCGGCTTGGAACGCTCTCACTGCATCATACATGTCTGTGATCACACGGCCCTGAAGCTGGAGGTTTAACAGTGAGATGCTTCGTTATGTCGCACAAACAGTCCAGCTCACATCGTCCCAGAGATCTGTGGTGTGTTTCCCTTTGCTTTCCAAAAACTGGCAGCAGCTCGCAACTCGAAAAATCTATTCAGCACTTCCCCATCGCACCGCCATGTTCAGAATGTATCTTCTCAGGAAAAGACTTACATTGTCTCTTATAAAGTTTCCTGTCTGTGTTACGGTGCTCATTACATGTTCCATCTCCAGAGCTTTACAACACAGCGCTTCCTGGTGTATGATGCAGTGATACACCGTCAGCTCACCTGCACATTTTTCCCGCTGCATCTTCTCCCGCATCCTGCACTAATCCGCTCTCTTCATCACATCGCAGTCTGTCGTCAGTCCCGTCAGTTTGTCCCGGGGCAGTTTCATTTCATTCACACATTTAGATACTTCCTCAAATGTATTTCCCCGTGGTTGTGCCATGCATTGATTTAATTACCAAAACCGGCGGGACAGTTATGACAGAGAAATTATATTTTCTCGTGTGTCGGATATAATTGCCTTGAGTTTGACACCCGTGCAATAAACACTGAAACGTGCACATAAATGAGATAAATAACATAAACGTTTAGTTTATTTAATAAAAGAGCACCTGTTCAATGAAACACTGATACCGCTATTAGTACTTGGGGACGTGTTATTCTTAAAAAATGCACGCATAAAGTTGCGTTCAAATGTATTAAATATATGGCTCAAGGAAATACATAAAAACATATTTGACTTTTATGGCTCTCCCAGCCAAAAAGGTTCCCGACCCCTGCTTTTGATGAATAAATAGCACCACAAGTAAGAGGCAAATTATGTTGTTTGGATTTTGAAATATGTCTTCATATCATCCTCTGCTCTCCTTGACCTCACTTGTAGGTGCTATTGGGGTTTCCATGGTCACTACAGCCGGGAGGCAGAGCACCTATTCCAGGCGCTGGAGTCCACCTATCAGAAGGCTCTCCAGTCTCACCTGAAGAGCTCTGACAGCATCGTGTCTCTACCCCAGTCTGACCGCTCGTCCTCGTCCTCCCAGGAGAGTCTGAAGTAAGAACTGTGAATCCCTTCTAGTGTTCCCCCCTGACATCACTCTTTACATGGTCTGTTCCCATCCATGTTCCCATTATTCCATCTTGACTCTCTGTTCTTCTTTGTTGTCCTACCTTCCACCTTGTTCTATATTCTCTAAGCGTTTGCACATCTATTTGCTGTAATTGATTGGGGGAAACCACTATTGCTAATCTGTCCTATTGAATACGTCTGTAAAAACATTGGTCATTATTATCAAATGGGCTACACACACACACACACACACACACACACACACACACACACACACACACACACACACACACACACACACTCTTGGATCGATTGCCATCGGTTACCCAGTTTATAGATTCCCTATGGAGGGTGTTGTTGACGAATGACCTCATGCTCAGTCCATCAGAGCGTGTGTGTGTGTGTGTGTGTGTGTGTGTGCGTGCGTGTGTGAACATACTGTACATGTATAATTTAGATCAGACTTTGAAAATGGATCAGGGATTTCTTTTGCAAGTGTATGGACTCATGTCTCCCATTTCACATTAATAATTTTATATCAATTGTTCTTATTGTATATCTGTTTAGTGTATACAATATTGCTCATAGGTTGATATTGTGAGTTTTAAAAAGTGTCTATTTCTTTGTTTTTCAGCCGGCCATTGTCTGTGAAGAGCGTCATTGGAGGGAGCATAACAAGGAGTAAGCCACACCCTAAGTCACTTTCTATCCCTTGGTGTAGGGTTTCCTCAGAAGTAATAAATATTCTGTATAAAGTTAGCAGATAGTGTGGTCAAGTTAGTCTGGAGAAGAAGAGTAAAAACCCATACTGTCTCCTACAGCAGCAATCTGTAGAGATGAGATAAGAGAAGTTCATGTTAAACCGACAGCACTCGCACGGAGCTGCCTTGAGATTTTGGCTTGGTCTTTGGTGTGCCTTGGCCACAGAAAGTTTGGGAACCACTGTGTTAAAGCACTAAAAGAAACCATCAAACCTCAAAATATGTTGATGTGTACACACCACAGGGCTTCAGTTCACAGTACATTGGGTACAGAAACTTGCTCTTTGGTGGCAGACTAAAAAGTTAAGAAGCAGATGTAAAGACTCTTCACTTGTGTGCTGTAGGTAAGCTGGTGGGCTCCAGGGTGTCTACTTCTTCGGGTTCTCTCCAGCGTTCCCGCAGTGACATCGATGTGAATGCCGCCTCCAACGCCAAGTCACGTCTGTCCACCGTCCCTGCCTCCTCGCCGTTCGGCTCTGCGGCTGCCCTTCCTCCAGGGTCCTACGCCTCATTAGGTAATGCATCCGTCATCTCCCTCTAACCTTATAAAAGCAGAAAAACTAACCTCTTCATGGCAGCAAGAACATTCAGTCATTCAGCAAAACACTGCACATGCTGGATTGTAAAAACAAACTCAGCGTTCAGAAAATCAATGCAAGTAAAGGAGCTGTGAATTAAATAAGATACAGTTTTGCTAACTTTGACTTACTTAAGCAAAGAAACTCTCAGAATAAAAACGGCAATGTTGCATTTGAAGGGATTCACTCAGGAATGAGCCACTCTACAGTGTTTTAGCTAAACTTAGTTAACAAAGTCCTTATTCAGAGGCCCACTCAAGCAGTGATCATCAAAGTCTCCCTTCATCATGAGGTATTAAAACATTTTCTCCTGCAGTCACTGGCTTTTACAGGCCTGACTGGGGTTATTAATGACTACTGAGGTTGCCATTAGACTGTTCAGTGAGCAGGAACTGTTTAAATCTTGCGCTGACACTTCAGATAAATTGATGTGATGAGTAGCCTCCCCATGAAAACCAGATGCTTTTTAACGATGTTTTCACAACATTTTAAGCTAAAGAGGAATGTTTAAGCCATCGCCCACCAATAGATATGAAATGTACTGTAATCCTTTTGGCCATACAGAAACTTGTCTCCTCCAATGAGTCCCCGTAGATCCATAATAGCCGTTACTAATGATGATGAGGCCCCCCTTGCTCACCCACTCACTCCTGTCTCTGCTTCAATTGCTACTAACGTCTTCCTCTATACCTCTCCTCCCACTCGCTGCTGCATTTCTTAAATGCCCAAAAGATGGCAATCCTGGTAAAAGCGATGGTAAGACTTATGTCTGTGTGTGTGTGTCACCAGAAAGTGAAGACGTATGAGTGTCATTTTGTCACAGGCTACACGTTTACATCCTGTCTCTCTTCATCTGTGCCCTCTTCTCTTCTCTTGATCCCCCAAGTGGTCGTCAGTTATGTGGATCTGCATGGTGTCTGCATGGAATTCCTCCTCTTACTGTAACCCTAACAACTGTATCCATCCACTCTGTTACTTACACAGCGATCAATGCCAACGTTACTGCAACATACTGCAGCGTTGTTGAAGGGTTCTTCCCTCTTTCTGTCTTGGTTTATTTCTTACTTCACTGAAATTGATGTGCTTCTGTAACGGACGCACTGCAACATTTCATGAACACATTTGTCACAATTCCCAAGCTTTTAACTGTCCTTTTATGGTTTAATCATTATACAGCATTTTGTTCTCTACGTACAAAACAGCCTTCATACACAGTACCATGTATTTGTATAGAGGACTTTCTCCCACCTAAAAGCATGAAAGACCATTCAAACATGGAGTTCCTCTAGTGTCTGTTAAACCAGTCAAATGTCTCTCCCTACAAATGACCTTTTTATTGATGTGTTGTTGACAGTTATAAATCTTCAAAAGGCTAGAATTAAAATATATTGTATTTATTTGTGTTCTTTCTTTGGGTTGTATTTTAAGTTGTGTGGTGTTACTTGTTAAATATGACTCATTGTAGGAAGAATGTGAGAGTTTCCTCATGTTTGCAGTTCTTGGAGCAGAGCATATAGGCATCAGCAAAGGAGTCAAATGTGTGTCTGTTTCTCCAGACCTGGGTCAAAACGTTTGCCAATATTCCTTATGGTCTGTTTTAGGCACAGAAGTGGGATATTACACAAGTACTTAAAATATTACACAAGTACTTAAAAAAGTCACTTATGTGCTTTTCTGGGACTCGTGTCTTAGTTAGCACTAACATAACTATGCTTACAGGGCAAACCCCAACCATCTTGATGCCTGGTTGCAAGTTAAAACACACGCTGAGAATTACTTGCAAACTATTAGACCCAGGTGTGTGTATGTTTCCCTGCTGTGTGTTATCAGGGGGGCTCTATCCCCTCATCCAGGTCTTCTTCATCCTGTCTCCCCAGACCTTTCTTCTCCAGCGTCTCTGTCCATGGTTTGGGGGAAAACATGTCAAGCAAATCAAGTGGATTAAACTGCTACTGCTTCTCTTCCCTCTCTTGTCGTCCAGGTCGTGTTCGTACCAGGAGACAAAGCTCGGGCAGTGCGGGCGGAGCCAGTTCCTCAGTGGTGGACAGTAGGGGACGCAGCCGAGCCAAAATTGTCTCCCAGTCCCAGCGTATGTATATACACACCACAAAGGCTCCCATACGGTGAAGCTGAATTTAAATCAGAGTCAGAATCTTTTCAATCACATTCTACACATTCAGCATTACACAGCTGTGTGTGTGCATACTGCGTAACAATCTGTCACTCATGTTTCGGTATGATCTTTGTCTGCATTGGCTTTGAGATCATACCAGATGATTTGCTCTTTCTTGTATGTGTGTGACGTATTTCTGCTGAAAACACTTCCAGTCACTCACAAATCTTGTGTATTTGTGCAAGTGTGCCTACATGCATGCACAGTATGTGTGTATGTTTGGCATCTATGTATTCCTAAGATCTGTCATTGAACTTCAAAAGCCCTGATAGGCAAGTGAGACAAACATTTCTGGGGATCCATTTTCTAAGTCTGATGGAATAGTTTTCTCTCCTGTGCTTATAACTTAAGAACAGGTGTTGCCAGGATACTCTTTTGAAGTTCCTTAATTTGTTTCAGCTGGAAAAAGAGGTGACCATTTTATTTTATTTTAAGTGTAGCCCATGTTCTCAATCGGACTAAAAGCATTCATGTTGTATATCTAAAAGAAAGACATGACTGATGTTACATAACTTGCTAACACACAATAAATGCGCCTTGTGTTTCGAGTGCATAGAGAAGAAAACTCACCCAGAAGAAAACGTGAATGCTTTTAGTATTTAGCACATGGGGGTAGTGGTGCACTTCAGCCTCTTGTGGCCCAGACGAGTATTACAACAGCAAACACTTAGACACTCAGCTTTTCTCAAGTCATGAACACAGAAGAGAAAACTATTTTTTATCAGACTTAGAAAATACATCACCAGATTTTTAATTTCTCTCTTGCCTCTTCCGTAGATTCAGTACACAGTTAACAGCCGTCCAGAGTGCATGCTGGGTAAACTTAATAAACATAACCCCTTCTGTCTCATTTTGACCGTTCTCCACCCTGTCCTGCCTATTGCTTCCATCACCCAGGATCCAGATCAGCCAATCCCATCAATGGTAAGGCCTCAGCTTCATCCAATCACAAGCCAGGCGCCTCATCACTAAGCACCGCCCTCCTAGCACACAGCGCTTTGCACGCCATTCTTTTAGCCCTTTATGTTTGTTTCACCTCATATAGTAGCAGCATGCTGATGCTCCACTCATCAAATTCACATTTTATTTCTTATCACTCTTATCACCCCCCCCCCCACAGTTTGAGAAGCTGCTTGGAAATGTTTTCTGTCAGCCATTTTGTTGTCTTTGTATTCTTAGTTTTCACTGTTGAAGTTTTCCCACAGTAAACGTCTCCCATCAGCACAGTTATTTAGAACGTGGGTCCAGCCCCCCTCACCCTGTGTGTGTGTGTGTGTGTGTGTGTGTGTGTGTGTGTGTGTGTGTGTGTGTCTACGCTTTAACATATCAATGTATTTGTTCATTCAGATTATTATTTAATTTCCTGTGAAGTTCTGTTTGTATCCAACTGCTGTGTTGCCATTCAAAAAGTATTTCACCTTCAAATCTCTCTAAATCTATGACATACTTTGTTTATCCTCCACACTGTGATGAATAAATGTAGAATGATATTATATCTGTATTATAATATGTCACGTTACACTTTATGTAGCTGCACTGTCCCCACAGTATTGGGTCTGCTGACACAGGGCTTGTGTTTTGAAATGTGACCGAGCATGTTATTAAAGGTTGTCCCCCTCCCTCACTCTTATCCCGACGTGCGTCTCAGCCCCTCTGAATGCTGTGTAACCACAGTACATGTTCTCTGTCCCGACAGCGGGCAGTCGCTCCAGCTCCCCAGGCAAACTGCTCGGCCACAGCAGCTACGGCCGGATCCCTCGAGCCACGGTGTCGGCCTCCAACACGCCAGCAGACAAGCGCACCAGGATCCCTCGCAGCCAGGGCTGCAGCCGCGACACCAGCCCGAGCCGACTGGGACTCGGTAAGGCCTGCACCACACACACAAGTCTTTCTTTAGTAACAAGCTCCTGGAGTTCTGCAGGCTCTACAGTCTATGTGGACAAGACGAGACACTACAGACTAAAACATTGTTTCATCAAGCACTCGTTACTCACTGATGGAGCTTTGTAGAAAGAAGGTTTTATATCACTCTCCCTCCTCGTCAGCGGGGCTCTTTAGCCAGGTAGTTTCAACATTTACTTCATAATGATAAATTAAAGCAAAAATGTTGTCTACTGCCACTTTGGTAAGAGAATGTCCCATTTTCAGAACATTTAATGTAAGTAATAACTGGAGAGGTTTCATGGTGATATCTATTCACCAAGTTTTAAATGATGTAACACCCCAAATAAAGAAGAATACTAATTGTGTAAGCAAAGTGTAGTTTATTTAAATGGTTGATTCCATCGGCTGCCTGAGCTTTCCTGTGAGTGTGTGCTGAAGACAAAACTGAAGAAACTGAAATGTGAAATTCCTTTAATTCATCTGCTTCTTGTCAGATCCAGGCATTGTGACTACAACAAGTTCAACACTGACCTCTCATGCTCCACACCACAGAGCACGCAGGTGTGCTCGTCACCATACAGCACATGCATTCTGATAAGTGACACGCGTTGACTCAGGATTATGTCAAAGATGAGGGAAACTGGACCTTCCTCTCTTATTTACCTGATAAAGAGATAAGCTCATGTTTGCTTTGTTCTTAAAACACTGCAGCACTCACATTTCCTGTGCTCAGTGATGGAAGCACAGATTATTAATGTCCATCACAAAGCATTTCTGGCTTATTATTTGCACAGACAGTGCAGATGACAAAGACATCAGTGTCTGTTCTGCTAGTTCTTCTCTTTTTATTCATGCATAGTTTTAGTCTTTAGCTAATTATTCCTCACAGATCTATTGTGATGGATGGGTGGATCTATTGGTTAAGAGGTGGTTATGGGTGTTTGTAGTATCCGGTCACGTCTGTTACTGTTTGCTAGTAATCTTTAAGGTTAAATAGGGTCCCTAGACTTTGCATTGCGTGAAGGTTCCTCCATGTCCTTGTTGACAGCTAGTGAACAACATAAACATGCCTAACAGCTGCTGTTTGATGGATGTACTACCAACAGGGTAAATATGTTGTTGTCTATATAAGAGGAAGTGTTAAACGCTTCTGATACTTTGTAGATCCTTCAGTTTTATTTTGCTTTCAATTTGTCTGTAGTCAAAAGCAAGTGGTTATTAATCACAGGGTTGTTTTAATGAGAAGAGGAAACTGTTCATGCACTTCTGTTAATACTATTTAATAATAATAATCCTTTTCTTTTGTATCTAATCGCTGTCGCACGTTAACAGACGTTCTCTAACCTTTACTAGCAGTGTGCTGTTCGACCAGCTCACTCACCGAGCAGCTCTTCTTCTTCTTCTTCTTCTTCTCTTCACTTTCATTTCTTCTTCTTCTTCTCTTCACTTTCATTTCTTCTTCTTCTTCTTCTTCTTCTCTTCACTTCATTTCTTCTTCTTCTTCTTCTTCTCTTCACTTTCATTCTTCTTCTTCTTCTTCTCTTCACTTTCATTCTTCTTCTTCTTCTCTTCACTTTCATTCTTCTTCTTCTTCTCTTCACTTTCATTCTTCTTCTTCTTCTTCTTCACTTTCATTCTTCTTCTTCTTCTCTTCACTTCATTTCTTCTCTTCTTCTTCTTCTTCTTCTTCTTCTTCTTCTTCTTCTTCTTCACTCCCTTTTTGTCTAACCTTCATATTTTGGGCACGAGAGCCCCTGGATAACGATGTCAGTCGAATTTGTTCACAAAAAATGATCCAAATATGATGCTCATAAAATTGACTGAGCACGTTCTTACGCTCCAAAGAGTTAAACATTTTTATTTTGACAATTTGTGAACCTGCCTGTTATTATCCTGCATTATCCTTCAGGATAAAATGTCAAAGTGATGTCTTTTGGGACATCTTTGTATTCTTATCATAAACCTCTTCAGGATGTTTGCTTGAATGTTTCAGTAGCATAATGGAAGCCCCCATGTTGTTCTATAAAAGGCTTTTTTTCTGATCAATTTGTGGGAACATTTCTCTCACAAAAATGTAACAAATACACAAATTGAGTTGTCAGTGGGCCAGTTATATTATGGGATTATACAAGTTATTAAAGCCATGTCGGAGATAAAGAAGGAATGGGTCGAAAGGAAGTTAGATTCCAAAAGTCTTTCCTAAAGGAAAACACTTTGATTACAGGTGATGTGAATCTATCAGGCACGGGGAACAGAAAATGTTCCCCATGACAGCAAACTGTATAAAAACCTTGACTGAGGCAGAATTTTCAGAACAAATGTTGAACTGTTGAATATTGTTGTTCCAAAATACTCAAGCCAGCATATTCTAAATGGAGAAGTTGGATTGGTAAAACACGTTGCACATCCCACTGATAATGTGAACAGAATATTGATATCATGATACATATTTCATTTTAAAAAACAATTTTTATTGGCAAAGTACTCTTAAATGCCACTTAAGAATGAATATGCAGATATGAGTGGTTTCATAAGGCCCTGTGTCTCATCACCTATTGAAAAGATTATAAATAATTTAAGTCCAGATAGATAGATTTTCTATTTCTCATTTTCATTCCTGGTTTTTAAGAAAGAGGTAATAGAAAATAAGATTAATTGTTACACAAACCTGTACTGAGCACATTGAATAAAGACGTTTGATTTGAATGACCGTAGTGCCTTTAAGCACCATTAGCAAGCTTCTAAGCAGTTTGTTGTTTGATCCAGGACTTGGTTGGATGATTATTGCATCCTGTAGGTTCAGTACAATCTGCAGGACTTCTTCTTTCATAACCTCTACCCCTCTTCGTTTCTCATATCTGACTCTCCCCTCATGAATGCACACTGACCTCCCCACCTAACTTGTTGTCCTGACAGCCAGCCTGTGTGGTAAAGCTCTTCTTCCTGCTGCTCTTCCCTACCGCACGCTAGCCCGGAGCCGCATTCCCCGTCCCAGCATGAGTCAGGGTTGCAGTCGCGACACCAGTCGCGAGAGCAGCCGCGACACCAGCCCTGCTCGGGGCTTCACTCCTCTGGGTGAGTAACGCTGAGCTAATAGCTGCCCGGAGTGGACTACATCTCCCAGTGTGTCCCACTGGAGAATCTTTACCAGATGCTTAGACGAGCGTTCCCTCCTGTTGTCGGTGTTCTTTGTAGCATGTAGCCTCCTGCGTCTGCTTGTCTTTCTCTGCGCGTGCACTAATTGTGTCTTTCTAGGTTTAGAGAAGACTACTGTACTGTGTCCAATGTCTCTTCTATAGAAGCCCTGAGAAGCGAGTGAGGAAAATAATTCTGGTTTTGCCAGGATAATCTAACAACATTATTTTTTATTTGACTTGTGTAACGGGTGGAAAAGAAACGTGTTGCCATCTTTTTTATAGGTTACCTTTTTCATCTGAACACAGGTAACATATACATTTCTCTATGAACTCTAAAAACAAGGAACATGAATGTTTTAGACCTAATAGAGAACATGATGGGGTAGTGGTAGTAAAAAAAAACAAGATAATATTTCACCTGGCAAAATGTTTTTCCCATCTGTTTCACAGATGATAAAACAATTAAGTTGAAAGTTTCTCTCTGTTATTAAGTGATAAACAGAGAAAATAGAACAATTTAGATCAGACAGATCTTTTCTCTCTCACTTGCCTCTCAGGGCTTCCGTACTTTTCTCTATGATGGTATAAATGACCAAGTACCATCTTCAAATATACATTATTTTTCTTTTTCTTCGTTTTTCTAAGTTGGATTTGTGTATATTAATTATTTCTGAATGAATCTGTGTACATGTTGTGATTTAAGTGCCCTCACTAAAGATTGGGGAAGACAGAGTAGCAACTGACGCAACTGTCAGCTGACGGTGCACCTGCAACCAATGCACAGTTCAGCTGCTGCTACTCTAGTTATTGTGCTGTTACAACCTGGGAAATGATGTCATAACTCAAGTTCAAGTTTCTTACAACAAGGCTATGCTGGTGGAATTAATTTCAGTTCAGCTGTAACGTCTCAAACTTACTTTGCATCCATTGCTGTATCATCAAGGAACCAAAAAGCAATTCCTTAGCATGTCTGTGCTTTACAGTTTAGGGACAGTCAGTGTTGTTAGCATAGCATAGGCTCACATGCTGTTGTTGTTGTTGTTGTTTCTGTCGACCATCCGTCCAACAGATGGAGTCATTGGTTTTTGGTAACTTTGCAGACTTGAACTAGAATTGAGATTGTTTGTTCTGTATTGTATGCCTCTTTTTCATCATGAGGGGCAAAGTGTACAACACAATCCTGGTAGAGGTCAGAAACAATGGGCCTCCCTCTACTATACTGTAAATCCAATGTGACCCTTTTCACACCGCTGAGCTCACTAACATCTCTATGAAGGCCACAACTTAATCAGTTAATTTAGCAAGCAAGCAGTGAACTCGATTGTAAAATGAGGTAATCACTAATATCCTAACATTGTATGTCATATATCAGAAAACATACTATTTTCAATTCAACAGTTTATATCAATTTTAAGCCACAGTCTGCTTTATTCACGTTCAGTGTAGTTCTGATCTAAATAGTTTTCTCTCCTGTGTTTATGACTTAAGAACAGGTCAGTGTAATCTTTCTATGTTTTCCTCTGTGAAACAGGAGGGGAACAATTGTTTGGGGAGGTGAAAAGAAAAGTTTTGCAAACTCACTATATAGGTAACTTGTGTTTAGAGTGCATGAAGAAATACAAATTCACCAGAAGAAAACATACATTGTACTATTAGTTTGTACATTTTAGGACTCTTGTGTTACCACAGCCATCACTTAGAAAAAGTCTCCTGACAAAAGAAAAGAAATCACCGATCAAAACCTTTTGTTCACCTTTTCTTAAGTCACAAACACAGGAGAGAAAAAAACCATTTATATCCAATTTAGAAAATTGATCACCAGAATTCTTTCCGCAGGGTTTCCGGAAATGTGCAGCAGTGTGAAAAAAAATTCTCCTAAACTATTCCTTCAGAGGTCGGTGTTAATCCTGTAGTGTGTGTCACTAACCCCCTGGTCCGGGTGTTGCCCACCTCTCCTGTCCCCTGCAGCCTCCCGACGTCACTCCCGTTCAACCAGCGCTCTGTCCACAGCCGACCCCCACAGCCAGTCAGGTGACCTGCATGCCCAGAACCCCCGACCCCCAGGTCCCTCAGTTCCCCCCCAGATTCCCTGTCTTAGAGGCGATAATGTCTACTGAACCGGCATGCTTCTGTGGTTGTGATAAGTGATGTGACTCCAGACAGCATCTGTTATTCCTTTACGTTATGTCCCCAGAGTATTTTTGTAAGGTAAGAATGAACGGGTTGTATATGTTGAGCATGTAAAGAGAAACATTATGTTTTCATCTGCTTGTCCTCGCCACATTTTGTTCATTTTAGCTGTGATTTGTGTGGGGTTGTGATCTACAGCCTGTTATGTGCTGACTCGACTAGCTTTACTTTTTGTTATTTGCCATTTGTCATCCAACTTTATGAATTATTCCTCTGTTGTTTTCATTTGTAACATATACGCTCGTATGTGTGGTTTTTCCTCTTTGGTTGGCTTGGTCATCCTCTAGTTGGGTTTTTCTTTTTCCTTTTGGTGCTTGTTTACTGGAGATTATTCCCCTTTTGAGATCTTTTCAGGCCATTCATTTACAGAATATTGCTTTATATTTATAATTGTAATAACTGTGCGGTTACAAACATAAGAAAAGCACCCAGTGCTTTTGTCCATTCACGTACGTTACAGTGACCAGTTTTACTTTGTTACTAAGCTTCACTCACCAACCTCCTTTACCTTTTTCTTTCCCCACTTCCTGTCTAGACCGATATGGTTTGATTCACCAAGCGAGGATCTCTGCATCTGTCAACGCCATGAGGGTCCTTAACACCGGCACAGAGGTGGAGGCTGCAGTTGCTGATGCTCTGGTAAGCTGCTGTTCCATTTTTATTTGTGTGACATATGTTAATAAGTGTGTTGTTATTGACAGGGGACTGTTGTTAAAGCAAGCACTAGGCAAGGTTCTCATGCAAACATTTCCCCATAGAATTAGTTAGTGACCGCAAAGTTGAGCGTCAATACAGAAGTGTCCTACTCCAACCAACAGAGAGAGGGCATCTTTAAAAGCATTGAATGTAGTTCCCACAAAAGATTAGGAGGTATAAAAGCCTTGAATTAAATAGACACAAGTCTTAATTCTTTTCTAGGAGCCGTCAGGACGTAACACTCCCGCAAACTTAAAGTGGGATTGTTTTGATAGTGGGTTGACCACGCAGCAGGCTGGGCGATACTTCTTTGTAGAGTTTTATTCAGCACCATCAGACCTGGAAGCTCATCGTCTCATATTGGGCAAATGATGATTTTTTGCAAAAACTTTAAAAATAAATAAATTGGTTTATCCATCCATTGTCTGCCACTTATCTGGGTCCAGGTCACATTAAAGGATTAATCATGATTTACGTTTATTACTCGGAACTTTCTTTATATACAGCTGGGAAGTATTGACAACAAATTCATAGAAATGTCAATAAATTAATTTGCATAATAAAGAATTGTAGGCCTTTTTGTCCTGTCTGGTTTATCGTCATTCTCTGACCAGTATGACCATCACAAATGTTTTACAATACATAAAAAAAAAAAGCTGCAGAAACCCTGTGAGACCTTAGAAGTGGAGGCGAGAAAGCCAGACGCACTCAGACTTACGGTTACAGAACCACGGTTTATTTTATATCTATTGCACATATCTTAACTTTTTGAGCTTTAAAAAGGCACTGAGACGTACAGGTGTCATCTAACCAGTCCCCGCCTTTGTTTCATTGGTCCACTTTTGTAAGGTTACATCCTTAAATTACAATGGCTTGAATATCAAGATGTCAACGTGTATCTCAACCATCCACACACACACACACACACACACACACACACACACACAGACACACACACACACAGACACACACACACACACACACACACACACAGACACACACAGTTGAAATGTGAAATGTTTAGTTGTGTCCTCTCAGAAGGACTGTACTTGTTCTTTGTTCCCTCTTTAAATCGTCCCTCTCTCATCTTTCCCTCTTGGTTGTTTGTTACCATTTCAGCTATTAGGAGACTCCAGGAATAAGGTAGTTGGTCATTTTACATACTGTTTGTCTATCTATGCCGTCACACACTAATCAAGTTCAGAAAAGAGTAATGCAGCTTGATTTCTTATATTGGCTCATGACACCCCTCCACCCTCATTATGTATTCTTTGATTGAATGAACCCTGAATGTTTATGTCCAGTGCATCCCAGTTGTGTGCATCTTTGGCACCCAGCTAAGTTCTTTAGTTTTACATATTGTGGTATTATTGTGTTGAGCCACATTGTTTTGGTACATTAGTCATACGTGTGAATTTTTTCAAAAGTCCATGAGATTAAATATGCTCTACTGTTGGAAGTGTCTCCCGCTGCATTGCATTTGTTGTCGAGACCTTTTGCTTACTCACGGCACTGCTTGACTGGCTTTTGATGTTCATTTAAAAACAACACAAAAAAAGAGTTTAATTTACAACATGAGGTGGAACTATTCTGAGAAACAAGAGAACAACTTGGATATTCTCTGAGAATAAAGTCGTTAATTTACGAGACAAGAAAAGTAACGAGAAACAAACATGAAGATTCTCTGAGATGAATGATGTCACAAATTTATGTGGAAAAACAACTATTAACCACATGGCTACTTTTTTAGGTTGGATCAACAACCTCATCACACCACAGATGCCACTGCTTGCTGTGTATTATGCCTGCAAATCAAATTATACTTACTATGGGATTTAGCAATCAGGAAATCAGTATATTATCATAAGCATCCAGACTTTAAAGGGATAGTATTCAGAAGGAAACAACGTAATGATGTGGATGAGGTGGGAACTACACAATGGACAGATGAAGGACATACTGTTGCACCTCCTCACTATCGTGTGCGATGCATTTCCTGTTTGCTGACTGTGCTGTGATGAGGGTTGATCCAACATGGCCAAATAAAGCCATGTGGTTATTTGGCTTTTAAGTTGTTTTTTTTGTTAATTAGTGACTTTAATCTCAGAGAATTTCAGTTCCTCCCTCGTGGCTGAGTTTATTTCCATAAGCACTTTTCAGGCAGAGCCTGGTTAACATTTAGGTATCATTTCCTTCACGTTCTTCTCTCCCACAGAGGAAGCCGATGAGGCGGAGGTACGAATCACCGGGGATGTACTCTGATGACGATGCCAACAGTGATGCGTCCAGTGCCTGCTCAGAGCGCTCGTATGGCTCGAGGAACGGAGGCATCCCCCATTACCTGCGGCAGACGGAGGATGTGGCCGAGGTCCTGAACCACTGCGCCAGCTCCAACTGGTCAGAGAGGAAGGAGGGCCTGCTGGGCCTGCAGAACCTCTTCAAGAGCCAAAGAATACTCAGGTGGGATTGTGTCAAGTGTCAAACAGGGCCAGAGTGGGAGCTCTGGTATTATATCCAGCTCACTCAAGTGTGTCCACAAGCTTTAACTGTGTGTCAAAGGAGATGTTAATGTTTAATATCCTACAGTACATACAAACATATGCACACACACACACACACGTATGTACAGGCACTATTAACAATAAATAAATATATATATATTAACAATTATATTCAGTTATAATTCACAATAATAATGTAAAACAGCACCAAAAGAAAAGGAAGCGTGATTGATGCCTCAGAACTTTACTTTATTACTGAATATTCTTTTATTTATTTAACTGCAACGTCTAAGGGACCATCTTGAAAATGAGTTTATAAAATGTTGCCAAATTTTGTAATATTTCTCTTCTTGTGTTTCAGAGAGAAATTAATTTTCTCTAGTTGAAAGTGTTTGATTACATCCTTCATAATCAGGATCTTTGCTTTTGTCTAGTGACTCTTTACAGGAGTCGAGCCACAGGATATTAAAACACACATGGTTTATTCTCTCAGTAATGCCACAACACCACAAAGAGTCTCTCGCCTGTATCACGAGCACGAACAGACTGCACTCCAACTATTTTGGCAAAAATGGCTGATTGCCCAGATAATTTCAAGAGTCAAGGGCCTACTTGAGTGACGCATTTCAGCTAATATTCACGGTGCCAAAGTAATAATCATCATCATAATAATAATAATAATAATAATAATAATAATAAATATTTCATACAAAAGATGCAGCTCAAAGTGAATAAAATGCAACACAATTAAACAAAGGCTAGTCGACAATCAAATTTGAAAATGAATTGCAGTGAAATAAAAAAAGAAACGGAGACCATTAAGAATAAGAGAAATAAGAGACTTCTTAAAGAACATAATAAGTGATATTAGTTATTAGCCAAATTAAATAAATAAGCTTTTCTTTCAACTGTTCTCAGAGCTCACATCTCGTAGCTCTTGGTAAGCTACGCCATCTTTTTTGGAGCATAGTTTAAAAAAGTTGCGCGGTTAAGTGCCAGTTAAGACTTCAGAAGTTCATCAGAACTCACTGGGACTCTTGTTTGATAAAGACACAAATACAAATACTTTATACGACTCAATCCAGCTCAGATGAGTTGTTTTACAGTCACAATCAGAGCCGAGAGGGGGAATACATTTACTGTAATAAAGATATTAAATTGATGTATCTAGAAACATACAGGTCTACTGTAAATATAAGAGACATGATATAATATTAATATCATCCTGATTATTTCTGACTGATGAAATATTTAAGGACGTAACATATGTCTTGATATTAAACCATCTTCCTGCTCTCTCTTGTTGGCTGCAGCCGAGTGGAGCTGAAGAGACTTTGTGAGATCTTCACAAGGATGTTTGCAGACCCACATAGCAAGGTAAAGAAGAAGACGTGTACTAACTGAAGCATGACAACTCATTATCACTTAAGTGTAAAGGCGTGGTGTTCAGAATACAGCGACACACGATGGAGCTGTGACTTGCTTGAAACTAATGGAGTGTCTCTTGTTGCATGGCCTGTCTTGCTGTGGATTTAACAACAGAGAGTAAGTGTGTTTTCTATCCACATGACGACAGGCACTAACCTAAATCTGTCTGAACACGAGCAGTTTAATCTCATTTGAATCAAATCAAGCTGTAATAGATGTTTGAACTGTGCACATGTCCTCAGGTGTTCAGCATGTTCCTGGAGACTCTGGTGGACTTCATCACAGTCCACAGGGAGGACCTGCAGGACTGGCTCTTTGTGCTGCTCACTCAGCTGCTGAAAAAGATGGGGGCCGACCTGCTGGGCTCAGTCCAGGCCAAAGTCCAGAAGGCCCTGGATGTCACAAGGTTTGAAACGCAAGCCAGGCATCACTGAACGGGTCACTGGGAGGCGAGAGCAAAGATTAGTGGCTTCACATTATTAGAAACTGGTTTTCCATTAATCTATTTAGAGAAATGGAAACATCAGGAATTGTCTGAGAGATTTCTGTTTTTGTGGTGAACTTTATAAAGTGAACCAATCAGAGGCAGAAAGTCAAAGTTATTCCTTATCTTTTAGTGCCACTTTAAGCATATTTGGAGGATTTATCGTAATTATTTTGGCAAGGATAATCCTGACATGACATTTTCATATGGTCCCGTACCTAACCCTGAGCGAGATCTGTTTGAAGGACACGTGACTTCCTATGCTACTCAATCACTGGTCAAACTATCACTGAGCAGTCAAGATTATTCAACAATGTTCCAGCATAGGATACACACTCACATGTCTGACAGAAAGTGACGTGTCATTTCTTCCTCTGTCAGGGAGTCCTTCCCATTCGACCAACAGTTCAACATTCTGATGAGGTTCATCGTCGATCAGACTCAGACACCTAACCTGAAGGTGAAGACTCTTTCTATTCGTACTCGAGATGCTTTTGATTGGTTAGTGGGATTGATGCAATTACATTGATTCTGTCAGACATGTGACTGAATGTGTGCCGTCTCTTTAGGTTAAGGTGGCCATTTTGAAGTACATCGATTCCCTGGCTCGGCAGATGGACCCGACAGACTTTGTCAACTCCAGCGAGACGCGTCTGGCCGTCTCTCGCATCATCACCTGGACCACTGAACCCAAAAGTTCTGATGTCAGGAAGGTAGGCCACGTTATTCAGCAATGACAGTGGAAATCTCTCTGCTCAGGCAGAACCTTTTCCTTCAGAAAGATGTTTGGTTCTTTATTCCCTTTTTAAAAGAAACTAAATGTTGTAATTTAAGGTAGGAAGCATGTATTCAGCACATGTTTAACTCTTCTTTTTTAATCTTTATCATTGGACTGACTAGAGAATATCAATGTATTTGCATTTTATTGGTTCAAACAAAGTGTGCTACAGGACATGATGGTTGCTTTAATTCTCATGGTGCAATGTCAACGTTCTGAGCCAAGAGCGTAGGGTCCACAACAAATGAAAAAACTCACTAGATCAATTTGTTTGTTTATTTTTTCCTCTACACCAATCAGTAATGATACTGTAATCTCCATAGGAAGTTATGATGTACTAAACTATTATAATAACATTACAAGTGAGTGAGCAAGCTTATTGCTAAACTAACAGCTTGAAGATGTGTGTAGTATGAGAAATGAGATGTGGATTGTTATTTGACTTTGGAATACTTTTTTGTGGAAATAGATGTTTTTGCTTGACAAGTAATCCGGGATACACGGTTTTGTATACCTCCACACTTATTTTGTCATTTGAATTCCTCAGCCTGTAGTGTTTGTTTAGCAACAGTTGTAAACTTTAATAACAGGCACTCTCAGTGTGGATGGCATCGTGCCAACGGCCCATTATCTTCCCCTTGTCTGACGCGCGTCATATGTTCTCCCTCTGAGTCGCTTTCTGTTTGTTTTTCCACTGCTGTTCGTCCATAATGAAATCCTCACCTAGTTTAAAATTGGGGCCTGACCTGCAGGCACTCTGAATATACATCTACAAGGATAGAATAGTTGTGTCTGCTGCTGAAAGCAATCCTCACTTTAGTTCATTTTTTAAAGACTACAAATAACCATTAACCTGAACGTTTGATCCACATTGGAAAGGATTGGTTGAGTATTGCATCCCTTTGTTCTGGTGGGGGACCTGTGTCATGCTGTAACGCCCGTTCTGCCTTGCCACTGTGCCCCAGACCCTTCATAACTGGGTGAGCGAGGAGCTAGCTGGCAGGTCCAGCACTGCAGCCTTACTGTCCGCTGAGGGCAACCAGGAAGACAGGTGTAAGCAGGTAGAGCCCGCTCCAACAGCCAATCACAACACGACACGATAAGCACGCAATGCCCCGCCTGCACGGTGCCTAACCAACACCTTCGAGACAGTGAAAACTCCAGTGTGGCATCTGTCACTCACCTCTACCATTTACGCTCGAGCTGTTTTGCTGTAACAACCTAAAATACACTCTGTGCCTTGTAGTCACTCACCAAATAGACTAAGCTTGTTGTGCACTCACAAAAGACCGACAGACCTTTAACCGTGGTATTGTTCTAAATGACAGGAAATGCTTGTTGCTTCGTATGAACGGACTTATAAGCCAACTTTATTGTGCAACATGGATAGGAATGCTGTTCTGGTCTCTAACACATTGTGTTTGTCTGACTCACCTTAACAACCTCTCATCCACCCACATACCTGCATGTTGTTAACATTTTATTTTTGTACAAGAGATTCCCAATATGTATTTAAGCTAGTACGCATAGCGCCCGTAAGTATTCAAAGGTTATACATGATGACATCACATTATGTTGCATTCATTTACTTTTGTGTGAAGCAACATACAATAAGTATAATCAAACTTAATAGGAACAATATAAATAAGACTGATTGTTTGTCAATCAAACTTTTAACCAATTATTTTCAGTCATAAACCAGAACACACAGACATCATATGAAGCACGTACTGCTGTAATCAGCTGAACTAGCTCATTCCTAATATCTAATATCTATGATGTGTATGATTTTTCTTTAAACCTCACAATTTGCCTCATAATCATCAAACCTAGATCTTGCCTGTAAGTTAGTTGTCTGTAAGTCCATGCTTGCAGCGATCAGGAACTGCTGGTAGCTAATGAAGCATGGCTTTACACGGTGCAGTCACCAAAGTATAGGCAAAAAAAAGCAACCACGGTTATGCATGAGTTAGCTTAAAGCTAATCAGTGACTTGCAACACTATACTTCACATTTACATCACCTGAAGCATGATGGGAACCCTGCTGACAATCTCAAAATATATTCATGCCAAAAGGAAATAGACAAAGGCATGTCTGGGCTTCTTATGGCTGTAAATATCGATATAAGAAAAACTAAACAAGCCAAAACAGCTGATGGTTAGAAGGTTACTGTGGCTAAGATAACCACAATGTATGGTTATCCCTTAGATGTCTCTTAGAATAAAACATTTCAGACCAATTTTGGTTTTTGTCTTTATACAGTATAAATGATTCTTCGGATGAACCAAACCTGTGTGGTACCTTTTTATTAAACTACTGTTCCTAAGCAACAATAGCAGACAAGTATTTTCTACAGCCTCCTTCAAGTTGCATCTATACTCACTTGCATGTTGCAACATTGATATATCAACAATGTCCTTGAATAGTTGTAAACTTCATTAGTTTTCCACTGAATGCAGCTTTGAACTCTCACCTTTTAACCTTTTCTTTCTACAGGCTAATGCACATGTGAGTCTACCAAAGTAGCTCAAAAGTTGTTTTTCATGGTTTCACAATTGTTTTGACCTTTTATTAATGTGAACCGTTGGATTGGTCTCCTGTGATTTTACAAATGCTGACCAAAATATTTGAATATTACAGCAATTCAACTTCCTCAGCTGTTGTATGCTCCATCCTAACCTGTTGTGTTACACTGCCTCCAGGCGGCCCAGGTGGTGCTGATCGCTCTGTTTGAGCTCAACACCCCAGAGTTCACCATGCTGCTCGGAGCTCTCCCCAAAACTTTCCAGGATGGAGCCACCAAACTGCTGCATAACCACCTGAAGAACTCCAGCAACACCAGCAGCAGTGTGGTAAGTGAGATGAAACACTCCATTGTTTGATGGCATTCTATGGAAGCCCGTTTGCACCAGTAAAAGAAAACATTAGATTCAAATTTAGCTTTGTGATAAATATATATTTTTTTAAATATATCCTGTAAGACATTATTTTGAGAAACATTCTTGAGAAACAGACTTAGTATCTAAAAATAATGACATAAGTATTGAAAAATAATGACATAGTATCTAAAAATAATGACATAGTATCTAAAAATAATGACTTAGTATCTCATAATAATGACTTAATATCTCATAATAATGACTTAGTATCTAAAAATAATGACTTAGTATCTCATAATAATGACATAGTATCTAAAAATAATGACTTAGTATCTCATAATAATGACTTAATATCTCATAATAATGACTTAGTATCTAAAAATAATGACATATTATCTAAAAATAATGACATATTATCTAAAAATAATGACATATTATCTAAAAATAATGACATAGTATCTAAAAATAATGACATAGTATCTAAAAATAATGACATAGTATCTAAAAATAATGACATAATGACATAGTATCTAAATGACATAGTATCTAAAAATAATGACATATTATCTAAAAATAATGACATAGTATCTAAAAATAATGACATAGTATCTAAAAATAATGACATATTATCTAAAAATAATGACATAGTATCTAAAAATAATGACATAAGTATTGAAAAATAATGACATAGTATCTAAAAATAATGACATAGTATCTAAAAATAATGACATAGTATCTAAAAATAATGACATAAGTATTGAAAAATAATGACATAGTATCTAAAAATAATGACATAGTATCTAAAAATAATGACTTAGTATCTCATAATAATGACTTAATATCTCATAATAATGACTTAGTATCTAAAAATAATGACATATTATCTAAAAATAATGACATATTATCTAAAAATAATGACATATTATCTAAAAATAATGACATAGTATCTAAAAATAATGACATAGTATCTAAAAATAATGACATAGTATCTAAAAATAATGACATAATGACATAGTATCTAAAAATAATGACATAGTATCTAAAAATAATGACATATTATCTAAAAATAATGACATAGTATCTAAAAATAATGACATAGTATCTAAAAATAATGACATAATGACATAGTATCTAAAAATAATGACATAGTATCTAAAAATAATGACATATTATCTAAAAATAATGACATAATGACATAGTATCTAAAAATAATGACATAGTATCTAAAAATAATGACATAATGACATAGTATCTAAAAATAATGACATAGTATCTAAAAATAATGACATAGTATCTAAAAATAATGACATAGTATCTAAAAATAATGACATAGTATCTAAAAATAATGACATAATGACATAGTATCTAAAAATAATGACATATTATCTAAAAATAATGACATAGTATCTAAAAATAATGACATAGTATCTAAAAATAATGACATATTATCTAAAAATAATGACTTAGTATCTAAAAATAATGACATAATGACATAGTATCTAAAAATAATGACATAGTATCTAAAAATAATGACATAGTATCTAAAAATAATGACATATTATCTAAAAATAATGACATAATGACATAGTATCTAAAAATAATGACATATTATCTAAAAATAATGACATAATGACATAGTATCTAAAAATAATGACATAGTATCTAAAAATAATGACATAATGACATAGTATCTAAAAATAATGACATAGTATCTAAAAATAATGACATAGTATCTAAAAATAATGACATAGTATCTAAAAATAATGACATAGTATCTAAAAATAATGACATAATGACATAGTATCTAAAAATAATGACATATTATCTAAAAATAATGACATAGTATCTAAAAATAATGACATAGTATCTAAAAATAATGACATATTATCTAAAAATAATGACTTAGTATCTAAAAATAATGACATAATGACATAGTATCTAAAAATAATGACATAGTATCTAAAAATAATGACATAGTATCTAAAAATAATGACATATTATCTAAAAATAATGACTTAGTATCTCATAATAATGACTTAATATCTCATAATAATGACTTAGTATCTCATAATAATGACTTAGTATCTCATAATAATGACTTGGTATCTCATAATAATGACTTAGTATCTCATAAAAATGACTTAGTATCTCATAAAAATGACTTAGTATCTCATAATAATGACTTAGTATCTCATAAAAATGACTTAGTATCTCATAATAATGACTTAGTATCTCATAATAATGACTTAGTATCTCATAAAAATGACTTAGTATCTCATAATAATGACTTAGTATCTCATAATAATGTGTCATTATTTTGAGATACTAAGTCATTATATTGAGAACGTTTCTCATTATAAAGACTTACAGGATTTCTTCTGTTGATCACTTGGCAGAAAGGGGCTTCTATATAATTTTAAATTGAATAGAAATGAAAAATGATGTACTAATCCTCAAATGGTGACTATACAGTAGTGAACACCATGTTTGTAGATCAGCAGAACCAACAGACAGCAGGTTTGCCACATTTCAACTTAATTTCCTTATCTTCCAGGGGTCTCCGAGCAACACCATTGGCCGGACGCCAACACGCCACACCCCCAGCAGAACCAGCCCTCTCACCTCTCCAACTAACTGTTCCCACGGAGGACTGTCTCCAAGGTAAATAATCACCCATCTGTTGTTAAACTAACACACTTCCAGTCCTAATGCATGGCTGTCTTTTAATCATATGGATACTGCTGCTGTCCTGATTGCATATTTGTGGTCGAACTAACAGATGGTTTGGTTTGAGCATGATAGTGTGTGAGTTGCTCAGAGAGTCATTGAGTTCTCCAAGTATTATTGGGTAGAAATATAAAAAACAGCTCTTACCCACTTGGCAGATTGATAACATATTTAGTGCCTATGACAGTTATAAATTACAGTTGGATCACATCATCATCTTTGATGTTATATAGGGCTGTTTATATCAAATGAAAAACAGGGAAGGATTAGTGGGTTCTTTTAACTTGCTCCTGTACCAGTGTGATGTCTCCACACAGCTGTATTCTCTCTGTCTGAGCAGCTCATTCACCTCAGTCTGTGTACCTGCAAGTAGAAACCCATAAACACAGATAATTGAGCTGTCGAATTTCCTGGTTGTGATGACCTTAGTTGAAGCTCAACTTCACTTCATCTTGAGATCATTCTGGCTAAAATGTGGAAAACTCCCCCGCACTCATGATGGGAAGAATTTGTCCATCATGTGAAGCTGACTTTGTGGGATTCTGCTACTTTCCAATTCTCTCCTTTTAAATTAACACTTTCATTTAATATTAAAGCTCAAAATAGTTTCTTTTTGTCTTTTCTCCTCTTTGCACTCTTGTTTTTCTCTTTCTCCTCCCTTCTCTTGTCTCCACTTGTTCTTGATTTCCATGTGCCTTGCCCCCCTCTCTCACGCCTGTCTGTCCCTCCTTCCTCCCGGCTGCGCTGTCGCAACAGTCGGTTATGGGGTTGGGGTGTCGACGGACTGTCAAAGCATCCCCCTGCCCCTCCTCCTCCGCCCCACTCCACCCCTGCTGCCCCCTCCATAAGGGTCCTCCGCAGAGCATATTCACCGAGGTAATGAGGCGGGCTGAGATACAAAGGCCATTATTCCCGCAAGGAAGCCAGACCCTGATCCTTTCCTTTTCCAAAAAATAGTTATTTCAGTTTCCTTATATGTTAATTTCTCACTAAATGCATATTACTCCATCACTAATCAATTGAAAATATAATTTTCCATTACTTCTAAAGTGTGGTTAATGCTGTGGTAGGTGTCCCATTCAAAATAGACAATACATGTATGTTTGCTCACACCTGACCCTTCCCTTTCTAAAAACTGATCACTTTGTCAAAAGCAGCACTAAAGCACTTTGCATGGTGGCAAAACAAATGCATGCTGGTGTATTTTCTTCACATGTGCATTTGATTTAATGTTGTGCGTATTTCTGTCTGTGTTTGCGTGTCTGGTAGCATGATGGAGTACGACACCGAGAACATGAACTCTGAAGAGATCTACAGCTCGCTGCGCGGCGTCACCGAGGCCATCCAGAGCTTCAGCTACCGGAGCCAGGAGGACCTGAATGAGCCAATCAGACAGGAGGGCAAGAGGGACGATGCTGTGAGTCAAAGAGCTTTTCCTGAATAATACTGCAGGAAAATGATAAATGACAATTAAGACTTTTATGCCTCTATCCAACAGTAGTGTTGCAGCCGCATTGGCTATAAAACAAGAGATCATAACAAATTCCACAGTGCAAACTTTATCTGAAGCTAATATGATGCTTCTGCTGTGAGGTAATCATATTGAATGGGTATCTAAAACATTGAATAAATTCCCTTCTTTTTAACCATCCCTCCACCACAGCTTCTCAGGCAACAGTCTCCGCCCCTGTTAGGTCATGGCAGATCAAATGATTTGAAAGCTTCAGGTGCTCACAAGACAAAACCTATTTTCAGATTCCTGTCTCATGTTGTCCCTCCTCCCACCTACCTACTTACAGGCAGGAAGAGAGGGCGTGGCGTCCTCTCCTGGCTCTGACGCCCGCCTTGGCTTAGACGTGGTGGAAGGAGGTCGTACCGCCTTAGACAACAAGACCTCACTACTCAACACACCATCACCTCGCTCGTTCTCTGGGCCACGGAGCCGCGAGTTCGCCCCTTATGGCTACGGAGAAACCATCTGCACGTATGACAAGAGCGCCATGAAGGAGGCCGTCTTTGATGATGACGTGGAGCAGTTTCGAGACTGTGAGTTCATGTGATATTTAAGCCGTGAAAGGTGTATTCTGCAACACTGGGGGAGGTGATTATTGCAGCAGAAATCATACAACATCATAAGTAAAGCACATATTTTTAGATTTAGAAGCTTCTGAAACAAAGTGGTTTTGATCTGCTGCTTGTGCTGTCCCTTGCACACTCTTGGACGTGCACTAGCAGGTTCAGGTCAAACCCTGCTTGTCACTTACACGCGTGTCTCCATTGAAAAGTGTTCCCATGTAGCACCGAGGCACTCGGATACAAAACTGAAATGTTTTGTTGTCATTAACATTAATGTATTCAATGTCTCACAGTGTATGCTCACTGCTAAGGTTCTCAAGGTTTCATACTTGACACATGAAACTGTCATTTCTTGTTGCCTTTCATAGTTGTGATCACAAAGATGACAGGATTGTCACAGGAACGAGGAGTTGAGCCCCCCCTATGCCTCTGACAAGAGCACGAGCCAGTTGTCTTCCACCATTTCTCCATTATGTAATGCGTCATGTCGTTGTGACAACATAAAGGACGACACGCTGCAGGGCAACCGCTGTTACTGATGTTGAGACCTGAAACAAGAAATTACCTCAACCACAAGTGTGGCAGTAATTCTTTGTAGTCAGCTTTGACTTTTCACGCAGTTAGTCGGCTAAACTTTGACACGACAGGTGAAAGTTTCTCTGCATTATGTTTACCACAAACTCAGGCGTGTGTCCGGCTCGTGTCTTACAGAGGAGCTGCAGTCTGTGTTGTTGTCGTCATCACATCTTTGCTCTGCCCCCTCTGTCCCTCACCTCCACCTCCACCCCTTTTCCACTCCCTTCCTCTCCAGGCCGACGTCAGGAAAGTGGTGAAAACAAGATGACGCTCCCCAAGGTCTTTGCTCCCGGTAAACATGCCTCACCTGACTGACAAACTGACTGATTTAATGACATCACTCCACTCACCCTTTTGTGTGTGTTTGCATTATTCGATCAATTCCCATCACCATTTATCGATGGCCTTCTGACTTCTCTGAACTCCACCTAGTACCTGTGTGTTCAACGTGCCCTGCTCTTAGTGCAGAACTAGCTGGCAGGTGCATGCTTCTACTAATGTTTGTGGCATTGTCTGTAATTAACTGAATATTTGATATTTGTCTTAGTATGGATCCAGCTTATAGCAATAATGAATAACATATTCTCAATAATGTAATATCTAGACAGCTGCAGAACTCAGCAGATGATATTATCTTATTCACAGGGAAACTTCAGAATCAGAAACACTTGATTGATTGGTATTGGGTAACGTTACAGTTGCTCCCTTTCTCAGTGTAAATAATAATAATAATAATAATAATAATAATAATGCTGAAAATGGGATTTATGATTGAGTTTGTTGCAAAATGCAAGAATAATATGAAATTTACAACAATACAATTATTGCACAAAACGATTGGGCATTACAGTACATTTGATCTAACTTCACATGGACATTGGAACAGTGTCAAAATAAAAGTCATAACTTCACATATTAACCGAGGCCTTTATTGTGGACCCAGCTGTTAACTTTGCCGTGCGTTCATGTATATCTCAGAATGCACTACGGTGTCTTAGAAGTACTATTATCTCTTTTGAAACAAGTGAGTAACAGAACATTTCATATTCTTTTTATAAGATAAGTTTTATAATCCATTTTGAAGTGGTGAGAGATTACTTTAAGAGTTAATTGCTATGGAAATGGATCCAACAGCATTGGTTGATTTTTTTCTACTCGTCTTGATAAAGATGAAGACGCTAAAATGTATTTTTGTGCTGTGGCAAGACGTCAGTGGCTGTATTTTTGATGTGCAATTTAATGTGTAACTTGTTACTCTCATCCTGCCAGCTGGCGGTCAGGACCACTCAGACCTGGTGGCCGACCTGCTTAAGGAACTGTCCAATCACAACGAGCGCTCTGAGGAGCGTAAAGGCGCTCTGGTGGAGCTGCTGAAGATCACACGAGAAGACAACATGGCTGTGTGGGATGAACACTTTAAAACCATCCTTCTCCTCCTGCTGGAGACGCTGGGTGATAAAGATGTATGTACTTGGTGGCTCTGCATGCGTGTGTGTGGAGGGTATGGATCCCCACTGAGCTTGACATGTACCAGTAGGAATCACACTCCTGATAATCTCAAGAAACTGAGTGACTGTGTGGATTTCCAGCAAGTGTATTTATACGTGTAGCTGATTGCCCTCGCCATTGTTTCCCCCAGCACACCATCCGAGCCCTGGCTCTGCGTTTGCTGAAAGAAATCCTGAGGAACCAGCCGGCCCGCTTTAAAAACTATGCCGAGCTAACCATCATGAAGACCCTGGAGGCTCACAAAGACTCTCACAAGGAGGTACACCATATCTTAAAGCTGCATTCAAGCTGAAAGGCAACGTTGACACATTATGCAAAGCTTGTGTTAGCAAACTGTTGCCTATTTATACATCTGGCAGACACAGAGCAACATTAGCATTTATCTGGAGTCATGTTTGTGTCGATGGATCCAAATCCAATATTCACTTTTTGATAATACTGACACATAAAATTACATTTGCCTCTATAATTGCATATACATATATATATATCATGAAAGGGAGGAAAAAAGCTTTAATTGTGAAGGTTTTTATAGAAAGTGTAGCACCACACACACATATGGCATGTCTCAGACATATAAAGCAACCGAGAATTCAATTGGTTAATAATTGTTGTTTTAAAAGGCTCTATAGTACCCTCATCGTTAAGACAATCTGATTATCAATAGAGAAGAATAATAACCTCAGGAACACATTGAAAGGGTTACTCAGGATAATCCTCCTACCAGGCCGGTCAGCAGGTACACAGAGTGGGTCAACAAAGATCATTGAACATAGAATACACACAATACACAGTGACACTACCCTTTGATGAAACTTCCGGATCAATAATAATCCACAGTTTTGGCTAAAGAATCGATGCTCAAAGTCAGACAAAAAATAAAAAGAATACAACAAAAATACACCAATTGTTCTTTAAAGGGTTCTCGGGAGATGAGCCTGAGTAAAGGTCAACGTACGCCTTTCATCTTTATCTGCGTATTATTGTCTTTAATTATGAGTGCACAAAATCGTACACATTCTGTGTATGTGTCATTTTCCAGCAGAGAAAGTGCTTTAGATATTAAAGTTAATCCCTGTAAAGCACCAGATGGCCCCACTGATACGATACCAAAACTGATAAAATAGGTCATTCTTTTTCCCCACATTATGTTATTAATCTAAATGTGCTTTTAGGTGGTGCGTGCAGCTGAGGAGGCGGCATCCACCCTGGCCGGGTCCATCCACCCGGAGCAGTGCATCAAGGTGCTGTGTCCTATTGTGCAGACAGCCGACTACCCCATCAACTTGGCTGCCATCAAGATGCAAACCAAAGTCATTGAACGCATCGCCAAGGACTCCTTACTGCAGCTGCTGCCTGACATCATCCCCGGACTCCTACAGGTCTGCGTCTGATGCTAAAACCTTATGAGCTGTTAGTTCAGACAAAGTTTTCAAAGAAATATAGATTAAAATGTTATATTTACTATTTTGTTAAAGCTTGTTTGCTAGACAACAGCGTTAACAGTGGATGTCTCCATAGCCAGAGTTTTTTGGGGGAGAGGTTGAGCAGAAACCAAATAGACTTATTAGGACAATGTTCATATTTGGACACTGGGAACTATTTGCCTTATTTGTCCCTGGAAATGTTTGCGTGTACTCTGCACTCTTTTCTGACTCCTCCCACGTTCCTGCTGACCCCTCGTGTGTGTTAGTGAGTGTATGTTTGTGCGCACGGTGCCTGATGCTGGTTGTTCTGCAGGGCTATGACAACACAGAGAGCAGCGTTCGCAAGGCCAGCGTGTTCTGTCTGGTGGCTATCTACTCTGTGATTGGCGAGGATCTCAAACCCCACCTGGCACTGCTCACGGGCAGCAAGGTAACGACTGCAGCATTTATTTTCTTCATGTACACATTCTCTCTCACACACAAGTTTTTACCTCTTCAACAGACGCAGAGCCTTATCATCTTCCCATGTTGTTATTTCTCAGCGGGTTTCAACCAGTTGTACAGTTCTAAAGCCCGGGGTCATATTTGCCCTTCATCCCTACAATATGTGTCCTTGGGTTGTGTAAGGGTTGAGGTCTGAGGGTCAGGTTTAACCTCCCCTTAGATCTGTTGGACAGCTGGTTATCTGTATCTGTCTGGAGTGTGACACGTACAGTACGGACTGGGGAAGCACCGTCACACTCAACTTGTACTTTGACATGTAGTCTCAGAGCAAACAAACACTTGTCCCAATAATGTGCATTTCACCTGATCAGACATGTAATTAAAACCCAATCATGTAATTACCTTAACATGATGATAGTTAAGGTAAAGTAGTGGATGTCAAACATTTTATTACTGCTTCTGTTATTACATTTTCAGAAAATAATTAGGCTATTAGGTGCTACACAGAACCTATTCCATAACCAGTTGGCAACGGACACGTTCAACAGGTCATCCTGAGCATCAGGTCATGTTTGAAAGCATGTCCTGAATAGAATACGATGTGTGTTCACTGCTGAGCAAGTGAAATATAAAGCTCATTATTAGCATGCAGCATTTAAGTTTAAGAATGTGAGATTAAATATATCTTTTCTTTGAGAGACATTGCTGTTATAACACAATGTGTATAAGTTGTATAAGTCTTGTGACACTTTGAGGAAACACTCAGAATATTACCATAGACTTTAACCAAAGAGGCTCTTGGCTCTCAGCTCGTGCTGTGGTTGCATCAGGTTCTTATGGAATGTGCTGGGCTGAGGAAAAGATGAACATCTCTTGTGTTTGCCTGTTTTCAGATGAAGTTACTGAACCTGTACATCAAGCGAGCCCAGACGACCAACAGCAATAGCAGCAGTTCCTCGGACGTCTCCTCTCACAGTTAATGGAGGGAGGTTTCATCTGAAAACCCTGTGGACGTCTCCTCCTCCTCCTCCTCCTCCTCCTCCTCCTCCTCCTCCTCATCATAACTCCAGCTCCACTGCGCTTGCCTCCTGTTCCGAGGAGATCCTCTCAGCAACCTATCTGTCATTTAGTTCTCCTCCCCACGTTTCCTCTAGAAACTTTTGAATGTAACTGTGGATTGGGATTTCACTGGTGGGGAGGGAATCAACACATTTTTGGATTATGGGAAATGCACTTTCTCTTCATCCACCTTCTGTCTATGGCGGCTCGTCTCCCCTCGAGCCCTCACATTTGGTATATTAAAGAGTTCATACATGATACCGGAAATCTTCCTGATCAGAGTGGAGACATTTCTGTCTGATCGACTACAGGTTGGGATGAAATGTCATTTGGCTGGCCCAGTGATGGTGATAAGCGTATAACGTATTCTGGATTAGGAAGTTTAAAAACCAAATATTGTAAGGAAAAAAGAAAATGTGTAAGGGAAAATTAGAAATGAGAGTTTGAAGTACTGGATGAATTTGTAGTTGATCGTGGCTCATAGAAGCCTTCACTAAAACATTGTGACGCTCGACAAGGTAACAAGAAAAAGAGAACTGTCCGGCTACATAATTGACAATCCTTCAAATTTAGTGCAGATCTTTCTTTTGAGAATTTAAAATTCACAATCTGCCGAATCTGTGACATTTGACTTGTAAATCTCTGAGGTTGCTGCTCAGTGCAGGCCGGTGTTTGAAGAGGAAGTCCTTCTGTAAATACTGCAGATGTTTTCCCTGCTGGGAGTTGGGAGGGAGACGAGCGTTCCGAGACATCAAAAAGACATTAGCGGGCCTTACTCACGTTGCACGACAGTAATGTTAGTCGACTGGGACTGATGTACAGCACTGTAAGTCTTGGCTCTCAAAAAAATGTGAATCTGCAGGAAAAGGGACCCCGGCAGTGACCTGTGATGATGCAAATACAGTATTAGTCGTTTCCTCTGATCTCTTTCACGTAACCACACCGCTTCTGCAATAACCCTAAAGCCACAAACAAAGGTATTTTGTACATACACTTTTTGACCACTGCTTCGCAAGGTTTTACATAATGTCAATGAAAAGAAAAGCAAAGGGGTTGACTATCTCTCTTTTTGCACGTAGAAAATATCTTGCATGTAACCTGCAGCACATGCCAACTTGCTGTTTTGAAGGGCCCAGGCTTTTTGGCTGTTAAAGTGCACTTGTGACATCATCAGATGAATCATGTCTGATTTAATGTTTCAGTAGAGGAGATAGTCACACATCAGCCACACTCGTATGTAAAAGGTACAAACGTTGACCGAAACCATGCGTTTGGTTCAAGCTGGTAGAAATCACACCTCTGTTTTTAGTTCAGTGTTAAGTTTAAAGAAGCTTTAAAATGTTGGATCTTATGTCCAGCCATGGAAGATTTCCTCCATCGGATCAGATGTTTGATTGTTGGATATGATTTGGTTGATCATGATACTCCACTGTAGGAAGGGATCAGACTCATTTTGCCTTTTTAAATTCTGTTCTCTCATTTGCTAAACTTTAAGCAAATGCATCCTTACAAACGGGAGATATTCCTGATTTCACCTTCAGTCCGAGTCCATTTGGGACTCACTGTTTTTAGTTGAGTGGAGTTTCGTTCAGGGAATCCACTGCGAGTGGGCCAATTGTGGTTATTTAAGTAAATGAATGTACAGATTAATGTGTTATAATTAGCTTTTGAAGTATTGGTACTGGAAATGATTTTGTCAACACGCAGCCCTGTACACTGTAACATGCCTGTCTGCTCTCCCTTACTGTTCTTGCTCCTGAAGTCCCTCAACACTTTCACACATTAATCTGTTTTGTTTTGAAGCCAATTAAAGCGAATGCACACATGACATCAGGGGAAGGTTCCCCAACCTGCAAAGGAGCATATGTAATCACATTACTGCTATAGAAACAGACGACATGGTATTCCCTGCGAGCTGTTCACTATGCATGTTCTACAGTACACTGTCTTTCTTTTGTCTCAGTCGGTCATGTAATGTTCAAACCTGTATTTATATATTTTATTTTATTTTATTTTGTTCTCATGATAAACTGTACAGAAGGTTTCTTTTGTTAACTTCCACCTGTGATAGGTTTGCAACAATGTAAAGAAGTTGTTTGCTCTAGAAATAAACAGACTAAGAACTGATCTGAATGTTTTGTTGGTTATTCATCTGAGAATTGTTTAAGTTGTTTAATCTCGTTGGAAGGTTTAAAGAGACAAAGCTTGTATGTCTTCCCCGTTTTCTTCCACTTACAGCTTTATCCTTGGCATGCACAGGCAGCAGTGTTGTCCAGTTGTCCGTCCATTTAGGATCATACGCTGAGGTGTGCTGAGCGAGTGTGTGAACATTAACCCGAGCAGACTCCGATGACCTGCTGCTTATCTCGGCCCTTTGGAGGAGCTCAGAGCCGACCGCAGCTGCAGCGCACACTTTGTTAGCACATGTTCCAATGAAGCCTGCGTATCAGTGGAGGAATGTAACTAAGTACTTTTACTATAGTTCTGTACTTAAGTAAAAGTTTGAGGTACTTGAGTATTTCTATGTTATGCTACTTTATTCTTCTACTCCACTACGTCTCAGAGGGACTTGTTTTCTGACAGCTTAAGTTGCTTTTCAGATTTTAGTTGTTCATCCGCTTCCTGTCCAGTGAAAACCATGCATCTGATTCATGGTTTTACATATTTGTGATAAACTGAAGGATGAGGTGTTTCTTTATGTGTTGAGAAAACTCTCCTATTTTTTAATCTAAATAAAATCTTTAAAAAGCCTCTTGGATCAGCTGGAAAATGTTTTTCTGAGGAAGTCATGAAGAGTTGACTTTTTAGAGACACGTGGTTCTTACAGGACAGAGACAAAGATACTTACATATCTTATAGAATATGATGCATTGCTGCAGATTAAACTACCAATTTAGACAAGCATAAACATCTACAACAGTAAAATGCAACATAATGCAGCAGTAATATCAATCCAAAAACATAATGTATAATAGGGAAACCCTGTGGTGTGGTATTAGTACTTTTACTTTACTTTACTATTTCAATTTTATGGTACTTTACACTTCTACTCCGCTACATCTCAGGGGTAAATATTGTACTTTTTACTCCACTGACAGCTTTAGTTAGTAGTATAATATTCTATTTAAATTAAGGTTATAATAAATGATGTTTTGTTATAAATTAAACTACCCAATAGTTTATACAAGTACAGCTGAAACTATTAGTCCGTTAATCAATTAGTGACCAATTATCAATAACTATCAATAATTATTGTTTGAGTCATGGTTCCAGCTACACACGTCTGAAGATGTGCTGCTTTTCATTTTAATCATTGCTAATTAATTCAACATTTTAATAGTTTTCTTCTTTTTTTGTTGCATTGAGTACTTTTACTTTTGATACCTAAAGTACATTTTCCTGATTATACTTACATATTTGTATCAATGCAGGACTTTTCCTTTTAGTGGAGTAATTTCACTGTGTGGTATAAGTACTTTTCCGTCAGTAAAGTATCTGAATACTTCTTCCACCACTGAGTGGGATTACAGTAGCTGGTGTAGCACCATGACAGCAGTCCCTCTATCACTACTTGTCATTTTATTAGTTAGTGTGATGTTCATTTGAAGGCTACTTGCCCTTTGTTCACAAAAACCTGCGGCTGTTCTCATGTTTGTTTTCCAAATTTTACCTCCAAACATAATTACCCTAAGTGACTTTAAATTTGAGCTTTAGGGCCATTCTGTTGGCAGTGTCAACAGCTGGTCAAGTGAGACCGCTTTTAATGCATCAACCCAGCTAAACATTGGTAGTGGGAGGTGTGCCTCTCAAAGGTCATCCAAGGCATGCTCAAAAAGTGGGAGTTCTGATGACATCACAGGGACAATATAAGGGAGGCAGTGAGGTTTGGCTGCAAACCTCTCTGAGCTGAAATCTGAGGAAGCCAGCAGGTGCAAAGCTAGCTCCGTCTGTCTGCACGCCTCCCCTGCTGTGGTCCTGGAATACAAGAAGACACCGCTCTGGAAAATATGCTGTTCTGCCACTCCCAGCCTGAGTCCTACCACCAGCACTCTGCTAGTTACATTAGGTAAAGCACAAAGCCACGCTGAGACGCTTCACAAACGTGTGGATTTCACTGGGGAAAGTTCTGCTTACATCAGGTTAAAGTGTCAGTGCAAAGCAGGGAAGTTTACTTTACTTGCACAAGAATATATGGAGAGTAGTGGAAGTGCTCATATGGCTTAAAATTAATCTGCACATCTGCAGCAATTGTTCCTCTAGTATTTTATTATTATTTACATTAAACTGCCATGGAACATTTTAATTCAAAAATGAATTTCAATGATTAATTTAAAGAAGCATTGCATTCAAAATCCACATTTAGACAAATATACAAATATAGATTTTAAAGACCACGTTTTTCTCTTTTCCACACTAGTATACCAAAAATGATTTGCGTTGAACATTGTATTTTGTGGCCTCAACCTTTTGCAACCTTTATTCCGATGATTAAATGATTAATAGAGAAAGGGAGAAAGTCACCTTTCTCGTCCCCATACTCAGCCCCTCTTCTCTCCTTCTGCTCTCTTTCAGAGAGGCCCTGGCACCTTTCTTGAAAAACGAAGAAGCGAGGCTTATGGCTGAAAATGTTGCCAAGAGGAGCCCATTCCAGTACATTCTGTGTGCAGCCAGCTCGCCGGCTGTGAAACAGCAGGAGGAGACTCTCACTTATCTCAACCAAGGTAGCTATCTGTCCTGCGAGTTGAATGTCCACGTTGACTAAATGGACTGGAGCTCATTTTGTCACATGTGATCCCAGCAGCAGGGTTAGATTAACGCTGATGCACTTTTAAGAAACTGGAACCAGAGAATATTTGAAATGACAAACGATTAATCCATGATCAAAATATGCTGATTGACTTTCTTTTAAATTTAGATCTGGGATTTGAATCTGCAACAAATAGACAATTAATTGATCAATCGTTGCAAATGTTAACTGAACCACTACTGAACACTTGAGACTGTCATTTACATTCATAGCATTGAAATATTTTACTTTGAAAACCATCTATCTGGATTTATGAGGTTTGAATTCCCTGTCTGATCATCCCATTCACTGTCGCTCGCTTCACAAAGATTTCCCCACCCTTGGCTGCTGCAGATTTCGGTCTCGGAGGCTGAAATGTGGCATGAAGCTCAATGTTTGGGTGTGGCTGTGGGAGTGGCCTATTAAGAAAAGTCACATAACTTCTCAACAGATTCGGACCATCGGCAAACTCATGAACCGATTGTTGTAGTCTCTTGTGGGAGGCAACATCGGTCTCAGCAGAGTCCCTGTTTCATTTTGCCATGGAGGTCAAGTGTTTGTGAGGTTGTGTGTGTGTGTGTGAATGCACGCGTAGATGCATACGTGCGCGTGGTCGCAGCTATTGCGAGTTCACGCCTGTTTATTTGACTGATTTGAAATTGTGTTCACTTCAAACCTCGAAATGAAGTTTTTGACATATAAATGCAGACAGGTGGATTTCAGAGTAAATGTCTCAATGCTATACATTCAGTGGTATTTCAATTTCACCATGAAGTGTTCAGTGGTGGTTACATTTCACTGGGTGCTCAGTAACCTTTCATATGAGTATGGCCTTGTTTTCCTTCCATAGGTTTCTGTAGACTGTCCTCTACTGTAAAAATGGGAAATGTATGCACACTTACATAAATACAAATGAATTAGCGACCTACTGCTAGCACAATTTGAAAGGCATAACATCATAACCTGGTATTGATCTATGTATGCAACATGAGCTCCTACATGTGTTTTTATTTGTCTGACTTTTATCTTCTAATTCTCCCTCCTTTCTTTTCTTGTCTTTTCTCCTTTAAAAATTGTACTTTCCACTTCACGTCCTTCCTACTACTGGAAACCTTCTGATTGTCACGTTTGTTTATATTTGTGCTTTATTTACCTTTATTTATCAACTGCTGTAAAGTAATTTGGTTGGAGTAAAAACACAATGAAAGTGAGCTTGCTTTAACATGGCGGCATGTATTGATTAGAAGTTAATTGCTGTGAGGGTCCGTAGCTTAGTTTTTATCACTAAGCAGAACAAGAGTTGATAGTTCTTATACTGTAGTGTCCCTTTGTGGCTATTTTAATGATATTTCCTGCAATATTAAACGTAATTTATCATATTTGATCAGGATGAAGAGTAAACGTGTTCTAGTGGCTGGCCTTGATATCTGCCTTAAAAGGTTTCTAATTTCATTCATGTTCCCTCTCCACTGCCCCCCTTTTCTGATTGACTGATTTCCCATTTTTCAATTTTAATCAGGTTTTTTTTTAATGTTTTAAAATGTAGGTCAGTCCTACGAAATCCGTATGCTTAACAGAAAACTAGTGGAGTATACAGATATAAGCTGCAAATATGTAAAGGTAGGTGTAAGGTATTGTGCTTGTCTGTTTTTTGACTTTCACATGACCTCTTTCTCTTTCTGCTCGTATCTGTTTTTATGTATCCATTTCCTGGTTTGTCACAGGACCCTCAACCCTCCCTTCCACTTCAGGGGTGGGGTGTCGACCTTGGACAGCTTGGTACTATCACCCAAACTTACCTTCCCTCTTCCCTAGACTTCACATAAACCCCTTACAAACACTCATCTTACCTTCACTTTTTCACCACACACACACTCTTCATCTGAACATGCCAATCTGCTTTTGTCTGCATTACTGGGATTTTCATAAAGACTTGGGCATCTTTAATTGTATTTTATTTCTGGAAATATTCTGTTTCTTTAATGGAAATGAAAAAATAAAGTTGTGTATTCCTGATGCCATGGCTTTCTGAATAAAACCCATTAGCGGCCCATAAATTCTGTCATGCTACTTTCATTTTCGTACACAGGTTGTTGTGACTAAGTTTCCGATGCAAATTGAAAGTGACTCCATTTGTTGTAAAGCATTTGACAGCACACTCACTTAAGAGTAAGGAGAGTTCATTTCATTTTGCTTTCTGTGTGAGTGCATCCACTTGACATGTCTCTGTCGTCAGGCTACCGTTGCTTGAGACTGTAATGTTAGCGGGAGCATCCCAGAAACACAAGAATGGGACAGGTGGCATCTCTGCAAACACATGACGTGCCGGGTGCAGGGCTTTTTCACTTCTGGTCCTCAGTCATGCATGAGCCTCTCTCCATAAATATCCCAATGGCCCATGATTTTGAATTTGTTGGTTTATATCATGTGCTGGCAGGATTTCAAAAGGTTGCTTCTAAAGAGGCACTCTTTTCATAAAGTGCTTTTCCATAAAGTCAGGAGACTCACAAGAGACAGATTTGAAAAAGAATGTTCTAACTCAAAGCAGCCAATTTACCGGTAGCCTGACTTTAAGTCCCGAGAATGGTTCAAACGCTTCCATGTTATCAGCTCATTAAATGGCCGTTATCCTTTGTCATCAGGAGCCTAGATTGTTGGTATGGCCCTACTATACCTCCTAATTGGACCTAAGTAGGCCGTTATCGTCTATTGGTAAACTAGATCACCACAGGGGGTTCAAAATGGTAATTTTGTTTGAATTCCCAACATAGGTCTCCTGATGACATCATGGGGGTTATTTACATAGGGTACGCAAGTAAACGAGTAAACTGAACTGTGTAAAAATGCTCCTTTGATGAAATTCAACTGAGCAGGGACAATATTATTATTTCTTTGTTTGATATGGTGAATTACGAGCTAACACATAGTGAGTCAATGAGCTAGTAACATCAGCTGCCTGCTCTGCAACACATGCAGCTGACAGGATGAAGACGTGGACTGTCTTTGCTCAGGGCTCCCACATGACTGGAACATTGTTAGAAGTTTGTGAAGTTTGGGTGGGAAAATAAGTCTTACAAGCTTTGGAAAATTAATCGATGGAACCAAAAGCACTTTTTTAAAGTTTGAAAACTGTTCCTCAGAAGATCATAAGTGGTATCTGATTATATCCCACCCCCAACATTTGTTTATATGTGAATATTACCAAACAAGACACCAAAGAAATCCTTAAAGGTCCCATAAAATATGATCAATTCTTCCTTAATGTGCTGAGTTTCCCGTGGAAACAGGCCAGCCAACACACTTGAAAAATTAGATTTTATAAACTGCAGTTTCAGTTACGTCCACTAGTGAAGTCATAATAATAAAAAAGATGTAAGAATGGAAGTAAGAACTCCACATGGACTTCAGGACAGTAGAAACTCTACACAAGACTTATCTGTTAGGACTTCACTTTGGCCCATAAAAACACAAACCGCTGGATCGAGACATCGGATCTCATGATAAAGAATTGTTCGTCTATTTTTATTATTATTACTACAAATGAATAAATATATGTATAGTTTAACAGTAGGTTAAAAAATGATGTGAAAAATGTTCCCTTGCCAAATTTGTAGAAATCAACCCCACAATGAAACATTCGGGAAGCTAAAGTTTCCATTTGATTGGTTCTTTAAATTTGTGAGCGCTGATTTTTTAGGCAGAAAGTCAGCGTTGGTGCTTCATCTCACAGGCATCACATGTAGCTCATTGTACTCGTGGCTAGTGTTTGACTGGAGATGACACTGACACATCTTGCCCTTGCCTAATGAAACTGCCTCAGTATATTTACATTTATAAATGAGGGGAGCCTTTTTGCACTTTGCCCAGCTGTTTGGCTATGTGCAGCTGCCCCGCTCAAGCTGTAGCTGTACTCTGGCCTAAAATTCTGATCCTGCCTGTCCACAGAGCATTGTGCGCGTGGTGTTTCATGACCGTCGGCTGCAGTATATGGAGCACCAGCAGCTGGAGGGGTGGAGGTGGAACAGACCTGGAGACCGAATCCTGGATATAGGTGAGATGACTGTACTAACATGTGATCTGATACAACACACATCAAATATCACTCATATCCCCAGTTTTGATTGAAAAAAAGCATAAACAACGATGTGATGGAAACATGACACCCGGCGATGTGACGCACGTCGAAGTGATTATATTATAAATAAAATCATCAGGGTTTTGGACAATTATAATTTATTAACATACAAGACATACAGTATGCTCTCCTCAAAGCCACCAGACTCCATTGACAGACGCGGTCATTGTACCTCCTGAAACACACTTCATTCAAACTCGACAGAAACAAAATATAATCATCAAAACTCTCTTTCTTTGTCTTTTGTTCAACAATCACAGACTCTGCTTTGAGAGGTTGAAAGAGAGACTGAATAACAGATACAAAAAAATAACTAACCCCCGTCGTTTACTAACCCTGCTCTCCAGAGTATCCGCCATGTCCAATGTGATACACCAGAAGAAAAACAGAAAGGAACAGTAGCAAGAAGCTGATTAAGAAAATATGTTTTTATGGGCTCTATAGCAAATGAAAACTGACTGACTCATTATTTGCAGATATCCCATTGTCAGTGGGGATACTGGAGCCCCGCTCACACCCTCTGCATCTCAACACCATTGAGTTCCTCTGGGATCCTGTCAAGAAGGCTTCTGTTTTCATCCAGGTACAGGGAAACTCTGGTCAAATGTCTCGGGGGTGTTGGTAATACGTTACATACAAACGTGCAGCTCCATCTTTTCTCATGTCTTCTCAGGTCAACTGCATCAGCACTGAGTTCACCCCCAGGAAGCACGGTGGGGAGAAAGGAGTGCCCTTTCGTATCCAGGTGGACTCTTTCACCGCCAATGAACACGGGGAATATATGGAGCATGTCAACTCGTCCAGCTGCCAGGTTAAAGTCTTCAAGGTAGTCATATATTGTCATCATATTTATGTTGTACCAACTTAAGCTCTACTTTAATAATCATTTAGCCATATGGTCCCATAAATTCATGTATCTTAAGCCCCTTTCCCACTGGACAAACCCACTAACACCCACTAATACCCACTTATATATCGTCAACTGAGGGTTAACAAGGTCTGTCTGCACTTTGACGAGTTTTGAGAAAAACGCATTTGAAAATTCAACAGTTCATCACGTGGACACTATAAAACCAACTCCAACCCATGTTGACACATCACATGCTGCACACTAGGTAGTGAAATGAAGACTATTTCGGCCAATTCAGTGCATTATGGGTAGAAACTAAACTAATTTTGCAAATAGACCTTTGTGGTTCTGAAATTGTTGGAAAACCAGAGTCCCAAGGGTCCCCACCCGAAAATTTAAATTTAACCCTCAACTGTATTTTATGCAACTTAGCTTCATTTTAAGCTCTAAAAATGTTTACACAAGTTCCACGTGGCAGGAAACTTAAAAGTGAAAATTATATTTGCTAATAAATCTGAATTTTTAAGACTTTTTATTAAACTACTAATGATCTTAACTTGAATTACTATCTACTAGATTACATATAAAATAGTCGGCAGCAAAACGTTTTGAATAAGTTATTCCTGTGCTTAAAATGATCACGTGATTCATTTCCCGCCCTGCTATTGGTTGTCAGCAGATAGACCTTTGTGATACTAAAATTATGCTTGAACATTACAGGTCATTTTTTTTACAGGTCATTTAGCAGACGCTCTTATCCAGAACATGTGGAGATAGACCTTTGTAGATCTCACTGACTCAGCAAATAGACATAGACCTCAAATTTGTCCAATTTGTCAGATAGACCTTGTTAACCCTCAGTTGTGGCTTTGTGTTCAGTGGGAAAGGTTACAATCTGCATTCATTCAGACAAAAGACTCTTAATTTCGCCCCTTTCTTCTCGGGAAGTTCTGTGACGCACGTTGATGTGATTATATAATAGATAGAATCAACAGCGATTTGGACAATTAATGTCATTTATTAACATACAAGACATACAGTATGCTCTCCTCAAAGCCACCAGACTCCATTGACAGACGCGGTCATTGTACCTCCTAAAACACACTTCATTCAAACTCGACAGAAACAAAATAAAATCATCAAAACTCTCTTTCTTTGTCTTTTGTTCAACAATCACCAACTCTGCTTTGAGAGGTTGAAAGAGAGACTGAATAAGTAACTTTGTACTGTTGACTAACCCTGCCTTCTGGTGTATTAGTGATGTTGAATGTGACACACCAGAAAGGCATCTTTGTCTCCTGACAAATCGCCTACTTGTTTAGCAGGTGTTCCTTGATAAAACCCTGAATATACCTGCTCATTTTGGTGGAAATGATATTAGAAAGTTTTCTATATTTCACTTCTAATGTCGATTTCTTTTTGGAAGCCTAAAGGAGCTGATCGCAAACTGAAGACAGACAGGGAAAAGATTGATAAAAAGGCCCACCAAGACAGAGAGAAGTACCAACCGTCCCACGAGAACACCCTGCTGAAAGAGGTGAGCATTCCCAAAACCTGACACAACAGCGGGTCTGAGAGGACCCTGTGTTTGCTCTCATTATGTCTGTAGCATAATAATGCTGAAACTTTATCGATCCCACAGTGGTAAGTTCAAAGTCCAGTTTAAAACCAGTACTCCATCATGTATGTTAATATGTTGCTTTGATCGTTTCTATGTTGCTCTTTATAAAAGTTTGTTTTGGCGCAGCGCTGTGTCAATGATTGGGTGCATCACTTTAGTGTCTTTGAATGTAAAGTGACTCAGCAGTTTCTGTGTTAATCTGGTTTGTCATTCATCTGGACGAAAACAACCCTGATCAGAGCTGAAGCAAGGAGCCAGTGTTCTGTGTGTCTTTAGAGAGATCACTGAAAACAGTGCTGGAAGAAGTAAAAGTAGTAAAACCACAACGTTGAAATACTGCATTGAAATGAATGTCCTTATAACATTGTAAAAGTTATCATTTAGCGCCTTGAGATTGTGTTTGGCTTTGAAAGGCGCTTTACAAATAAAATGTATTATTATTATTATTATTATTATTATTATCAGCAAAATGTACTTCATGTACTTATTATGTACTCTCTTTCACAGTGTTGTATTATAGGCCTATGATTATTGTATTATTATTGATGCATTAACATATAAGCAGCAATGTAATACTCACTATTCATATGATCGTGGCCAAAAGACTTCACAATAATGATATTATCGTGATAGCTATACAAAATTTGCAACAAAAAAACATTGCTATTAGTCATAATTGTATAATACCTGAGTAAATGCACTTTTGTCCTGCACTGCTGATACCTTGATTACACACACAATAGTTATCATATTTTCTTCATATTTAGTTGTGGAAATGTTTAATCCTGCAGTCTTTGTACAAAGATATATTTCCTTTGCTAGGTTGTATAATCAGAAAACACCTTCCTTCTTCCTGTTCCTCTCTCTCAAGTGTTCCCCGTGGCCTGATGCCCTGAATCCCACCAGCCACAGCAGCAGCAGCACTCCGTCACCAGTTTACCACAGCTCACCAACTTCCTGTAGTTTCACAGATGGGTGAGTCAGCATTCAAACCATTCTCACCATTTTGGTATGGAGCGACCTAATCGACTTTGTTCAGTAAAACTCCGTAGAACTGTACATTAATGTGACGGTGGAGTAAACGTTGGTATTAATAAACAAGATTAATAAAGAGTGCAATGTAAGAATGTACCTTGGCTGTGGACATGTGTCTGTAGACCATGTGTCTAGTGGTGTGACACTCACAATGCTAACAGCTCCCTCTATGGGACTTACCAGGATTACTCAACCTGTATCTGTGTGTGTAGAGTTAAAATCAGCTGATCACATTAATCTGCTCTTTCTTCCTCATGTGGATGTTTCTATAGCAACTGTTCTCCAACCCAGCAAGGGGAGCTGCTCATGCCCGCCTGCTCCGATGTAAGTAACGGAGAACAGTGCAGTTTGAAAGTCTTAATGTTGCTCTCTTATTCCTTTTAGGCAATTATTTGGAGACTCATTTCAAGGGCTCTTCTTCTTTTTGCCATGTAGCACCTCCTGCCAACGTCCTCGCCGCAGGACACTCAGCAGTGGCTGCAGCGTCACAGGTTCTCACCGTACTCCAGGCTCTTCTGCAGCTTCTCAGGTAACGGGGGTAAAAAAATCACAACGCATTTTGCAAGAGCAGGCACACAGCTGAGGGACTCAATCAAAGGAAAATGAACTGAGGATTTGACTGAATATTTTTGAGCAGGAAGGAAGCAGAGTAGATCTTCTGCTGCTGTTGCAGGTGCTGATCTGTTGAGGATGAGCAGGGAGGATCTGATCCAGATCTGCGGTCCAGCAGATGGTATTCGCCTCTTTAACACAATGAAAGGAAGGTGAGACATTAAAGTACTCCACGTAGTGCTGAGTCACACGTACAAGGCTGCTTGTGTTTCGTGCAGTGGCTACTGTTGGTTAACTAGTTGAATGGATGGGGGGAAGTTCTGTTGTCATGGCCTTATTGGCAAAGCAGGGTCATATGAAATTGGAAGGTATGACTCAGCATATATGATACCTTTTATTCTTCCCTCAAAGGTCAGCACTGTAAAAACACTTCACACTCAGGATTTAGCATGTAATCATTTAGCAAAGTTAAAGATTATATGCAAGTCTATGTGAAGGCGGCAAACAAATGTACTTTGTGCAAAGGTTTAAAATGTTCTAACGCTGAGTCTCCTTCAGTTACTGTGCACTACTTTCTAAAACGTGCCGTACAATGCATTGTTTTCTTTTTTCAACCTTTCCTGGTTTTTGAATCCTTAAAAAAAAGGTTTAATTTCTACGAGCGTCATAAGAGGTTACATTATCATTTTCTCACATAACAACTAAGGTTAGAGAAGTATATGAAAAATTAATACAGATTTGTGTAAGAGGACTTTTTCAATCATAACTTTCTCACTACCTACAAGTCAGTGTTAGTAAGAAGACAAGAAGGACAAACAAAGAACCATCTTGAGTCATGTTACTACTGTGTTCTAACTAGTACTATAATACAGTGTCTGCCGTTTTCAGGTGTATACAGCCCCGTCTTTCCATCTATGTGTGTCAGCAGCAGGCCAGACATCAACCTGCCGTTAAGCCAGGGGGTGGAGACAGTAAGTGCTCATACTGTATAATATAATGTTTATATATTATGTTGAATTAATAGGATAGTAACTCATTAGAGTTGCCCCTTTGCGAGTCCATTGCAGAGCCTCGTAACTAAACTGATTACTTGAATTATAAACTAATGTGTTACGTTACACGTCACAACGGAAAAGTAATCAGAGTACTTTACCCCCAACACTGTTGGTCACCATACAGGAAAATATACAAATAGTTCTTTGACTGGAAAAACATCAGTACACCCTTTTGACCATGAATAATGTGATATTGTGTAGTCATGGTAATGTACATGAAGCTCTGTCTTCCCTGCAGTCTACCACGCTCTGTACCTGGACGAGCTGACGCTGTTGGACCTCTCTGAAAAGATCGCTATGCTGTACAGCATCCCTCCGCAGCAAATTACACACATCTACAGACAAAAGCCCACCGGGATCCACGTCTTAGTCTCTGATGAGGTATCCTTACGCCTCCTCTATCAACCAATAACTCTCCATTCAACCATTTACCAACGAGCACAGGTTCAGTGCCGGGTGAATCTGCATTTATACTTGACACAAGGAGCTAAAGGGCTGTACACTAAGAAGGATAACTATAATGATAACTATAACGGTGGCACCACGCAGGCACTGCATGCTCAATGAGTCTCTCCACTCATTGGAGTGGAGTGTTGAACATGAACGCCCTGTAAATGTTGATCAAGTTTGATTGGCTGTCAGTGCTTCCATTCATCAAATTGCTCTGACAGTGATCCCAATAATATCATTCGCTATCGCCATTGTCGTTATAGTTGAGTCCTCTTGAATACATTGAAAAGGAATCCATTCTCCTTTTTTATCGCTTGACATTTTAAATACCTCGGGGTTCTTATGCAACTTCTTGAGTAATTGAGAAATGTTCTCTTCAGCCCATATATTCAGGAGGCATCTCACTTTGTCGTGGTCCACTTTTGGGCCCTACCACTTGACATTTTAGTAGCAAACGCACAAATAGGCCTCTAGTTCACCAGTCACCAAAACAGGAAAAGAAAATGTTTTTTTAAACCAATGAAATGACACATGAAATAGCAGCCTTACTTGGTTGGAATGGTGTTCACAGTGTTCACGCTCCAGAGTGTTGACAGCAATCTGAGACCATCCCTTCGAGGCGTACCAGAGAGCCAGGGTTTAGTCAGCACCATAGCACGAGTCCGGCATTTACACAGACCCAAATGAAGCAATGGGGTAAACACCTGAGGGGTTCGGTTCATCCGGACTAAACAAGGCTGGTGTGAAAGCGCACTAAAGATTTTCTGTACAGCTGCCACCTCCAGGTTTGCAGAAGCTAATTATGACCTGTAAAAGGATGCGTGTTAAGGAGGATTGGGATTTATAAATGATAATGAACTACAGGATTTTCTAAATTGTGACATGCAGCACTGGGAATGGAAATAATGTGTGTTTACGATCCGTTGGTTTCAGATGGTGCAGAACTTCAGGGAGGAAACAAGCTTCATCCTCAGCACTATAAGAGGTAATTATTTGTTATAGTCAACCTTTGACTCCACAACTCACTGTTAAACATTCAGTATCCACTCTGTGCAGCTTCATCGTTTGTATTTTCTCATAATCTTTTACTGGATTGTTTTCCGTTACCCAGATGAAAGCACAGATGGCTACCACGTTGTGTTGAAATGACCAGCAAAGTTTCCTCTGAGAATCAGGGGAATTGTACAGCTTGTATATAAGTCCTTCTAGACTACAATATGTAACATTTACTAAGATTTACAGCACAGTAAAATGATGTTAAGATTTGTTTACTGTTGGTTTTGTGGTTTTGTTGAGTTTTCTTTGATATTCCTGTTTTATTTGTGATATTAAGTTACTGATTCATGCTCGATGTGGCTTGTGATTAGAGGTAAATGCTGCTGTATTACTCCGCACATGCGTGTACATGTATTACTCCGCACATGCGTATACATTTTTGGCTTAAACACCTATAAATGCAAGTTGATAATAAAGCAGAGTAAATATCACACATTATGATGCCGACAAATAGAAAAGACAAATGAACAAAACTGTATTATGTTGTTTTAATGTAATGCGATGTCCTTGCTCTATTTTCATTGCTTAACCCAAATATGAAATGCTGTCATGTAATCTCTTTGCTGTTTCTGTTGCATATATGCTATATCTATATCTGTTATAGTAGTTAGTTAGGTGTAAAAGTGAATGTGCATGCACATAGGCTTGATGTATGTTTAACCAGAGACACTATGTTGCAGTCTGGAGGATGATTGTACCCGTCATGGCTCTTTGATCAGTGAATTTCACTCAAAATAAAGTATTTTGCCCATTTTTTCCATAGATTATATTCAGAGAGTTGAATATCAGGTTTGGAAGAAAAAACAACAGAATTGTTCACGTTCACAGAAAATCACCAGCATAGGGACATGTTGGAACAAAGGTTACACTTTATCTTGGTTTCATGGTTTTAGGCCATTTATCTTTGCATGAATCAATTTTCTATTTTCAGGTTATATATCTAAATAGCTGGTCAGCTGCAGCACATGAAAACACTTAAATATGTACCTGCTTGAGTCATTTTGTTCAGGCGTGGCCTCTACTGTTCAACCCTACATCTCTTTAAAGTACAGAATGAACACCAGCAGGGAATTTATGCTTCCTTAATTTGGCTAACTTTGAATGCTTAAACCTGATATTTGCTCTGATGTAATGGGTTTTTGCACAAAACGAGGACTGTGCATTTTGTCTCCCATCTCTCACATTACATTAACTTGGAAGAGATCTCTTCATGGCCAATATAAAGAAAAGGAGGAATTAGTGCAGTTACTGAAACCTGTTTCTATGTAGGCTACACATGGGAATGTGAAGATTGTTTTAATGCAGACTTGACAAATTGTGAACAGTGATAAGGACCATGCACCAGAGAAAAATAGAACTGTTGTAACCCCAGTATACTGACAGCTTTATAACACGGCTATTACAATAACCTGTCGATTAATACGGATGTTTTGTGAGAAATCCAAGTGAAGGGCACATGTGCTAAGACGCGCACATGCTCCAGCGAGCCTGTTTCCCGTTATGTCAGCCTGGCCGGAGCTCGACTATATGTATACCTATACAAATATGTTATTAGGAAATAAAAGTCCCCTGAAATAAATAAAAGTAGTCCTCTGAAAAATGCCCTTTTTAAAATAAAACCCTATTGACCTAATCAAAACACTTAACATTTATTTTTAAACATTTATTGCCTCCCTTATTTATTTTACATCTATATTTATTCATTTATGGATTTATTTATTGAATAAAATGCCATACATTGTCTCAAAGACTTCTACACAATGCCACTTCTAATGGCCAGCGGAGTCGCCCCCTGCTGGCCATTAGAAAGAATGCAGCTTTAAGGAACTTCTGCATTCCAGGCCTGCAGGAAGGATCACTTCTCGGTAAACACAAAGTTTTGCTTTGGTTTCGTTTCCTTAGAACTGACAGCCCAGTTAAAGACCGACTGTCTTCCTCCTCATTCTGCATTGATCTCTCTTCTCTCTGCGAACAAGCACGTGAAGATGTCTCCTTTGAATTGTCTCGAAAAGTCAGTTTGAAGACCTGCGCATTTAATGAATCATTCAACGGCAGACTGCGGACAGGTTTCCGGAATGGTAAGTGTGTGTTTACTGTATTATGTTTCATGCATGTGGGCAGTGTATTCTAAAAAATATTCTGACAGGCACAATGTAAATAATTCAAACTAATATTTGCTCAGTTTTATGATCTAGCTGCGCATATGTAAACCAGCTCGATTGTGTGCGACATGCAGGTTTTAGGTTTGTGTGATTTTGAGAATGTAACTTCATGTTTTCTACTCTTGACATTTCATTGATTTCTATTACACCCATATTATATGAATAATAAAACATCATATGAGTCACATAAAATCAATTGTTAAATTATATTCTGATAGTTCCGTTTGTTTAAGTATCTTGGAATTGTGTATTGCGCAGACAGTTACATTTGCAGCTTCTTCCTGGTTTTATTTGAACCACCATTGGCAGCTAGCTAGGGTGCATCTCATTGCACCATTTGACATTAGACAGATATCATAGAGGAAACAGATTAGTCAGGGAATTAAAATGCAGTGTGGGGATCAGTTGACGGGAAACAGTTGTTCATAACTGTAGTGAACATGCATTCATCAACACTTACATGTATTCAATTCAATCTGATACCTCATGGACAACAGGGCCATTTTCTGTATATTTTCAGTTGCCTCTTCTGTAGGTGCAGGAGTTACAAAAACACACTAGACCAGGGGTCTTCAACGTTTTTCAGGCCAAGGACCCCCAAATGTGAATTATATTATAACACTAGCCCAGGGGTCGGCAATCTTTACTATCTAAAGAGCCATTTTGCACCTCTTCCACCAAATAAGATTTGTCTGGAGTCGCAAAACATATTTGATAACACAGCTTATAGATTTAATATATAGTTATGCTACATTTGTTGCATTTATGAAATTACAGAATGACAATAAAAGAAACTGTTGGTATGTTTACCTGTTTTAACAAAGGAAAACACCAAACTCTTTTGAAGAGAAGGAACAAATACAGTGGCCTACTGTTTAGGCCTACTTTGAAATAAATTAAACACAGAACTATGCAGTCCTATTTGAGTCCTCCCCATATTTGTTGAATAAAATAAATATAAATATAATATAAAAATGCACAAAACAATAAAAAACACAATATAAAAATGAAATGAATAAAAAAGTAGCCCACTTTGAAATAAAAAAACGTATAGATGCAGCCTAATATCTTAAAAAGAGTAAACATAAAAAAATAGACCAGTTTGTATTTAATTATGTCCGTTTCAGTGTGTTTTCATCCAAATGGAGATGGTGATCATTTCTTTGGCTCACAAATGTCCCACAAAATGTCTTTCAACATAACATTTTCTGTTGTTTGCTAATTTCTCACCACATATCAAGCACACAGGTAAGCCAGCATTGTTGATAGGGAAAGCAAATGTATCTGTCCACGCAGAATTAAACAATTTTCCTCCGAAACTTATTTTCTTTTGGTTTTATCCATGGTTAGTGAAGAAGAATCTTGTTTTTGAAGAATCTTTATTAATCACTCAAAAATGTGAGAGATATTCCTGAAATTAGATACAGATAACTGTCCATGACGTAACATTTCCACATCCCCCTTGCTTTTTAAGTAAAAAGCAAAAGTCATCAGACCCACTTTCCCGTTTCGGGTTCATAGTTGCGCTTAGGGAATGGTAGGGGGAGATTGCCTCTGGGACTGGCGCCAGAAGCGCAGGTGTCAGTCCGGGCGAACACTTGGACATGGTAGGCGGGGTTGCAAGTCGATGTGGCGACAATTCACGTGTTGGCGAGGTCATGGGTGGCAGGTGGCTTGACGGTCGTGGGGAAGCTGAGGCGGTCGACAGTGGCGTCGTCGGTGGCAGTGGCGCCGAGGATTTGGCAGCAGGTAACTGGGACGGTGGGGTGTAGATCGTGCTTGGAGGCGGGAAAGATGGAGTGTTCGATGAGGGCTGGGTTTCGAGGAGAGACTGGCCAATGACAGTCGAGGCAGGAGGGTATCGCTGGAGGAAGCGCCGATTACGGAGAGTTAGGTGTCCGGACCCGCTGACCTTTACCAAGTACTGGTTATCGTCCCTCTTTTCCACTATTGCCCCTGATTTGTCCCATTTGGTTGGGTGCTGCCCCATCTGATTTTGGATGAAGACCCGGTCGTCATGAGAGAGTGGAGGGAGTGGACGAGCATGCTCATTTAATGACTCCGAAGTGCGGATGAACATGGTGCGCAAGGCATCTTCTTTTGTCGACCAAGCTTCGCGCCAGATCAGGTGGATTGATGGATTGTCAAACTTAGGGATGCGGCTCATGAAAGCAAACGCATTACGCAGGGGCTTGCCAAACAGAACTTCCGCTGGAGATATGTTGCAATCCGGGTCTGGAGTGTTGCGGAGTTGGAGCATTGCGCGGAGCAGGTTGTCATTGTCGAGAGACCCTGTTGGGCCAATGTTGGACATCAGAAGTCGTTTGGCTGTCTTAACTGCGACTTCGGCGCACCCGTTAGACTGTGGAAAGTATGCAGAGGTTATCCGGCGGCGGACACCCCAGCGAGAAAGGAAGTCTGTAGTCACCGAGGCGGTGAACTCGGGGCCACCATCACTAGATAGTTCCTCGGGTACGCCGAATGTGAGAGGATGCGAAGGCATGCGATAAGACCAGCTGCGCCTGCTTGGGTCGTGCCGAACGGGGTTCTGAAAATCTCAACCCAGTCTGACAGACGATCCCCTGCAACCAGATAATGTTGGATGCCATAGTCGAAGAAGTCTGCGAACACTGACTCAAAGGGGGTGGATGGCACTTCAGAGGGAATGGATGGTGTGGCAGCCTGGGATGGCGCGATCTTCTTGCATCTCGCTGCATGTTTTGCGGGTCACGTGAATGTCTTCAGTTATCCCAGGCCAGAACGCGGTTGAACAGGCACGTGACTCCATAGCGGAAGTACCCTGGTGGGCGGCATGAAGTGTCTGGAGAACCTCATGACGGAGAGAGGGCGGGATGACGACACGGTCCTGGTACATTATGACACCATCAGAGACGTACAGCGACTTGTGGTGACTCCAGAAGGCGGCAACACCATCAGTGATACTGCGGCGGTCGGCGGGGAAACCAGCTTCAATCAAGTCCATCAGACGGTGCATGTTGGGATCAGTGGAGGTCTCATTGGCGAAGCAATCCCAGGACAATGCAGTGAACTCTTTGGCCTCTCAACGGATGGCCGCCGCTATGGCACGCTCCTCACCCTCCATAGTCGAGTGTATGTTGGCGCAGGAAGCTGGGTGACGAGATGTTGCATCTGCTGCAAGGTTCGTCTTCCCGGGAAGGTAGTTTATCTCGAAACGCCAGAGGAGAGTCTGTTGCTTTAAGCGAAACAGGCGGGTGTTGGTGATTTCGTCAAGGGTTCGGTCGTCCAGTATCTTGACTAATGGCTTATGATCAGTAACCACAAGCAAGTCGTCGCACCCTTGGGTGAAGTACTTGGTTTGCTCGCTACGGCCAAGGCTTCGCCTTCAACTACCGTCGCTCAGCGGAGGAGAGGAATCTTGAGCTGGCCAAGGTGATTCGCCACCCATCGGTGCAGCAGTCTGGTAGTTTAGAGTTACAAGAGCAGTGCTTTTGGGACAGGAAGTAGCCGGTGCCTTGTTGGGACCAATCTGGGCAGGTCCGCTTGGAGACGTCAAAGATTTCCACACCCAGACGTATACCCAGGTGTTGGGTAGCTGGGCATAGTTGGAGACCTGATTGACCAGCCCGAACCAGCTGCGTATGTCAGTGGTAGAAGAGGCTGCAAATGTGCCCCCGTCCAGCTGCAGCGAGGAGAAAATCGGCAAGTGTCAGATTGGACACACCACAATTCCATCTTGAGGCGCGCAGCTGTAATTTTGGAAAGCCACCTGACTTCTGTGTGGTAGAGCAGGCCCTGGTACTCAGATCCCAGTTTGTTGCAGAGAGTGGCGAACAGCCTGTTGAGTGGACGTGATTTTATGTAGTTGACAATTTTTATCGCAGTCTCAAGAACACTTTTGAGCTCTGGGTCGAGCGATTTACTCGCAAGAGCTTCTCTGTGGATAATACAGTGCGTAAAGTTTACGTGGGGCGCCACTTGTAAGACTCTTGCTTTTAGTCCTTTCTTTTCCCCCAGCATTGCTGCAGGACCGTATGTACACACACAGATGAACTCATCTCAAGACAGTCCCTCTTCTTTTAGTTTGTTGTCAAGTTTTGTGAAAATTTCCTTTCCTGTTCACTTAACCTCCAGCGGGGTGCAAAACAGCATGTCCTCGTTAAGTTTTCCCTCAAAACTGTATCTGACGAAAACAAGCAGCTGGGCAGAGTTTGATACATCTGTGGATTCATCTAACTGCAAAGCATATTTCCCTTTCTTCACTCTGTCAATCAGCTGACACTTTATGTACTGGGCCACGTCTGTGATGCGGCAGGATATGGTACCGTCAGACAGCGGCACTGCTTCTAGCTCCCGCGTCTGTTTATCCCCATGCATTGTCAGACTCATAGCAGGTTTTATTAGGGTTTCCCCGATTGTGTATGGCTTTTTTGCCTGTGAAATTAAATATGCCGCCTCATATGATGCCTTTTGAGCCAGAAGTCGATGGCCTTTCTGACGGCGGTTCTCCGCTGGCCTCTCTGCCTTGTCTACGTGTGCACACTTACATGTCTGTGTCTGTGATGTTTACTGTGGCGCTATAAAGTGACCTGTCACCTGCAAATGACACTGTCTTAATTTGTCATAATCACCTCAGGGGTCACATCAAAAGGATTCTGAAAATCATCTCCCCATCAGACCCCCACTTTGGGAACCCCTGCACTAGAGCCATAGGTCTTCAACAGGGGGTCCGCGGAGGTACTGCAGGGGGGTCGCAAATTTATTATTATTATTATTATTATTATTATTATTATTATTATTATTATTATTATTATTATTATTATTTTTGCACATTCACCTCCCCTAAGTGTTCCATTTATGTAGCCAATGTGATTGTGAGAAGATGGCATTGTTCTGAATGCAATTATTATTTTTGGAATTTCAAATTTAATTCAAATGCGTTCGTAATTACTTAAATATAGGTGCAGCTATGATTTAGCTATGCTTTATAAAGTGTTTAAACCTGCTCTTAAAGCACTGGACAAAAAAAACAAACTCATGCCACTTTTCCAATATTATCAAAATATATAACTGAAATAGGGTTAAAGTGTTTTTGTTTATGACCAAGGTTTGTTTACTTTATAATATACCGAATGGCTTATCTTCCCTCTTAACAATATATTATAACAGCTCATGGTGAATAGACAAAGAAGATCATCAGTAGGGGGAGACAACATTCTCTCATCTGCTCTTTCAGTTACAGCAACAAAACAGTGGAATGCCAAATATTAAAGAGTGTATTCATTTGAGGTAATCTTGTGGAGCTTTGCAGCGCCGAACATGTTGGAGCACATTTTACTATTACAACAGTCCGTGGGTTTGAAAATATATATTTCACAAGAACACGAGTTCTGACAAGAACACAAGTTCTGACAAGAACGTCGATTGAGAAGAAAGTCTGAAGGCATCTAGTGCATGGTCTGAGGATGGCAGGTCAGAGGAGTTAGAGGAGACCACGTGGCTTGGAGGAAGTAAGCAGAGGCTGGAGACAGGGACAGAGAGACAGTTTAATAAACAGTCCTCATGACAGGACCGATACTTATATGTTTTAAGGTCTGGGGTTTTTTACACTAAGCCTCCTGTCAGCACAAGAAAGGATTTGGGCCTTTTCTGAAACCCAGGTGATGCACCACGTAGTCAGCTCGCTCAGGTCCTCTACTCGTGTCAACTGCCCTGCACGAAGCAGAAAGCTCTGCCAGTAAGCCAGCACGATCAGTACCTAGGCTCTGAACTAGCACACTATAATAGAGCCGTTACTAATGTCCTTGTTATGCTCAGACATTTGTTTAAAGATGACATTTTCTGTTATACATTAAGTGCTTCATGTACAGTGTCTAGTCTTCGATTGTGAATTGCTCTTTTTTAAATTATTTTTCTAGGACTTGTGATCTACGTCTGTGAAGAAGAAACCGATGCTGTCATGGCAGATCAAGGTGAAATAAAGGTATATATCAGTGGAAACAATCAACATTTTAAAGAAAGATGCTCTTAAAACCATAACCCTACAATAAGAGAGGTTTAACATTCGATTCACATGCATTTAAAGATAAAATGATCAATTAAGCCATTTTGCATTATTACACCTAATGTATTGTACTTGTGTATTGTAGAGTCAGGAGGAGGATCTGCCACCTGACATCAAGGAGTGGAGTAAAGATCAAGTGAAAGAATGGGCTCTGAAGTTGGATGATGTGGATGACACAGTTGCAGAAAAACTGTTTCAGCAGGACATTAATGGACCGAGTCTTTTGCTTTTAGATACAGAAGACTTAAAAAAAATCGGTGTGACTTTTGGACCAGCAAAACTTGTCATTCATGCCAGAGATGAGGTAGGGACATCAAAGAAACAGGGGCCAACAAGCTCTACAAATCAGCCTGGAAGACCATGCAAGCCTTATCCATTTTGTAGGCAGCATGAGACACATAGATACATAGAGAGCAACATTCTTGATGTTCCAGAATCAGGTGCCTCAGACTTAATTGAACCCTGCCACGAGTATAAAGGTTTCGTCAATACAACATATGAAACTAAAATGATCAAGTTCACTTCTGAGGTTATTCGCTTTGCAGGTGCCTGCATGAATAGCCGCACCAATGGCACCATACATTTTGGAGTAGGAGATAAGCCAAACTTCGAACATGGTCAAGTGTTGGGAGTGGTTGTTCAGGACAAAGAGGCTTATTTAAACGGCCTAAAATCTGCCATTGATGATAATTTTGAACATAAACACAAACAGACTGCTCAAAATTGCATCAAACCTCCTCGATTCGTTGAGGTTCTCAATAAGAATATGACATCATCTGACAAATGGGTGATAGAGGTGGACATAGTTCCTGACTATACGATGTGTGGAGAAAGCATCTTCCACACTTTCAACATGGACACAAAAAAAGCCAAGAAAAAAGTAAAACGTCAAGAAACACATGAAATTGTAACAAAACAATTCTTTGTCAGAGATGGCGGTAGCAGCAGGAATCTCCTCACACCAATCTCATCCACCAAAGTGATGGAAGAGTTCAAACAATTTGTTGACGGTATGGCACAGCAATCACAGCGCCGAAAACAAGCTGAAGAGGAGCACCTCATTGTGATCAAAAGCAGTACTCAAGGCTCCAGATTAAGTGAGATGATAACCGGTGGAACTCTTTCTTTAGATAAGTCACACTATGACCATTATGTGATAGTAACTAACAAATCACATCCAATCCAGTTTGAATCACTAGGATTTCTTGTAGAACTCAATCCAACAGCTGTTTTGGACTTCGATCCAGAATCATCTAAACATGGATTACAGTGTCACTTCGATCAGCAGAGTACAGTAAGTGTCCATTTACCAGCACAGTATAAAATCACAGAAGGAGTTGAGGACATTGCAAACAAGTTGAAATTAACTCGAAACACCAGCTGGGTATTCTGCAATGGAGGTATTGAGAATGAGACACCCTCAGACATAGATGAGTGGTTGATGGACAAGGGAGCTTCCATTCGAGATGTGATTTCTTTCTTGTGTCGGAAAGATGTGCTTCCAAACAAGAGATTCATTGTCATTTTCTTACTTTTGTCGATAGTAAGTGAGAAGATGGACCCTCTTGTTGAGACTTTCAGTACATTCTGGCAGGAGCTCAGGGGCACAGGGCAAATCCTTTGTATATGCGACAATGAAAAAGCATTTACGTCCTGGAAGGACCTAATTGATGCTCGGTGCAGAATCAACATCTCTCGTAGATGCATATATGAACTCAGCTTTGCTGAAGTCAATGGCACTATCCTCAGTCTTTTGTCAAAAAACCGTAGATCCAGCCGTTTCCTACCCTGTCATGGGAAAAGCAAAGTGGTTCTTGAAAAGAAAGTGGAGCGTAGTCTGAATACCTTAGAGGTCTTGTGCGTAAACCAATGTGTTGGAGGAAACGAGGATGAAATTGTCTTAGAGGAAAACTTCTACAAAGGTGGAAAAGTTTCATGGTGGAATTTCTATTTCTCAGACCAGCCTGGATCCACACCTTTTATCAAACGAGACAAGTTTGACTACATCGTGAACACAGTCATACCGGATTTGTGCTCCCTGAGAAATGCCTGCGTGGTGTTCAACCTCATGCATGTGCCTGGATGTGGTGGGACAACTTTGGCTATGCATACTTTATGGGCTCTCCGGGACAAATTCCGTTGCGCTGTCCTCATGGACAGCAATGCTGAGTTTGCTGAAGTCGCTGATCAAGTGGTCAAACTTTTAATGTATGACCATCAGGAGAAATTACCACGGGTCCCTGTTCTGCTGATGATAGATGACTTTGATGATAAGGAAAAAGTATTAGACTTGCAGCAGCACATAGAAAAAGAATGTGCCAAGAAAAACTTTCAGTCTAAGTCGGCACAGGTAATTCTTCTGAACTGTATGAGGTCAGAGTCCTCTGAACAGAGTGAACAAACCGAGGAGATGGTGTTCATTGGAAATAATCTCTCTGAGACGGAGCAGATACTGTTTGCGGAAAAACTTGTCGAAATAGAGAAAACACACAAGAATGCAGACACGTTCTATGGGTTCATGATCATGAAGAAGAACTTTAAGCCAGAGTATGTTCAAGGTGTGGCACGCAACACCCTGAAGAGCTTCAACATAAATCAGAAACATGCACAACTCCTGGCTGTTTTAGTTCTGTTGAAGGTATACTGCAACAATTCCTCTCTCTCTGTCTCCCTTTGTGAGGAATTTCTTGATCTTCAACCAAAACCAGTTTGTGGAAACATCAAAGTTGAAGAAGGATTTGAAAACCTTTCCAATTTAATTGCCACCTGCTTAGTTGAGGGTAAGGTAGTATATAAAGCAGTGACAATGATCCATTCAAGTATTGCAAAGCACTGTTTGAAGGAACTCACAACAACACACAATGTGAGCAAAGCTAACATTACCGACCTTCTGCTGAACACAGACATGCTCTATGAGAGCACACAAGGCAAAGACAAACTCCTGCAAGATGTTCACTACATTTTGGTGAAGAGACATCATTCAATGGAGGAATCTCAGTTCTCTCCACTTATTCAAGATATTGCAAGTGAAACCCCAGGAGTGGAAGAGATGGTGTTAAAAAATGCGTCAAAAAGATTTCAGAAAGATGCAGTTGTCGCCCAGTTACTAGCCAGGTACTATTACCTAAAAAAGAAGGATTTCTTAGAGGCACAAGATTGGGCACGTAGAGCAAGAGACCTTTCCAAGGAGAGCTCATATTTTGCAGACACATCAGCACAAGTTATCAAGCATGGGCTGAAGAATGCCATTACAAACTACAAGGAAGAAACGATTAGTCCTGACAAATTGGACACATTTCTCACAATGGCTGATTCAGCAATATATGCATTCAGGGATACACAGAGGCTTGCAAAGAAGGAGTCATTTCAACGATTACAAAACAAGAAAGACAACTGCCCTTTCAATACAGCAGGGTGCCTGGGAGAAATTCAGGTTGGTGTACTTGTCATTGAAGTGCTGGCAAAGACCCCCATATTTTCTTCTGACAATGTCCGACATGACATAATGAGTGGGGTTCTCTCTGGACAGGTGAAACTTCAGGATGTAGAGAGAAATGATAAACGGCACACCAAACACACACACTTCTACAGAACTCTCAGACGGTTTGAGGAAGTACTTTACAACCTCAGATATAGGATGAAGGTGAACTTTGACTTCCTTGACAATTTCTATGTGAACTTGGGCTCCAGATTTGGAGTGAAAGACAGTCGAGAGCAAGTCGCCCAAAAGGAGCTTTTCAGATGTTTCAAAGTGTATGCAGATCTTTTCTGCAAGACAGATTCTGCAGCTCTTTTGAAGGGTAAAACAATGCAAAACATGCTCAAACTACACGAGGCAAGACAATACCTGGAGAAGCAAAAAGCTGACAGCTACTCTGGGATTCTGAAGTTTCTCTCAAATGACATCTTACTTGAAACAAAAAAGAAGATTGTCAAACAGTATGCCTTTGTCTGTGCGCCTGCACATAGGCCAACTGTGAAGGAAAGAATCAACTTCATCTATGTCAATGTTGTGATGAGTTGTATCAAACTGGCATCACAAGACATTCTGTCATACCAGCAAATAATTGATCTCCTTCACCAAGTTCTGTGTGAGCAAATACCAATAAGTGAGAATTTGTCACTGCACTTCATTGCAGTTGTGCTGTTGTGGCCACAGCAGAACTCTCAGGAGAATATTCTACCAAGAACACTGAGGATGTACATCTCACAGATGAAGATCTCCTATCACACAGAGATGAAGGAAGTGTACAATGGAAAGAGCCCCGTTGTCCATTTCTTCCTGGGAAAGAAGCAGGGCTATGAAAGACTGGTACACTTGGGGGAAATCACAAGCTGTATCACGGCTGGGCAGGGAGACTTTGCTTTCATGTGCAAAAATGGCAAAATATGGAAAGAGAAGAAGGTGGAGGAGTGCCTTTGCAGGGCCACTGGCAAGGTAATGGACAACTTGATACTGGCAGATACTTGTATCCCAGATCAGAAGTCGTTTGAAGTCATTCCAATGTTTAAAAGTAATCTCTGTGGTTATGCCGAGGGGTCAAAAGTTTCATTCTTTATCGGTTTCTCCATGAAAGGCCCTGTTGCACTCGACATTAACCAACTTTGAAAGCATCCTGCTCCAACATACTGTAGCGTTGTAGCATACACACTTGTATAAAAGTGAGATGCAAAAATATTGAATGTATTGCTATGTTACATTTCTGTGTGTATCCCTGGCTCTGTAATTACATTATTGATACCGTTGTTTTGTAAAGGAAACATTTGTCAAACCTCTTGAGAATGTCTTATGCTAAAATGTGTACTGTAGCTCACAAGTCATTGTAAATCTAAATGTTTTTTTATTATTGAAATGATCTGAAACCTGAAAAGGAATTCAACCATCACCTTTTGTCATATTCTTCATTAACTGAATACATGTGTTGTATAGTATAATTTAACAATAGTGTTCCATGAAATGAAATATTGTGCATCATAGTTTATTACAATAGATGTACTTTTTAAATGCTGTACTTGAACAACTGTGTAAGAATTTGCAATGTTTTGCAACATTAACAAAACGCAAGTTATGTATATATTTATAATAGCTTACCCTGCAACACAACTGCAATAAGCACTTATGATCTGATCTGATGATATCTTGGATTCTGCGTGTTCCATTTTTGTCTCAAACATTTTCCTTTAAATTACCTTTAAACAATGTTTTACTTACATAAAAATGTCTCTCTTGTATTTTACCAAGACATCTATCATTGAATATGGAAATATTTAATTTTTGGTTTCGTGTGTTCAGAAATGTATTCATGAGTTGATCTGATATTTGAAATACAATAGTTTTTACCTTTCTTTATTATGTGTTACATTACTTTTGTGATTTTGTTTAATTAACTTTTTTTTTTTGCCATTCTATGAAAAACAATGATGAACATTGATTTTTGCAATACTTCTCTAATAAAGATGTCCTGTAACATTACCATGTAATAAGTTATTTACATTTTACTGAACCATATGCACAAAAGCTGTTGCTCTCTAGTCAAACACGAAAACTCGGTATCCCAAGAGCAATGTAGAGCTTTGTACTAAGCTATTTAATTTTGTTTCCATGCCTTAGTTATTAAAATAACATAAAGAAGACAAACATGGTCTAGAGCAGAATTACTTTTTCAGATACCTCCAAGTACGACATTATTTCAACCAGAATTCAGACCTACAAACAAATCAACAGCAGAATCTGAGTTTATACAATCTTGAAATCAGCCTTTGATTTAATGCCACATACTGTATCTACCACAATCTCCAGATTGCACAATGCTCTCTTTTATGCTAAACATGAAAACACCTTTGAGGAGGCTTAGGGGGGATGTTGCAGTTTTAAATGATTCTCAACTAACTATAATATTAGAAATATAAGCTCCCTTGGTTTTAATGTATTTAGGTATGTTTTTATTAGGATGTGGGATGGGCATAATAAGAAAGTAAAACACAAAAATAGCTGACAGATTGAGGTAGAAGTACACATAGGTATGTAGGTTGTATACATGTGGGTATGCAGGTGCATATACATGTGTTAACCTGTATATGAGGAAAGGTACACATGGATATATACTCCTGGAAGTGAAGATGGAAGTTTTATGTAAAATATTGAAATCCTTTTGTACACTGTGATATTGCCTTTTGCACATAAACATATGAAAATGTATAATAATAACAAGATAAAGATACACACATTGAATATGTATTTATAATAAGTACTTCATCGTGTCAAGCATTATATTCTCCAGTTCAGGACGTTGTTGCTTGTATCACACACGAGAGGGCGCCACACTCTCACAATGATTAGACCCTGTGTTGTGTGTTGCAGTCTGTGGTTGTTCATAATACAACTTGAGAGATACAATAGTTGTCCAAGACCAAGACACACAGCGAGAGAAGCTGGTTACATTTCAGAACAAAAACTACTTTGTGCCATGCCACTAATCATATGAAAAGAATCCCTCCATTAAACGTGAACACAATATAAAAACAGAATTATCTTGCAACTTATTTGAACATATGGCACATGGCCATAATATAGTGTGTCACAGTTTGATGTCAATGTCAGGACTCCGTAGTTTTCTCTGGTCCTCTGCCAAATCTTTTGAATGATGACATGTTTAGCCGCATGTCATCATTCCGTCGCTGGCTCTCACGGTGGTGTCCAGATAATGATGTGGGCTTCGTAGACAATTGGCGGACTTTCTGGGGAAGACCTGGTCTGATTAGGAGTGACGGCATCCATCCTACTTTGGCTGGAGCAGATCTCATATCCAATAATATTACACAGTCTATTAGTGGATCTAATCCATGACAACCCAGAGTTGAGACCAGGACAAAGAGTTGCAGTCTTACACACTTCTCTGTGCTTCTTTCCGGGCAGTCACCCACTCAAATCCCCATAGTGACTGTGTCTGCCCCACGACCACTGAAACTAATCAAGTCTATGGTTAACAGAAGAGGAGTTATACATGAAAACCTAATTAAAATAAACACCACCGCTGCAAAAGTGCAACTAAATCGAAAAATTAAATGTGGGCTCTTAAACATCAGATCTTTATCAACGAAAGCTGGATTGGTAAATGATTTAATATCAGATAATAAGATTTATTTTGTCTCACTGAAACCTGGCTGAGACATGAAGAATATGTCAGTCTAAATGAATCTACTCCACCTGGTCATATAAATACTCACATTCCTCGAGGTACTGGCCGAGGAGGTGGAGTTGCGGCCATATTTGACTCAAACCTCTTGATCAATCCTAAGCCTAAACTAAACTATAATATCTTTTGAAAGCCTTGTTCTTACGCTCTCAAACCCAACATGGAAAACAATAAAGCCAGTTTTATTTGTTACTGTGTACCGCCCTCCTGGTCCGTATTCTGAATTTCTATCTGAATTTCTATCTGAATTCTCAGAATTTTTATCAAATTTAGTCCTTAAAACAGATAAAGTAATTATTGTAGGTGACTTTAATATTCATGTGGATGTTGATAGTGACAGCCTTAATAATGCATTTATCTCAATATTAGATTCAATTGGGTTCAGTCAAAATGTACATGAACCAACTCACTGTTTAAACCACACTCTGGACCTTGTTCTGGGATATGGTGCTGAAATTGAAAGTTTATTAGTGTGTCCACATAATCCTCTTTTATCAGACCATTTTTTAATAACTTTTGAAGTCCTGTTACTGGACTACAAGCCAGTAGGCAAAATATCCTACGCTCGATGTTTATCTGAAAGTGCTGTGACTAAATTTAAGGAAGTGATTCCATCAGCACTTAATTCAATACCAGAACTCAATATCAATATAACAGAGGACTCCAATGCTAACTTTAGTCCCTCACAAATTAATCATCTTGTTGATAGCGCTGCAGCCTCACTGCGAATAACACTCGACTCTGTCGCTCCTCTAAAGAAGATCATAAAACAGAAAAAGAAAGCTCCATGGCTTAATTTACAAATCCGCAAACTAAAACAAAAGTCGAGAAATCTTGAAAGTAAATGGCGTTCCACTAAATTGGAAGAATCTTGTTTAGTCTGGTTAGATCATCTTAAAACGTATAAGAAGGCTCTCCGTAATGCCAGAGCAGCTTATTACTCTTCCTTAATAGAAGAAAATAAGAACAACCCCAGGTTTCTTTTCAGCACTGTAGCCAGGCTGACAGAGAGCCACAGCTCTACAGAGCCTTCTATTCCTATATCTCTCAGTAGTGACGACTTCATGAGCTTCTTTAACCATAAAATTATAATTATTAGAGACAAAATTAATCTCCTCCTGACCTCAATTGGTAATGACTTAACTTCAACTGTTGGAATTTTAAAAACATCTGTAACTCCTGAAATATATCTAGACTGTTTTACTCCAATCAACCATAACCAACTAACTTCAACAATCTCATCGTCTAAGCCATCAACCTGTCTTTTAGACCCGATTCCAACTAAACTGTTTAAAGAAGTTTTACCCTTAATTAACACTTCGTTATTAAATATGATCAACCTGTCTCTATTATCTGGCTACGTACCAAAATCCTTTAAAGTAGCTGTAATAAAACCATTTCTTAAAAAGCCTAGTCTTGATCCAGAGGTTTTAGCCAACTATAGGCCGATATGTAACCTTCCCTTTCTCGCTAACATCCTTGAGAAAGCAGTCGCAAAACAGTTGTGTGACTTTTTACATAATAATAGTTTATTTGAGGTTTTTCAATCTGGATTTAGAGTTCATCATAGCACACAGACGGCACTGGTGAAAGTTACCAATGACCTTCTATTGGCATCAGACAAAGGACTTGTCTCTGTTCTTGTCTTGTTAGACCTCAGTGCTGCTTTCGACACTGTTGATCATGACATTCTACTGCAGAGACTGGAACATTGTGTTGGCATAAAAGGAACCGCACTAAGCTGGTTCAAGTCCTATTTATCTGAGCGATCTCAATTTGTACTTGTTAACGATAAATCCTCCATGACAGCCAAAGTCAGTCTTGGAGTTCCGCAGGGTTCTGTACTTGGACCGATTCTATTCACCTTATATATGCTTCCTTTGGGCAATATTATAAGGAACCACTCTATAAACTTTCATTGTTATGCGGATGATACCCAATTATATCTATCAATTAAACCAGATGAAACCAATCAATTGGCTAAACTTCAAGCATACCTTAAGGACATAAAAACTTGGATGTCTAGCAACTTTTTGATGTTAAACACAGACAAAACTGAAGTTATTATACTTGGCCCTAAACGCCTCCGAAACGCATTTTCTAATGACATAGAAGCTCTGGATGGCATTAACTTGGCCTCCAGCACCACTGTAAGGAATCTTGGCGTCATCTTTGATCAAGATCTGTTGTTTAACTCCCACATAAAACAAATCTCAAGGACTGCCTTCTTTCATCTACGTAACATTGCAAAAATAAGACACATCCTGTCTCAAAATGATGCAGAAAAACTAGTCCATGCATTTGTTACTTCAAGGCTGGATTACTGCAACTCATTGTTATCAGGTTGTCCCAAAAAGTCGCTTAAGACTCTTCAGTTGATCCAAAATGCAGCGGCACGTGTATTGACTAGAACAAGGAAACGGGATCATATTACTCCTGTATTAGCTGCTCTGCACTGGCTCCCGGTAAAATACAGAATAGAATTCAAAATCCTTCTCCTGACTTACAAATCAATTAATAGTCAGGCTCCAGCATATCTTAAAGATCTCATAGTACCTTATAAACCAACTAGAGCATTGCGCTCCCAGACTGCAGGGTTACTTGTGGTTCCTAGAGTCTCTAAGAGTACAATGGGAGCCAGAGCCTTCAGCTATCAAGCTCCTCTCCAGTGGAACCAGCTTCCAGTTTGTGTTTGGGAGGCAGACACACTCTCCACATTTAAGAGTAGGCTAAAGACTTTCCTTTTTGATAAAGCTTATAGTTAGGGCTGGCTCAGGTTTGCCCTGGATCAGCCCCTAGTTATGCTGCTATAGGCTTAGACTGCCGGGGGACACCTCCCTGCTCTCTTCCTTCTCTTCCTCTCTCCTCCCCTCCCTCTCTCTTCTTCTCCCTCTCTATCTGTATGCATTTATGTAAATGTATGTTACTAACTCACCATCCGGGGTATCATCCCCGGAGTGTCTGTCTCTCATGTGGCAGGTTGCCACTGATAAAGTTTACGTCAGGATCATGAATCGTGACAGTGCCTGCTGACCTGGTCCTGCTGGACACCGGGAAGCCTTATTGACATTTTCCTGGATTCATCCATACTTTCTATTTCTTTTTTTTCCAACACAACATAATTTCTGTCAAATGTTGTATTTGTACTATGTTGTTTATCCTGTACACACAACATCTATTGCACGTCTGTCCGTCCTGGGAGAGGGATCCCTCCTCAGTTGCTCTCCCTGAGGTTTCTTCCATTTTTTCCCCTTTAATTTTGGGGTAGAAGATGTCGTAACCTGTACAGTCTGTAAAGCACACTGAGACAAATGTATAATTTGTGATATTGGGCTATACAAATACATTTGATTTGATTTGATTTGATTTAAACCAAAATATATAGGCCTAAGGCTGAGATGTGAAAAAGCAGATCACAGGGTGCTAATGCATTTGAGAATCTCCTCATTCAGGTTGCATAATAACAATAGACAGATGGTTATCAGTGAACTCGAGGGTGGAGGAGGATGGTGCGTCCCTGTGGCAGGTGATGGAGTCACAGGTTCACCAAACAGAAGAGCTCCCACCTCCCTGGATGATGGACAGTATGACTTGTGGTGTCAACAGGGCATTTTTCAGTTTCTCACTTAGCCATTTCTATTGCATGTAGACTTGCATACACAGATGCCATGTTACCATGTGGGTCATGTTGATTAGCGAGGTGTGGAGCCAGTTACTGAATATGTATGTTACTTTCTGGCCTTTCTGAGCGCAGGTTCTCAGACTCAGGAGACAGGCCTCGTCTGGGTCACGCCATGTCAAAGCAGCAGATGGCTCAACAAGTGACAAACATCTGTAAGAGATTGTATGTCTACATTTGAGGAGCTTATAGACACCAAAACATCGCAAGCATCTGGTCAGTTTCAATAGCTTTGTCATATTGAATGCCATGTTATACAGCATGGGGAACAAAGTTAAGGCAATGGAGATATGTTTACATCTGCAAACAAAAGAGTTTTCCAAGTATGTCCATGTTGTTTCCTTTGGTATGTCCTTAGTAAGCCTTAGTTTGTTGGTTGACAAAATGGCAACAACAAGCTCATTTGGACATTAGTATGCAGTGTTTCTGTCTCTCTGCCGTGTCAGTCAAGATGGATTGAATTAGATGTTAGCCGTAAGTCAGATGTGGCACTGCAACACATGTTGCACACAATGCACACAATCTTCTGAGGGTCATCTTTTGGGGGTCAAAGGTCATTCTGGTGATAAGTAGGTCCTTCCTATATCATATTGTAGTGAAGGGAGCTGTGGGTACCAAACATAGGCCATGTGTAGTTTCTGGAGAAGTCAGGGATACAGAAGGATGAAGGATGAGTGTACTGAAGTGTTACTGCATCTGTTCACATTTTGTGATTGGCTTTGGTCAGTGAACAGGGATTTGATGCCACCCACATAAAAGTAAAACCTGCACCTTTGGCATACGGGGTCAACAAGGTGAAACATCATCAGCTGTTTAACTCTGTCAGAGAACAGAGCTGCTACATCTTCATAATGAATGAATGAAGCATGTTACTGTGTCTCTTCAGAAGATGCATTTTCATAGTACAACATGTTGGAGAAGAAAGTTAAGAAATAAGGGAAAGGTTTGGGAATATAAAATCTAGTCACTTTGAAAATTACAATGAAAGTAAAAGAGAGGTTTTTTTTAATTGCATTTAGCATTTAGCATTGCACCCTCTAACTTAATCAATGCAGCAGAACCAGAGATATTGTGTTTTTTTCATGCATTCTTCTTCTTGTCCTAACCTGGGGGGCTGCATTACCCACAATGAAACTTTTGGTTCACTACCAATAATTGAAAGAATAAGACGGGTAATATATTATAATTTTTCTTAAAAGATTAAAAACAACAAATAACTTATCCTACGAACAGGTTTTATGTGTGTATCCAATAGAGCCATAGAGCTCCACTGTTGTACAGAAACTATTAAAAGCATCAATGAGCCACACTGTAACACTGGGTGACATGGTCCTTCATTACCATGAACACATTATTTTAAATTCATGGTGCTTTTGGTTCCATATATACTCAATAGCACACTAAGTGTGTATTAATCCGCCGCTAAAAATAGTCCCCAACAAATGCACCATTTCCCTCTGTTTGTGTAGCGTTTGCTAAAATCTACAGTTTGTCAATTCTGTCATTTTTGTGAGCTGAGTGCCACAGACAAGGCAAGGAAGTTGGAAAGTATTGAGAGACGCACTGACACATGGGTGGTTTTGGTATAGGATTTGCTAACAAAAACCAAAAGCCAGCATTATCCTTAGATGAAAGTATGGTCACATAGTCACAAATTATTTTTTACTGTGGCTGATTGTCATGTCAAGGTATTCATAATAAACGGCACTAATCCCATTAGTGTTGATGTTAAGATTTAAATATGTTACATTATCTGTTTGTGGCTTTTTGTCATCTTTAGAATAACCAGACAAACCAAACAGTGCTGTCTGCTAGTTATTATTTAAATGGTCAATGTACTTTTGGAAAGTGATTTGAATTTGAAGAATATTTTCACGTGTAGGCTGTATAAAATGTGGCGTGTGAGTGTTACTCCCCTGTAGAGAGCGTATCAGAGCTGTGTAACACTGAACTCAGCTCACAGTCAAGTCTGACTGAGCCCTTTGTTGCGGGAAAGAAATAAAAATTCTCTTCACTCTCTCTCTGTTTCTTTGGCAGCCTGATGAAGTTTTTATTTTTGATGAACTGAAAAGCATGTGTGTTCCTTCAGTGGTCATTGGGGATGAAAATGATCCTGATCATCTTGCGCAATTTTGCCATAAAGTGCAGCTGTCCACCCTACATTAACACATCTGTGAAAAGCTGAGCTGGCTGAAAATTGGAAGAAAAACTCACAGTCAGTTATGATATCAGAGATTGTTCCTTCACAAATGTTGTTCCCACTGTAATAATGCTTCCCATTCATGATACATTATTGCTGTTATCATGCGATGGATTTAGAGAATTGGTATAAACATTTCTATGACTTGTTGGTATAAATTAATTTCACTGTTACACTTGCTACTATGAATGTCAGCCAAGTCATCGCAGTCAAAGAGTTTAATATATAGATCTGTAGGACAGTTTCCCACAACCCCCTGAGCAGTGGTTCTCATCGAGCCTGAAATACATGACCCTGTTGACCCTCCTCCCAAAAGTCCACTACCACCCTACCCAACCTCCCAACTGTGTCTGCTAGCTTTGAATTATAACCTTTGCACACTGGCGGGAGCACAATGTGACGATTGTGATTGTATTTTAATTCTGATGGCGAAGTGAAAAAAGATAGCTTCCTCTGAGAATGGGCTAGATTTATGGGCCCTGTCCTGGCCGCCGGCCCCACATCCTCTCTGATCTGCTTTTACTCCGACGACCCTTCGACCCTCGGGGGTCATTAGAGAGCCCCCGAATGGTCCGGCTGGCCGCCAGCCCATCTCACACTGCTTGTTTTCCAATCAAATCACTATATTTAACGGGGACACAAGCCCAGGGCCAACTCCAAACAGACATCTGTTTGAAATTGTTCCTCGCAATTATTTCACACAGAAGTTCTCCCTCTGCACCCCCTTCCGCTCTCCTCGCCCCACTTTGGTCTTTTGTTTGTTGTTGTTTGTTTGCAGCAAAACCTCCCCCTCTGGATTGCTAATGGACAGAAATGAGAGGGTGAAGTGGGGGGTTTTGGAGTTGGGAAGTGTGGTGATGGCGAGGTTCTGGCTCCTGGAACCGCTGTGACAGAGGTACGCAGCCAGAGGAGAATAGGAAAACCAGAGTTTTTGGATTCAGCACAAAGCAGGTTTTTTACTCTGAACACAGGGAACAGCTTTTACACTCAGGGGCCCTGTACTGCTGCCAGCTCACATGACTTCTCCATCAAGACTGTCAGTCAGAGGCTTTCATACCCCAGTGACAGCCTGGATTTATAAACAAGGCTAATCTGATAGAGAAAATGCACTGTTGGTTAGCTTTCTTTTACCTTTTCAGTAAAGAGTAAATAAAAGGACTGCAAGCTCCAAGTTTTTTAAGTCACTGCAGGGAACTATGATGTCCGGTCAACTGACAGTTGAATTCCTGTTGGAATTACACAACATTTTCAGTAAAATCATGTGCTTACAAATATATTTTGTGTTGTGTGTGTATAACACTCATTGCATTATTATGCACTTAAAGGACTATCATCCTTATTAAGCCCCTGCCCATGTCCCCCTGGATAACTGGCTTAGGACCAAAAAGCCTCAGCCCACTTTGACCAAGATCTGCCTGTCACCCACTCGTGAGGCTGTTCTGCGTCTGTACAAGATGAGGCCACATTTAGTGTTAAAAAAAAGACTAAGAATCTACGGCCATGCTAGCAGCTTAGCAGGTAATATTTAAACCCTGTCTCCTACAAATGTCCATACAACTAAACTGAATTCTCAATTAGGACTATGTTTGAAGGAAAACATATTTTCTACCGGATGGATGTCTGCATAATTGGATTAGTATTTCTGATACTTCAAAAGCAAACGTACTGTGTTAACCACTGTTTTTTAAATGCGATTACATGCTAACATTCGCTAATTAGCAATTAACTAAAGTTATTTTTAGTCACCTGTTATGACCCGGCTCGGCAAGGGAAAAGGAGTAACATAAAACTAGATGGTCATGGTTTAAATAAGAAACATTTATTAATATAGCTGGACAATTGGCAAACAATTGCTTTTAGACAGACAAATGGAACAAAAGGAGGGCTCTTACACCAGAGCAATGAGGCGTCAAAGCCAAACAAACAGAACAATAAACCCCAACCTAAACAATTCTAAACAAAACTTGGGGTGAAAGCTGGATCAATATCAAATACAAACAAAAGTCATAAATAGCACTGAAGCACCTAGCGATTCCAGCACAATGGATACAGAGCACGTAATTTAACTGATGACATTAAGATACAACCAAATCTAGGATCCACACACACACACACACACGCACACACACACACACACACACACACACACACACACACACACACACACACACACACACACACACACACACACACACACATACAATGCATATGGCTGACAACACCAGTGACCAAATTGTAATTATTAAAACTTTTATTATTCTGCTATCACCTTCTTAAGCTGTTGTATTCCATTCTAACACTTTTTAACAAAAGAAAAGGCTTCTTTCTGCCTGGCAAGATGTGAAACGCCACATACGTGTTGACTTAAAGAGCAAAAAGAAGGTAGTGAAGCCAGGCTGGGAAAATGTTTCACTCTTGTTCCTCACCAAGCCATTGAATTGAATAGACCATCACAGTTCTGACATGGCTGTCTGATAAGTACAATAGTGTTACAACAGGGGTCATTGTGGCAATAAACATACAGTATACCATAGTTAAATACACAGTTTAAGAACTACATCACTTTGTTCATACATCAGATTAGTTTGTAGGACAATACATATAACTTATTAATATGACTTTAGTCCACATCTGAGACCCTCATGAGTGCAGAGAGTCCGCGGGAGACTGCTTCAGGGCCTAAATTGCCTGTGGGACCAACATGGTCACAGAATATAATGCTGGTTTCCTGGATATATAATGATTATAAATAAGTGCAGAATGATAATGATGGGTTTACTTTGAGTCGACAACTGAAGGCTTTTGGATTAGTGATACATACTCAGATCCCTGTTCTCTGGTGCACATCCAAGTCTGTTATTAGTGATGAATAGCTATGCAGCTGCATGATGGATATTTGAGCATTCAGCAGGAGTATCCTGCTGTCAGTCAAAATGATGCTTTTAGTCACCCCCACCCATGTAGCCAGAGATTAGATGTGTGATAATGCATTGTCACCTAAAATGGGCCGTTTTGACACTTTTGAGTGCTAAAAGCATGCAGGGATATCAGGGAGGACTTTAGCACTGTACCTGAGTTACACTAACAGCCAAGTAGTGAGTGGTGTTCCTCCAGTCACTTGGTAAGGGTGCAACTAAGAACAAAATACATGCATGGTGTTCATCTAGGAAGGATTGGATCCTACATTTAGTTTATTTGAATTAAAGAGGGAATTTTGTGGCTGAAGTTGAAAAACAGTGCTGTTTTGCATTATATGCATAATTATGCATGCATACCATATTAGCTGCTGCAAATTAATATGATTCCCGTTCATTTTCTAAATTTACTAACGTTAACACTATTCATTCCCAGGTGCTCAATACTTGATTCCCCAGATCCACATAGTTTGAATGACCTCGACAGCATCCAATCAAGTTGCATGAGAGAATCATGAAGTACTAACATTACGTTACTGAGCGGCAGTTGGAAAACGTGATACCAAAAATAATTTAATTTGATTATAAAAACTATGCAATGGTCAACAAAAAATAAAGTATGCAAATCGTGCAGGTCAAAAAAAAAAGCCATTACATTTGGTGAAGAACACCGTATGACTTGCATAGGACTCAAAACTCAAAACTTAACTTGGGACTTGCCTATCTTGATTTAGGACATGACTTAGGACATGAGTACAAAGATTTGAGACCTGCACACAATGACGTGGTCCCACTTCTGATTAGCAGATCCTTGAACCCTTGACTTGTAATCCATCATAGTGACTGCATGCATTCATATTTGTCAATGTTACATCACAGTCTGATCCCAAACATTACTTCACAATAAATCTTTATTTACTTCACTTCTTACATTACAGTGCCAGGGAGCATCACAGTTTGATGTTTGCATTCTTGGTAAAGTTTTGCCAGATACTCATTGAATCACAGGAAGTACACGTGAGATTTACTGATGGACTTTCCATAACCTGTGTGTGAAATTCACAGTTTTATGGGTCCAGATTTGTAACAGTGTAGGCTAAACATGTGGTCTTGTTTACATTGTTCATCATAATCAACTGTGACATGTTCAGGGGCACATAAGGCGCTGGACATTTCAAATGCTGTAAAAGTGTCAGTTCAGCTATATCTTTGACAGAAAGTAACATTTTCATCGAAAAGAACATTTTCATTTGCAGTGTAAAACCTAACAGAAGAAGAAGACTTTCAAAAGAGTGGGGCAGAAGGAAGGAACCAATGTGCTACAGTTACTGGCCTAAGATCACCCGTAGTTAAATGAATACTTTGCCCACAAAATGTTCATCTGTATGTCCGTTACTCTGTGTTACCTGTGTTTGTGATGAAAACTTTTTTCTGTCACGCTTCCACGGTGAACAAAGAACAAGTCTCTTTATCCAATAAACAGTACTACCACGGCACAGAATAAAGATATTGCTTTTCCTAAAGACAAATATTATGATTGAGAAATAATTATTTTAGAAATTTTGACTGTTCTGAAATTAATATTCTGTTTACCTCAGTGTAAGACATCTGATGTGTGGTTTCTGCCAGTGCCGTCGCTAACAAGTCTTGTTAGCCAATAATATAACAACGTTGGTATCACGTGGTATCACTGTGTCAGCGATTAAGACTCTTAGCAGTTGCAGTCATGGGCGCAATATATGTCCCCACCACTTATCTGATGACCTAAAATGGTCTCCACCTCTTTTGATATTAACTGCACATGATTTGTGCTCATAATGTAACTTATGATTTGGGTAACAGCCGTTCTTCTTCTTTTAATGTTGGCATTATACCTGTTGACCAAATCTGTGTGTGGCTACAGCCTGGGGTTCCTCTAGTTAACTCCACAATTCATTATTGTATACAACACGTAGACTATGTGTGTCCTCAGAGAGGACAAGACATGTTTCTGGGTCACACACATGAACTTGTGGGTGCATGTAATGATGTGTGAGGGGAAAGAAGACATGGAGCCATGTTGAGATGTGTTGATTTACAGCTGCTGTATCGAGTAAAAGTCCTTTACTTTACTTTCCATGTGTTTAAACGTTACAATTCTCTGATTGTACAGCTGTTTCTCTATTAAATGTATACTTACACTGCAAAACAAAGCTGCATTTATAGTGCATCATTTAATCTTATATCAATTAAATAGTTCTTCATCAAACATCTAATTTAACTGCATATAATAAATCATTAAACTGGCGAAAAGTAATAGCAGGGTATACATCTATGTCTTCTGTGACCACATTTTACAGAATACATTTTCAAAGATTTGAATGAATTCCTAAAATGTTACTTTCACATTGAGTTCACATGTCTAGTGAGAGATGCCAGTCACACCTCTGACCCTCCGTCGAGGACAGCAGGCTGAGTGTTAGGAAATTAATGGTAAATGATCAAGCTTTGGGTTAAATGAGTTTTGTGGAGCACTTACAGCCATCACAGCCTGTGTGGATGGTGTAGGTTTGTGGGAGCCCAATATTATATTCTTTCATGGGGACTACATTTTCTAGTATCTATTTAACTAATATTATAAGGTTGACACAAACATAACACCAAATGAATGTTATTGTTGTGTCTGCTGGATACATGGGCAACTGGTAACATGTTAACATGTTCACCATATCAATTTATATCAATGTGTCCCCCAAGTGGCCAGAATTTCATTATTGCAGATTTAAAAACAGATTACAAATATATACATATATATTTTTTTTAAAGGCTCAGTAATTTTTGCAGCTTAACACTGCAGTGTTTAACAAACATTACTGCTCAAACTGGAATAAATGATGTATTTGTTGGGGACTATTTTTAGTCGTGGATTAAAACACATTTGCTTGTGAGTATTTACAGCAGCAGGATGGCGTAATGTGGGATTGAGTCAAAATAAACGACAGTGTGTGTGTTCATGGTAATGCAGGAACATGTCACCCAGTGCAACAGTGGGAATCTTTGATTTGATCATTTATTTGGAACAGGGGTACAGTTTTTTAGGATATACAGCATAACTGTTTCCCACTTCACTGATGTGTTATACAATACTTGTTTTAGTATCAATTCATTGCTGGTTATGATATTTCCATGAGATTTGCTCACTAAAAGAAAAACATAGATTTTTTTGCCAGCCCTAACCACAAACACAAAAACACAATTCATTGACTAGGCCAGGGGTCGGCAACCTGCGGCTCAGGAGCCTCATCCGGCTCTTTAACCTCTCTGTAGTGACTCCCTGTAGCTTTGACAAAAGAAAAACATGGAACATGTATTTTTTGTTGCACAGTGGACAATCTCTCAAAAGGAACACCTCTTATCTTAGAGTTCGAGGTGATATTGTGACACTGAAATAAAATATCTTTTAAAATATTTCGTCAACTAAAAAATGCGTCCCTGCCTAACTCGTTATGCTAACCATGGATAAATCCAAAATAATAGAAATTTCAGAGGAGAATTGTTTAATTCTGCATGGACAGATACATTTGCTTTCCCTGTCAACAATGCTGGCTTACCTGTGTGCTTGATATGTGGCGAGAAATGTGCAAACAGAAAATGTAATGTTGAAAAACATTTTGTGGGACATTTGTGAGGCTGTTATTTAAAAGCCAAAGAAATGATCACTACCTCCATTTGGATGAAAACACACTGAAACGGACATGATTAAATACAAACTGGCCTATTTTGTTATGTTTACCCTTTTTTAGATATTAGGCTGCAGCTATACGTTTTTTTATTTCAAAGTGGGCTACTTTTTTTAATTCATTTTTATATTGTATTTCAACCTGTACTGTATTGTAACCTGTACAGTCTGTAAAGCACACTGAGACAAATGTATAATTTATGATATTGGGCTATATAAATACATTTGATTTGATTTGATATTGTATTCATTTTATTTTATTTTATTTTATTCAACAAATATGGGGAGGTGTCAAATAGGACTGCATAGTTCTGTGTTTAATTTATTTCAAAGTAGGCCTAAACAGTAGGCCACTGTATTGTTTCCTTCTCTTCACAAGAGTTTGGTGTTTTCCTTTGTTAAAACAGGTAAACATACCAACAGTTTCTTTCATTGTCATTCTGTAATTTCATAAATGCAACAAATATAGTATAACTATATATTAAATCTATAAACTGTGTTATCAAATATGTTTTGCGGCTCCAGACAAATTTTATTTGGTGGAAGAGGGGCCAAATGGCTCTTTAGATAGTAAAGGTTGCCGACCCCTGGACTAGTTGAATGTCTCTGCCTTCGTGGTCACATGGGATATTTAAGGAGTATATCACCTGGGAAAGTGTGTCATTGCACGCTGATGATGACTTGATCTGCTGACATGGAATACGCAGTTGAAGAGGCATTTGGCACTCGTCCATTCTTGTTTACAAGAGCTTTTGACTATGTTTACCAACTAAGCCAAATTAGATTAACCTGAACCCTCTAACAGGCAATACTTAAAAACCTTTGAGTAGACAGCAACTTTCAATGCATTTTTAGATGCAGTTTGACAATATGAAGTGATTTAAAATGATACAAGAAGACAGAGAATGAAAGAGTAAAGCAGTTGTTCCTCAAAATAGCCAACATCCCACGTGAGGATATATGCAACACTTGTTCCTTCCTTCTAACAGTGGTTTAACATTTTACACAGACCAGCTGTGTACGCTGAAAAGAGGAACTTTATTTGGCAAGTGGACCATTGTGTATTGTATGGAATTGGAAGGAAACAATCTGTGTTTTGTCTGGGCTGATGTTTTTTGATGCATCAGACCCCCTTTTCCTGCCTCCAGCCCTGGGGAAAAGTAGGGCGAATATATGATACTTGTGAGATGGTAAGGCCTCATGTTAAACTCCAGTCACCAGCTGGGGCTCTTGCAGGAGTTAAAGGTAACTGACCCTAGAGCCTTACATGCTGTGGTTGGTTTCTTTAAAATGCCTTATGGCACCAACATTCTCTTTGTTCCATTGATTGATGGTGGTATGAAGATTATCTCAGTGCTGAACTCTTTTAAGGCACTCTAGGCCTATATGATTAAGGGAAGCAAACACGCTAAAATATCTGTTTGCAAGGTTGTGAGGCTTAATTCTACTGTAGAATACTTTTTTTAGTTTGAAGCCCAGTAATTCCACTGTCCCTCAGCTATGCGTAGCTATTCAAACTGCAGTTCTAGGTGGCATTTCAAGTACATAATTACAGTGTTGTGCATGTGAAAATACTAGTCCATCCACAACAGCTTTTATGTAGCAACATCAGCTACAGCCCAGGTCTCCCAGCCCCTAAACAAGGTCAAGGGTTCAGGTTTAGAGTGGGAAACCTCCTTTGGCCTATTGGTGTTTTTGCTCCAGAAGAAGCAAAAATGCTGCGATGAGAGGGTTTTCACAGTGTTTTTGAGGTGCTGGGGTCAATGTGGCTCGGGGAATATGTGATTGAGCCAAACCAAAGGAACATTAGCAAAAATGGAACTGTCCATACTCCCTGTGGTCTTTACCAAGTACATTTTTCTTTGCCACAATAGAAAATCTATCTTTAATTTTTTTTATGCATACAAGAATATTAAAGTTAAAAAAGGATATTATATTCAGCAGACAAAAGTGAATTATGCTTCATCAAACAGAATGACTTGTGAATACTGTCACACCATCAATTTCAAAGGGGAAGTGCAGCGGGTGAGGGAGATGAGTGGGTGTACATTCTTTGTTCAACTTACAAAAGGAAAAGGAAAAGTCTAAAGAGCATAAAATAGACGCTCAAAACGTTGCCAACCAAGAGTTAACACAAGGTCATCCACTCACTACACTCACTCTCACTCTCACTCACATAAGCCTTTAATCAGAAGATCCCTCTGACTTCAATCAAATGATGGCATTCCTCAGCGGCCTACTCATGACGAAGCTCTCAGAGTATCTGACCTCCAGTTTGGCCGGCAATAGAGGATAACCTAGGAGAGGTCATGATCCGGGTTAGAGACTGACCCTGGACTCTTACACCCCCAAGGAAGGCCACAATGCTGGCCTTTATCGTAGACATCCCAGAGGCTCTGTGCGGGATGATCATAATTCTTGCACTTCCAGAGTTTAGCAGGGCACGTTCTACCCTTGGGCGAGCAGCAGCAGGATGGGCCAAAGCTCTATTGGAGCAGTAGGTAACCCTGACTCAGACGCGGGTCACATCCCTCTGATCTCAGTAGGCACAGAGCTCGACACAGGAAGCCTTTGATGAGAAACTGAGCCAAGCCTGGGGAGAAAGGCACAACAGTCCCAGCCAGCGAATTTCTTTATTATGATGACCTGACCTCAAAGGTCAAAGAGCAAAATGTGACACACTCCGATACCTCCTCAAATACCTTCAGGATATACATTTCAAATGGAATTTTGGCACAGTTTGGTACAGTTTCATTAAAGCGATTCAGATTCATTCATAGCAGCAACATCAAAGTAACACAAATTGTCTGGGGACTGTGCTCCTTTACCCAAGTGCGGATGTCTGGATGAAGCACAGGAAGGGATTGCTTCAAGACGATGATTTCACCAATCTGTTCCTTAGTGCGGCTTAGTTTGGTCACATCCATCGTTTGTAAAGTCCCTTTACCCGATTGTAGGTTTCTCGCAGTCTCTCCTACCGGCGCAATAGTCCACCTGAAACTCTGCCTCTAAGTCTTTTCTGTTACACTAAACTTCATTAACAATGCAGCTTTAATGGCCTCATAAGATTCTGACTGTTCCTCATCCATTCCAGCATAAGTCTCAAGAGCTTTTCCTGTCATCAATGTGACCACTCTGGCTGCCCATTCAACTGGCTGCCACCCCCATGTTCTGGCTATCCGCTCAAACCGAACAAAGAAGCTCTCTGGATCTTCACCTTCTTTGAAGTCAAGTATTCTGGGTTCACCGACATGGGGCCTTACAGTCCGGGTTGGTGGTGCAGCATGCTGTTGAAGCTGAGCCGGTAACTGTGATGATGAGTAGACAGCTCCACTAGCTTGGAGGGGAGTGTATTTTTCCGGTGGCTCAGCTGTTAGAAGGGGGGTTGTGGTTTCAGCTTGCAGCCTTGGAACGCCAGAAGTCATGGAGAGGGGATAATGTTGAACAGGCCATTCATAATGTACTTCTGATGACCAATCCTGCATAGAGTTTGGTATCATATCACTTCTTAGCCGTTTAATCTCTTCAAAATGTATGACCTCAGTTTGTTTAGACCAGCGCTTAAACTCTAATTTCTACAAAGAAATTTGGGGTAGAGAGTTACTCACCTGCGTCACAGGCTGTAACTATTTTAGGGAGGTACACCAGTTCTTCATCTTCTTCACATTCAGCGGCCATGGCTCCATCAGGTGGTGGCTCACCCTCCACTGTCCTTTGAGTTTTTCCATCCTCCATGTCGGCCAAGGCGTTTTTCTTCCACATCTTCCACATTGTTGACTATTGCAACAATTCCTCAATGTATTCTTAAACATATTAACATAAATGCTGTACCTTCAAAATAAACAAATTAATAGTACATAATTTGGTATTTACCTCAACTAGCTGCCATTACATCACCCATCATTTAACCACTCACAACTGAGAGTCTGCCTCCTCATACACCATATATAATGACTCCAGCTGAGACATGCTTCCTCTTTAGGCATCGGCACAAGATGGCTTCCACAAAGGACTCAAACTCCGGTTATGGCTTTAATGACAGAACATATCTGTTTAATATATTTTTAAGAAATAAACTTATTTCAAAGGCAAACATCAATTTCTGTCAACCTCATGGTGGCGCTAGAGCAAATAACCAACAGAGAATAACCAACAGTGTATGTCTGTGTGATCCAATCTACATTGCCATCCCCAGAGCCACGCAGCCAGCGGCGAAGACAGAAAAATAAGCAAGTTAATGTCAACATGACATAAAAGTAATTGCGGAGTCATTGTTACTCATCAATCACCACGGGAAAAAGAGAAAGTTTCTCTGATAAATGTGTTTCATGTTCTTTACACAATTAGTGGAAAGTAAAGAATATTATTGGAGAAAAACTGGCTTTAACCGATAGATTTCATAAAACTTGGGCTTTAAACCTAGATTTTGCCAAAATAATCTGAAGTCGCAGATACGTCTGTGTTTTAAATGTTAAAAGGTCAAAGTTGACGCTGTAAACGTAAAAAGTACAAAGACTACCAAGAATGGGTAGAAAAGGGAGTAAACCAGTTGAAAGGCCACAGCGGCCCATTGTTGATCTCATGCTTTCAAAATATGGCTCTGATAGTTTAAAACATTTACAAGAATGGTGTGATGAATGTGGTTTCCTGGCAGGAGGGTCGTTAAGTACGGCACAGATACAGAAACGAGCCATGATTTCCAATGCTATTTTAATTCTGCTATTATATACTATTTTTAATGCTACTTCACACTTATGTACATCAACACAGCAATTCTTGTATGAAATAAAGCTTATTATTATTATTATTATTATTATTATTATTATTATTATTATTATTATTATTATTATTATTATTATTATTATCAATTATCAAAATATCAACATTTTGACCAATGCCGATTCTCTGGTGCTGTTGGCCCAATGAAAAGCATACTACTTTAAAGCTATGAGCACTTTACTGTATATGATAATCTATTTTCAAGCTTTGCAGCTTGCATTTGTTCCATTATGGGTCTGCTGAGGATAGCAATCTTTCATCTCCTTGCCCCTCTGCCTCTCTGATGCGTATTGTTTTGTCTGGAAGTGGTCATGGTGCGGGGTGCGAATGTCACTAACAACAGCTGACTTCCTCCGAATGCCTTCTACTTATCGGGCAGTGGCACTTTAGAGCCCTAGAGTGAGATGTTTGCCAATTTAGGGACAGCTGAGCTGATATGTAGGGGATTCCACATAGAGAGATCGGATGCTTCTATATTCCTCCTCTCCACGTTCCTGAGATCTTGGTTAACAATGCATGATTGTGCAGCTTTAACAGAGAATTCAAAGGAACTATTGTAGTTGCATATTTCTTTCTAATCTCAAGGTTGAATTGACTGGGTCAGAATATGAACATGAATAATTAAAGATCATACTGGCTGATTAGAGGGTTTTGATCCTGACTTTATTTGATCAATGTAGTGATTTTTGTGTAAAACTCTTTGAATATCTGAGTATAGATGGGTCAGTTTTCCCCCTCTTTCAGCTCTTGTTTTGGTTTTATCGGCCACAGTTTTGGTCTTACCGACCTCTCAGGCAACGTTTTTAGTGAAAAAGCTGTGATTAACTCACTGTACACGTTAATCAAACATCTTAATCATACATCAATGATATCCTTATTTTACACATGATCCATAAAGATGCAGAAAAACAGAAGTAATAACAAAATAACATATTGTCAATATTTTAGAGATCCCTAAAATTTCACAAATCATGTTTTCAGGGGAGCTCATGTCTTATTAAGAGGAGCCGAGCTCCCCCTGGCTCACATGTAGTTCACACTTTTTTTTTGCCATTTTGCAGCTTAAGAGCAAGATATTCTTCTCAGGAGTTTGTGGAGACCAAAACAAAACTAAAAGGAAATTCATAAGGCCATAGCATGTTGCATGCTTTTTTAAGCTTGCAAAATCTACCTCCAAGTAGTAAAATAAATGCTTGATGCATCTTAAAGAGCAGGTGTCTTAAGTCTAAAGAACACATTTTGTGTTAAGCATTGTCAAGGAAACAGGGTGATTACTATAATGTTTCACATATGGATACTTTGTACAGTCTGTGCCCTGTTTACAGTATGAGGCTGTGCGTCTCAGAGCACACCATCTCTCCTCATCTGTGTGCTTTGTCTAATCATCCATTTCTGCCTCACTAACCTCTTGTTCTTCTCTCTGGTGAGAGTGCTTACCCTGGGGCTGTTTTTCTCTCATCCTCTCTCTAAGAGAATAAGGAATTCCAGTGGCAAAAGCAATCAGTGGGCTCCACTTCTAACCAGTCCCCAGCTGCATTTGCTGTCAAATTAAAAGTGATTTGTTCTCTTTTTTTTTTAGCACTCTGCATCTTCTCTTATACCCACATCCCCTTCCGCTATCTGTAGTCTCTCCCTTGCTTTCCACCTCTTACGACCTTTGCTGTGTTCAACTCGACAGTAGCACTCTCCTCTCCTTCTTCTCACACCAACTCTTCTCCTCTCTTTTCTTTCCTGTTTCATGTTGCTTCAGACCCATTTCTTCAAGGCCAAACTGCCACTGTACATTTTGGACAACATGCCATCTAACTTTAGAAATTGCTCTGTATGCATTTTGTACGTATGGAGTATCCTTTTTTACCTGGGTTTTCAAACTGGAGGTTTTTTTTCTTCTTCTTTTTCTTTAGTATGCAGAATAAGAAAATCAAGGATAAAAAGCACAACTACTGAAAGTAATACATTATCTGTCCATTAGCAGAGCATCAACAAAAGAGAGAGAGAGAGAGAGAGAGAGAGAGAGAGAGAGAGAAAGAGAGAGAGAGGAACTCCATCAGGAGTTGGTGGGTACCAAAAACAGAGCTAAATGAGAGAGAATATTGTACTTATATTTATCAGGTGGACCCAAACACCACTCCAAATTAATGATAATGTTTCTCTGTAACTGCTGGATGTGAAACAAAGTCAACTGTTTGCTAAGAAGTTTGCCATATCAACTTTAAAAGTGATGATATGGCAATATTGTGTGCACAACTTGTTTCCACTGCCCCCAAGTGGCCAAAAAAATCAGTTATTGCAGATTAAAAGAGTTGACCAGCAATTGGCAGTTATTAATAACACATAAAGGTAGCACAGAAATATTAACTCTAATTACTCCAGTCACCTGTCAGAAATAATTTGACACCATCATTGGACCTCCACAGAGTATGAATAATAATAATTTATACAGCAGTCTGAGAACATGCCAAATTAGATTTTTAGCATACAAGCCCCACTTTCATGTGGCCTCCAGGGAACAGAGACCGTGCTATATCAAAGACAACACAACGCAGGGATTCAAACAGAAAAAAAGGGGATAGTTTATTTTAAATGTACAAAAGCTATATACATACACACACACTCACACAAACCCACACACACGGAGCATAGAAAAAGTGAATGGTAGCATACACACAGACATTTTAAAGGCTACTTAGAAATTCAGCAACACAAAACTGAGAAATTTGCTGGTTTGCTAGTTTGCCAATCCTGTCCGAAACAGGATTTCATTATCAAAGTCTGTGTCCCTTCCTGGGCTCTCAGCAGTTCATCCAGAGCCCAGGGGAAGTATGTGGTGCAGTGAAGGGTGAAGTATGAATGTGTTAATTAGGATTGGATCTCTACTGAGAACACACAGAGGTACTTGTATATTCTTTTAGAGAATGCTCCTCTTCAGACACAAGGGTTCATGTGCCCTGATATACTAACACAGAGCCATATCCTTGTCCTTCTCAATCATTTACCCTTGTGAGATGGGACCATGGAGAGTTAATGCCTGTGATCCAGAGGGCAAAGAAGGAAATCAGATTTTACAGTGCCATCCCCAAGAGCTCAGGCCGTGATCAAAAAGCACTTTATATCTATAGATCATGACGTTGTACACCCACATGTTTAAACTAGGGCTGTCAGATGCTTAATTTTATAACCTGCAATTAATCACACATTTCTAATTGAAGGGTATGAATTGCATACTCAATTTCATGAAATGTTATAAAAAATGTTTCGTGTTAGCAAAATTTGCTCAGAATCATTCATTCCAAAATCTAGGTGTAATTGAAACTCAGCAATACAGTCAGGTTGTACACAATACAGGTTCCTATAATGACACTTCTTTGTTTATTTATTATGCTGCAAGATAGTTGAATTAAGTGCATACATAAATTGCAATAGCAGGTAATGTTTTTTTCAGAACAGGCAAGTATGTATCAATTTCTACATGCATGATTTGTTTATGGGCCCTGACTCAGTGCTTTAAACACTTGCATGTTACAATAAACTGTAGTTCTGTGATAATTTGCCGGTACAATAATGATATACAATGCTATGTAGTCAGTCTAAGCCATGTAATAGTTTTAAACCTGGTACCAAAAAGGTCACTTTTTAAATTATGTTTTATACCTTTTTTACAGTGTGTTTTCCATGTAACCACTGCAAGTCTCTTATTAGACACATTTATTGTACATGTTTTAAAAGTCACAGCAAATTGTAGCTTAGCTTTGTAAGGACATTTTCAATCCACATGATTAGCTCAAAGGGACTGATGTCATTAGAAAAATGTAATTAGAAAGGTATTCATTATCCCTTGTGAATTAATAGTAGGTGTCCATATGTTACTGTTCCTTTGGCAGCCCTATTTTAAACATCAAAAGTCTATAGCATAATTTAAAGCAAGTACCATACAGTATAAACTATACACATAAAAGTCTTCATGAGAAAATATTATCTGTTATCTACATATCATGTCCATTTCCTGGTAACTCTGTTTTCATGTCGTACTCAGTTCAACGTTGATGTCCTCAGCAAGGTACTACATGCATGTGAACTACTTTCAGTGCACCACTTTGTAAAGGGCTATTACACCAGCAAATACTGAATGGCAAATTTGACCCTGGGCTATCATATATTTGTAAGTAAAATGTATGGCTTTTTAACAAATAATGATAGAAATTGTCCTTAACCCTAGGTATACTTACTATTACTTTTTTAATGTAACATATTATAATCTGAAGCAAATATTACAAGATAAGCATATTACTATGGACAATGAAGGATTTTCTTTTACGAAATAGCCAGTTTTGCATTGTTCAATCAGTGCTTTGTGTAGTCAATATATTCCCGATGTAGAAATGGTTAAGACTGGATGGATGATGAGGTGTTTGATTGCTCTCAGCTTATCATGTTGAGGAATTTGCTTTCTTCAGCCAAGGCTGTGAGCATAGAGTTCATGTCACCGATGGCCATGTTGCCAATCCCTGCCGGTACAGACGCAAGGGTGACAGAGTTGCGGGGGGTGGTGAGACGTGAGGAATTCTGGGAGAGGCTCTGCAGAAGGCCAGGACTCAGTGTGCCAGACATTAGGCTGGAGTGGTCCCCATCATCTAGCATGGTGTCAAAGTCGATCTGGGCATGCTCCGTGCCACCAGATCCACCAGTGGAAGAATCCACTGTACTGCTTGAGACGTGGTTGACTCCTGGTGATGCAATGTTGGCTGCAGCAGTGGTGTTGCTGGCAGGAGCCTGGCTGGCACTGGGAGACATCGGGGCATCAAAGCTGACAGACGTTGGCTCCAACATATGAATCTGATCTGTGTAGAGCACAGCAGAGTTTGGATTTTCTGAATTGCTGTTGTGGCCAGCTGATCCAGTGGGCCTCTTTGGGCTCGCCTCTGAGGTGTCAGTACCACGACTGGGATTAAAATCAGATGACCTGGGTATTCGGCTTGGTTGCATCATGCTAGACCCTGTTTGTTGTCTGGCAATAGTCTTGGGCTCTATTGGAGGCCTGGGTTGTAACATTCCTCTGCCTCCAATATGGATATTGTGCTGCTGCTGCTGCTGGAAGAGAACACTGTAGTTTTGCTGCTGATCTACTTGGTCCACATGAGAATACCCATCAACCTGTGTCCTTGCTCTGCAACTTTGCAGTTCTGGATCTGCCAAATTGTTCCGGGTAGGTCTCACACTAGTGCTCCCAGATATAGAATTTGGTATTGCCTCTTGGCCAAACCCTTGCTGAGGACTCATTTGCTCATTAAAGTTCCCACTGTTGCATTGCCTCTGTTGCTGATGCTGCTGGTGGGAGATGATCAGCCTCTGGCTGTTGTGGTTCGCATACCCCTGCATAGACATATTCTGACTCATAGGCACTACCTGTTGGTTGCTGCCCAGGCCCTGACCTTGTCCCTGCAAGGAACCAAACGTGTGCCTCTGCTGAACAACAGCTTGGTTCCCCCTTAGAGGATGCTGCTGTTCTTTGGAGAGCTTGGTTGTGGTATCCACAGTCCCTGAGCTCACCTCGTTCCACTGCACCGGCATGTTATTCTTGTTCATATTGCCCGATGGTGCTGAGAAGTGCTGATGGGAGCCACCGGGAACCATTTGATGGCCAGACTGAGTCATGGTGCCATCAACCATGGCCATCCTTCTCTGTGCATAAAATGATGCTGGTGGGGCCATGCCTGTCTGGTAGCCCTGAGTCTGATTGTTGGAATGGTAGTCCACTTGCCCCGAAATGTGACCTGGGGGGCCAGAATTCTGGGACCTAAGGTACTGCACCACATCATCTGGAAGCACAATGTCATCCTCCCCACTCTGCCCCCCCCCAATATTCATCCCATCTACTGCCATGTTCTCCATAGCTACATTCTCAGAAATGCTAGGTGGTCTGGGGGCAAATGGGTAGCGTTGCAGGCTGCCATCGGAGCGAGTGTAGCCCTGCAATGCCAATGCCTGGTGGCGTTCAGCTGATAAACCATTCATTGGATTCATGCTGTTCATGCTGTTATAGCGCTGAACCCTTGGAAAGGAGAGAGGGTCCAGTGTGGAACGACGCACTGGATCACTGGCACGACGTGGAAGGTGGGGGGGTACTTCATGGGGCATCATGCTCCGTGTGCCATATCCAATATCACTGCATCGCCGAGGCACAGTTCCAGAGGGTGGCTGATGAAATGGGTGCAACAAGCCTTCCTGGGAGTCACTGTAGAGTGCCATGCGGGTCCTCAGGCTCATTCTATCCATATTGGGGAGTGGAGTAGGTGGAGCTCCACCAGTGGCAGCAGCATACTTTGCCTTAAGTCGATAATGCTGAGCTGGGGTCAGACTAAGGAGGCTTGGGAGACCTCCTCCGCTGACACCACCACACTGGCTAGCCTCACTGGAGCGGCGAGACAGATCAGTGGAGATTGGGTCATAGGAATCAGCTGAACTGAAATTGTTATGGCGGTTACTAAACTGGGACGCCTCACTGGAGCGGCGGCTGGAATAGCAGGGTGAAATACCGGAGGAGCGCCGACTCATGGTGTAAGCAGAGCTGATGGTGCTGGTGGTGCTGTCACGGCGCTCATTTAGCTGGTTAAGCAGTGTTACTTCACAAGAAGTCAGGTCACCCATGCGTTGTCCAGGGTATGAACCGCCTAAGTTACTGATCAAGTTGGAGCTCTCCAGCATGGAACCTGGCAGATACAAAGGACATTATTACATAATGACACCAACTAATTTAGAGTTGTTCAAATTTACAATATAATGAGCATTTCTGTATATGGTTGCTTTGACTATTGGACGACTAGGACATAATTCAAATCAGACATTTTGCACCGCAATTATACAGTAAAGGACTTAAAGATAGCAAACATATTCCTTCAACATTCCACACTTACCGACTGCAGGTATGGGAGGCAGCTTCATGCTGTTGTGTTGGCCCTGCAGTGGCTGTGGTGCAGAGTTGACCCAGGGACAAGAGTCCCTCACAGTCTTCAGCCTTTCCTTCTTGATGTTCTCAAGCTTGATGGTGACTGCACCACCATGACCCAGAGCTTTCCTCAACTGAAGCCCCACCCCAGCCTGGTGTCCTCCAACGGGAACAGTGGAGTCAACCATGGGGCAATCATCCTGTGCACTGAGGTCCCCGAAGCTGCCCCCGCTGTGCAAGGCCATCTCTACTCCACTGTCATTGTTGTTGGCGCTGCTGAGAGGCGACGGCTCACTGCTACATGACGAGTGGCCACCAGGACTGGACTGATATGTCTAGTGGAGGATAGCAGGGAGGTATTTTATGTAAGGGCAATTAATCACACTTTAAGCTTTACTATAAATGATAGTGACACATCATTGCATTTTCCACCAGTGAATAACTAAAAATGATAGAAAAACATTTTTAAATTTCAAAATATTAAATAAAATAATACAAGCTATAGTCTCATGCCAAGTTCAGAGAACTTCATTATGTATTCTTCAATATTAAATATATATTACATTTACCACATTTAAGAAATTCTGATTGTAATTGTGTTTTGTAATAACTAATGTAGATCTAGAGTTTCATAATATAATTAATTATAGATGCATTTGATTTATTTACAACAAGAAAACAAGTGGATAATAGATGAGTTCTGTGACAATCCAGCAACGACAGTAATTCAAACTGGATGAAAATGAACTAAAGTCTTGATCACAGCTTGATGCTGACACTATTTGTTCAGCACACAAGCTAAAACAGTCCCAGCCATTGAATATTAATATGACAATGACTTGTATCATTGGCCCACAGCACAGGCTACTGCCAGTGATCTTGTGGACAGAAACATCCAGTTTAATTGTAGTATGTGTGTTTCTCCATACATGCATTTGTGCATACCATATACAAAGGAGCATATTTTTAATTTGTGAAAATGGATAATCATGCAGAAAGAAAAGTTTACATCATGAAAGAATGCAACCATGTAGCATGAAACATGAGGACATATTCACACATCTGCCCATGCTGAGTTGCGACCACACACATACAGTTTGAGTGCTCACCTCAGTGAAGTCTGTCCATTAGAAAGGTTAACTTGAGAAAAGCAAGTTCAAGCAACAACCAGACAGGTGAGTTAGGAAGGATGCAGGCAGTACCAGCAGTACACATTTAACTTCAGAGCAATGTTAGTAAAGTGGAAAACAGTAGCAAATAAGTGTGTTCTTCTCTTTGTTGTTTCCTAAACGAACAAAGACATGCAATAATATGTATAGCATTGTTTGTATTGTATTGTATTAAACAGGAGACATTGATCATTTGGAGTGCTAAAAGTGCATAATTTCCTTCAATATGCAATCAATGAAACGCCAAAGTTTGAATAAAAAAAACAATCAATTTCCTGAAAATATTTTATGAACTCCAAAAATCAATTGTGTGGAATGACTTTTCAAATTCATGTAATCAGGACCCACCATAGAGTTCTCAGTCTTGATAGATTTGACTTGTAGGCAGTCTTCCACTCCTCTAGAGGTACTGTTAGCCTCTATCTTGCCATCCATGCCTCTTCCACCGAGCTTGGAATTCGCCTCATTCTCCCCATTGCCTTTGGGTGGCTGCATTCTCGGAGGTGCGTCACTTCGTTGTTTCTTGGTGACGTGGGCTTCAGGTCCATGGACTGTCTTAACATGCTTCCTGAGAGAGCTGGGGTCCGTGTAACGCTTGGTACAGCCCGGGATCTTACACACATATGGTTTCTGCAAAGAGATAGTCAAGTCCAAATGTAATTAAATTGCATTTTTTTGCTCCTACAAAATTATATTCCCATACACCTTAACTGCATTTTCCCCTAGTTTTGCTCAATTCTCACTACACTTAACATTAAGGGTTACCTCATTAGAGTGTGTGCGGTTCTGGTGCTTGGCCCGGTCTGAGGCGTTGGAGAAGGCCTTGTTGCAACCTTCATGTTCACACACATACGGCTTCTCCCCGGTGTGGGACCTGAGATGGGTCTTGAGGTTCTCCAGGCGAGAGTAAGCTTTCGCGCAGCCCTCGAACTGTAGAGAGATGGAGATAGACACAAATGTCTTTCAGTGAGACTGGATGTCTGAGTGCTGTGTTGTTTTGCTGTAGCTGGTTAAAGAAAAGAGCTGGGCAAAAAAAAAAGCTTTGTGTGTTTCAGTTTTCAAATGTAATCTACTCTTGGACTTGTGCCCACCTACTGTGGCATGCCACACATGCAAAGCAGTGCTACACTTGGTGGTAAAAAGGGCTATTATGCGAAATATTTAAACTGAGTGTGAGGTGTGGTAGAGCTCTTTGGCTGGTGTGCTTTGTTGAGACAAAGAGAGGTCTGTGTTTAGCCTTTGTGTTCACTTGTGCTGTACAAGCTATAATTTCGTATTCCTTTTGAGTAGTCATTGTGAACGTAATTGGCTTTGAAATTAAAAGAGAATCAAATTAGACTAGTTCAGAAATTGGATATAAGTCGGAAGATTCTCCCTTAAAAGATGAGACTTAAGGGGAGTTAGAGTGTTATAAGAAGATGCACATGGGATTCGTGCAGAGAATATACAGCATGGTCTTAATAAGGACCCATGGCCCCCTGCTTGTCTGCAGATTTTAATTACATGCCAACACTGTCAATCAGCTTTCTTCACTCTCTCTTTCACAAGTAATCTGTTTTAATGCATTCACAAGAGCAAGCTTTGAAGCCAAGAAAACAGGCCCTCAATTTGATCTTCACACAGGAAATGAAGCCTTCAATAAAACCCTCATGATTAATCAACATGAAAATATCACTAGTGCTAAGCACAAAGGAAATCACATGAAATATTTTTGGCTGGACCGCATCAAAGCACGGACCAGCCCTATAAACGTGAAAGTCTGTCACTGAGTAAGTCAACTGAGTGGGTTAGTGATGAAGTTACACCATTGGTCGGTCGAGTTTGAGTTTCTCCATTGGCAGTTGGCTCTTTCAAAATAGATAGACGTAACAGTGTTTCAGCTCGTAACGTCTTTGTCTCTTTAATCGACCCAGAAAGAGAGAGTTCTAAAATATAAAGTTTTGGTGCCACTGGTTTTTCAGTATACATTTATATTTTCCTTTATATGTGTTTAATCCTATATTTGTAGGGTGTTGACACAGTGCATAGCAAGTGTGTGGTCAAGCGGGAGAAACAGAGCGAGACGGTGGATGCACTCAGAGCAGACAAGTGTTGGCGATCGAAGCAGAGGAGAAATTTAAAGTAAAGTTGTTATGTGAAGCAAAGTAGTACAGTGTAGGTTTTAGTTTTTCCATGAAAAATACTACAGTAAGCGTCAACTTTGGTCCCGGAGGCAAAACAAAGTCTCCCTGTTCTTCCCGACCGCGCTCTGTAGGCTGAAGCAGGAAAGTTATATTGCTCTGTTTTTCCGTAAGACCAACATTAGAAGATGTGGGCATGTTCAAAATTGTCATGGGATGTAACCTAGGTCTGATCTGATTAACAAAGTAACATTGATTACACTATACAACTTTTGATGAGTAATCCAGAACAAGAAATTGTTGAAAATCACATGTTTATATTGTTGAATGTATTAAATTAAATATGTCCTCAATTATTTGTCCTAAACATACAGTATATTAGCCATGTCATGTAATATGCCACTTCACAACATTATGGAGAACAAACTGGAAACATGTCATCAACATTTTATATCGAATTTACAATAGAGACACTGAAGATTATCCCTGTAACGATTTGACCACAATTTACCATATTGACCATACACCTAGTCTTGTTTTTTTTAAGAAAATAAAAGTATTGTAGGGTAGAGACTATATAGCTGCTACTGTGGCTGATTAAACTCTCAGTTCTAGTTCAGGAGTTGGTTAACCAGTTAACCCTTAAATGCATTGGTGTATTATCATCCATACCGCAAGTCTTTAACAACCTGGCACTTATAAAACTCATATAAAAACGCTAAACACTTTGTTTTTTGCAGACTCAGTTTGTATCATGTCTACTGTGGTGGGATCTGCCCATGGTTCTGAAGGCCCATCATTTTGACACCCGAATAGTCAGAAATTGGTAAAAGGGTAAGAATATCAGGGAAAGCCAATCAGAGGCAGAGTAGGGCGGGTAATGCCATCGCCATAATAGGAAACTATGTCATGATGATGTCATCAAGGTGCATCAGCTTGGGCTCAGAGACTTTAAATCAGGGACACTCAACTTGCTTTGCCGGGGGCCACTTTCCGAACAATGACAGGAGGCCAGGGTAGTTAGTAACATTCAGGGCTTAGGGTCATCCTCCCCTGACACTTTTTTTTAAAACAAGCTTTATTAGTCTATGCTGAGGGTTTTTATGCACTCTGGCACGTTATTTAGATTTAAAGTACAATTAACATCAACTAACGTGACCAAGTTGAGTATCACTGCTTAAAAATGTATAACCAAAAGCCTGCATTACAAATGGGGGTTGAAGGGTTTGAAAAAAAGGACATTAAGTTAGGGAGGTTCTAAACAAATATGCAATTGGTTGCATTATGGGAAATGTAGGATCAGGTACTTTTGATTAAATGTCAGGATATTTCGGCCTCTGCTGCTATGATTTACACGATTCTTTTGTAAAATCTGTCTCTCACAAGTCCCACAATTTCAATGAACGGCAATACAAAATACGCCTTTAAATGCAGTAGGCAGTCAGTAAGTCAGATGATCCTGTGCTCAGTCCATTAACCAGCTAGTTTCTAACAGTTCACTCCAGTGTTTTACAGGGATACGAGGTTCTTACTGTGCATTTATGCGGCTTCTCCCCTGTGTGGCGCCTCATGTGGACCACCAGCATGTACTGAGCCTTGAAAGGCTTCTGTTCCCGTGAACACTCGTCCCAGCGACACACAAACTCCTTCTTCTCACCGTGGATGTGGTCGTTGTTGATGTGCTGAGGAGACAATTTCATTCAAGTAAATCATCACAACGTAGCATATCATATGTCTGTGACAGTCTCTATCTATAGCTGAGATAAATGTCAAAACTAGACACCAAGTGTGTGTGTGTGTGTGTGAGCATGTGTTACTAAAAATTAGTCAAAACGAGTCAATTCTGGGTTGTTTCTCACCAGAAGACTCTCCCTCTTACATGTGTCATGTGCACGCACGCACGCACTGAGTGACAGTGCCATTCATTATGGCTGACAGTTATTATGGATCTGTACGCAGGAGATAAAAACTATAAAAGCTTGTTTTGTTTTTTCAGGCTCTGTGTGTTAGTTACTGAAGGAAGAGGAACTTCCTCAGTAAAAGTGATCAGGAACAGGATTTTGTGACAGGCTTGTATTCGTCTTCCACTTTTGACTTTTTATGGATCAGGAAGTCAGTGAGGGACACAAAACATTTCCTGTGTGATTGCTTAAACTTAAGTTTTGTGGTAAAGTAGTTTCAACCACTTAAATTGCAAATCTAATTATTAAATATCAGAGAAGTCTCTTTTAAATGTTCTGTCTACACGTATACAAAATTATACATCTTAGTATAATTCCAGCATGTATTCCACCTTGTAGGAATTCATCATGTTTAACGATTATTTTTGTAAAATTAATAATTTTCACTGCTGGAGAAGGAGGCAGTGTGTCACTCCTACTACATTGTGTAGACATGATAGAGAATGCCAATTATGCCCTCAGTCACAACAGGTTTCATCCACACACACACACACACACACACACACACACACACACACACACACACACACACACACACACACACACACACACACACACACACACACACACACACACACACACACTGTTTCTGACTTAAAAGCTCTCATCCCGTGCACCACACACAAATATCCACACATCCAGAGGAACCACTTCATTTCCTGAGGACATCCAGGCCCACAAACGCTCCACTTATGTGGCCACTTCTCCACCAGCGAAAAAGCTCAGTGGTTGACGATTCTGCTGAGATCTATTTTAGGTGAGGAGGAGGAATGGAAACAAGTGGAGGCCTCTATTTTCAGGTTACACACTACTTTGAGACCATAATTTGGGGGCTCTTGAAACAGGAATACTTTGGTTAAGCAGAAGCCAGAAAAGCCCACAGGTGTGCTTTTTTTGTTGTTGCCTGATATTAACCTTGTGTGAAACCCTGGATGTCCTGATGGAAATGCTGTCAGGAGTTTTTGCAGATACAATGGCTATTACTGTACAACCCTGAATGTTTGGTTGGATTTTGTAAAAATGATAGAAAGCAAAGGCCTTTTAAAAAACCCAGGTCCTGTGAGGATTTGAACATGTGTTAGCTTCACATCGTCCTTCTGCACCCAAGATCAAACCACCGCAGATTAGTGAGTAGCTTGCTAGCCTACTCACTAATCCTGGCAAGCTCTCACAGAGTTTGTGGCTATGGAGCTGGAGTTGGGTGCAAAGGTTCTTGAAGGTAACTCTGGTCCTGACTTGTAGCAGCCCATAGAAATGTGTTAACCACCACTTCCCATCATCTCTGGGTCTGTCGACCAGACACATGCCCCTCCTGCCACCGCTCTGACATGATTGACAGCCGGTCAGAATGTGGAAACCAAGAAGAGAAGTCGGCCTGGTAAAAAGGGCAGCATGAGGTTCCGTAACTCCAGAGCTTCTGGCATGACGATGGATTTATGGCCGTCCTTCTGGGCTTTAGGGGTGGGGGTGTTGCTGGCAGTGAGAGGGTAGGGGTTAGGGGTCATGGGGCTGAGGGGTGGGACAGGGGGCACAGCTGCAGGGCTCGGCCCTGAATTTGGCGAGAACCAGCAGGCTCATTAACGTTGCACGTATGAACCCAACAGGAAAAGATCTGTTACTGGACAGCTTTCTGACTGGGCTCAAACTGCATGGATTTAATGAGTAGCAGAAGAGTTGTTTGAACTTTTCACACAACAAAATGCAGAGTTTACTGATGGCACAGTTTGAAATACTTTCACTACAGCAAAGGAAACTAATAATGTTGATGACAACGTCCAGAATAACAAGATGAAAAACTGACATTGGACAGTTTGTGTTTTAATAGAGAAATATCTAGTTGTGTAGTCCACAGGGCAATGAGGGCCTTTTCACACCTGAAAGTCCAAACCAAGGTCCAAGCCACGGTTCAAGTTTTTGTTACATTATCTAAATTTGTTCTAGTCAGTTTTGGTTTCACATTGCAATTATGGGAGCACATCAAAGAACTATACATGACCCTGTGTCCTGTCGTCATCACCTACGGGAGCTGCGTCTCCCTATACTTGCAATTGATTGATTTGTAGGCGGACTCTCCCGTCCTCTCGTGCACATGTATATAGCCTACGTACAAAGCGGAACTTGAGGAGATGTATTGTTACTCAGAGACAAACTGAAACCTACACTGTGTATTTACTACCACTCAACAACTTTACTGCTAATTTCTTCTCTGTTCCAATTGCCAACACCTGTGAGCTCTGAGCGCATCCACCGTCACTCTCTCTTTCTCGTTCTACCACTTACGCACTGACCTGGTGTGAAAGTCCAAACTGATACGAACTGCCTCTTTCAGTTAGACCAATGTCTAACTATTTGGTCCAGATTGTGGTTCGATGGATCTGTATTTTTTGTTCTGATCAAACTAAGAAGTCTAAAGGTTCGGACCAAACAAGGAATCTGTGAAAGAGCCCTGTATGTATGTTTGTCACCAAGGCTATTACTCACATGCACTAGTTGGTCTTGGGTGTCATACTCCATGGAGCAGCCCTCCCAGTGGCAGTTGGTCTCATATATGGCCTCAGGCTCTTGTTTGCACTCGTCTTTATCCAGATCCTCACTCAGGTCCAAGATCCCCCCACAATGGTCCTGGAGAAAGGGGACAGCACTTTGTCAGAGGGGGGCTAACAAACAGTGGAGATGTGAGTATTCATTAAAGTGTATGAATGTCTAGAATAAAAACATGCAAACACAAACTACATATTTTACCTGAATTGGTGGTCAATATGTTACAAAAGCATTCTCTTCTAGTTTTGCATCTCTCTTATCTTATCTGTTTCTTAATCCTAATGAGTTGTTGCTCGATCTCAATGCGTGACACCACCTCTTGTCATTGATTAAAGCTGCATTTTTATTCGCTACCTATAATCAATTAGAGCCAAATTTGCAACTGCAGTTAAGAGGGGACTATTATTTTTCCACTGTAAGTAGCTGAAGCTGTTATAGAGATAGCTAAAAAAAAACATGCAGTTGATTAGGATTTTTTGAAGGTCATAAAGTAAATTCTTCAAGAAAATAAAAACCAAACATGGTCTGGAATGTGTAATGCGACATTTGCCTTTAGTTTTTCAGGATTTCAGATTCTTTTATTGTGTCTGCATTCTTTTATTTTCTTACCTGAGAGGATGGTGAGATGGGCAGGGGGCCCTCTGCTTCCGTCTTAACCTTTGACCTCTTGGTGGTCAATGGGTTGACTGTGCTACTCACTGCTGGGTCTCCACTGGCATTCTAAAGGATGGATAAGAAAGAGACATTGTTGAAGAGGCACAACTCTTTTTTACTGGAAATGATTTTCTGAATGGACATTCTGAAAGAAAAGCAGAATAATATGGTTTTTAACCATGGTCCTTTAGTCATTAATGGAAACCACAAACTGATTGAAAATGTTCCTCATCCACTGACACAACAACCTTGTCATTCATCATCTATGAGTGAATCACACCATTAATCCTTACACATACCAACCTACCCTTCCTTCCATCCACTCGCCCTCCCACTCATTCTCCTATTAATTTAACAATCCATTAAATCTATTAAACTACCAGATTCCACACAGTCACCACAGAGAGCGATGGATGGGAATCAGATAACAGAGTAAAAGGAGATACCACGCAATTGTTTTTGGCTCGATAGTGTGCTGCAAAAAAATGAGTGGAGTCCTTGTTGCGCCAGGCACAGCGGGCCATAAGTCAGACTAGGACCCGCCTGCGAGACTAAACAGTTTAGACTGCTTTATGATCGCCAAAGCCGCAAGGAAATATGAAAGAAGAAGAGTTATTGCCCTTGGTACAGAGGGGGAAGGTGGCAGGGTCGGGGGTTGTGGTGGGTGGGGTGGGGGGGGGCTTTGATCTGCTAACAGATTCTTAAAATGACAGAAAAACAAAGACACAAGGCCTGTTAAAAATCTAATGGAGACAAAAAGAAATGAAAGATATAAAATGTAAAGCAGCTGATAAACGATTGTGTGTGTATATTGAGGTTCATTGAAGGGGGGGGGGATCTCCTAATCCCACCCAGACGCTACAGTGCAGTTTGGCTTTTCTGGGAGACTCAATGATTCATTCAGTTGGCTGAAAACCAAGAAGGAAATATGGTTGTGATCACTGCTGAAATGAAGCTGAATGTGTGTTTGTGCATGTGTGTGAGCGTATGCAAAAAAGTGCAAACATATACTCTTAGTGTGACACTGTGCTGAAACAGAGCTGGAGGCAGCTGAAAGCAGTGTGAGGTGGAGTGAATCACTGAGAGGGAAGTTTACATTACATTACGCTGTGGTGTATACAGTGGGCTGATAAAGAGAGGCCGAGGAGACAGTAGGAAGTAAGACAGATGAAACTGGGAGGGAGCATCCTGCATATTTCTGACCTGAGACAATTTACAAAAAATACTTCATTCATGACAACTTGTAGATTTAGGCTACATACAGTACAAGCCTTCATCATCAATTCTGAATAAGTTCCAAACAATTAGTTGATAAGTTGATTGACATATAATTATGTTGTTTACAGTATTGTTTTTACAGTCAGTTCAGTACATTATTTTTGCTTTGAGAGCCTGTGATGGGCATTTTAAATGCATTTTCACCTCCAGTATGGGCCATTGAGTTTTTGTCCTTAAACAATATTTTTTCCCATTGTTGTGTCACATTGTTTTCCATGACAAACTTAGCCCAAACAGTCAAGACTACTGAATCGCTGTCCACATCTCCGATTTCAATATGTCAATCAGTTCATCTCATTGACGGTGGTTTGGCCGGTTGAAAAAACCACCGTGCCAATCGCTTTGTGGGCGGAATTAAGAATAAGGACGTGATCTTCCTGTGCCACAGCAAGAAAACCGGGGACAGAAAATGTTCCCGGTTTGAGTGATGCACCTGTACAGGTGGTTTTGAGTGAAACGTAACAACTCCTAAAACTGCATATTTATTTGATTGTAATGAAAACACATTAAGTTAGGTGCTCCTTGCAAGCCACAGCTCCAGTGTTGACTGAAGAAAAACTACATAACCTCCCTCCCAAACAGAAATTGGCTAACATGAACATAATGTCAGATTGAATAAGTAAGCTAAAAAATACATGGCTGTTTCCTGCCTCAAGATTAAGTCTTGCATATTCTTACAAGGCTCTGATTAACATTAATGCACCTTAGAGCCGTTCACACGCTGATCAAAAATCAGATCTATTACATGAAACAAAATAATCTTCCATGTGGTAGCCTGAAATGATTTAACAAAGCTTTAATCTGTCCTACACATTACACATCCTTGTAAATGGGATCTAAGGTAAGAGAGATTGAAAGAGAAAATGTATATGGCGTTGAATCTGTGCACATTCTATACAAGTGAAACATTCAAAATACAATTGCTCCCATTCGTACCTGGTTTGCCTCAGAGTTGGAGCTGTTGTGTGAGGTGGACATAGGTGAAGCAGGGAGGGGGTGTTGGCGAACAGAGAAAGAGGACAGCGATGGTTGAATGAGAGGAGGTGTGTGGCCAAAGGCGTTGAGACTCCTCTGCTGGGACAGCAGCTGCTGGTACGCCATAGGGTTGATGGGATGAGGGAAGCTAAACGAGGGGCTGAGCAAGAGGATATAAGTTATTGTATGGAAAATATAAATGGATATTTCTGTCTGGTGGATTTGGACCAAAATGTCATGTTTTTGCCACATTAGCCTTCACTGCCAATTAACGGTGGGTAAGCAAGTACCCACCATGTGCTAGGCTACTATCATGCTAATAGAATGCTATTAGGATGCTTGTAGCATGTAGTATCATCTAGCAGTGTCAGCTACTAGCATGTTAGTTTTCAGGGTAATAGTTAAAGGATAAGGCCTTATTCAATAGTTACTTATTGCCAACAAATCCAATGAAAATACCAACATCTACAATGCATTAGTCTGTCTTCTCAGTACTTTTTGACATTCTTACCTAAATCCATTTGTTTTTATTGAAACATTTAATCTGAGCAATTTCCTAAAACAGCTGGACACTTTAGTTTTTTACTCAAATAGGAGTAATTAGAGCATTTGCTGGGGACTATTTTCAGCAGCGGATTAATACACATTTGGTGCACTAGTGAGTATTTGCTACTTTGCTACTAATCAATGAGGTAAATCTGTAGCATTGGAATCCAGTAAAAGACAGCAATTAAAGTAAGATATCTAGGAATTTTGCTTTATTGAATACTATTAACTGTTAATAAAATCTGTCAGACCTTGCAGACTGTGCTTTTTAACTAGTATGCTCAAATTTCTATATGCCTGTAAATGTGCAAATATGCTTGTTTGTAATTGCTGGACATGTATGCATGTGCACCGTTTAACTACCTGATCCCTCCGACTGAAAGGTGCCCATAGGAGCTGCTGGCGGCCGAGCTGGAGCGGGAATTGTTGATGTAGGCCACCAGGGAGTTGGGCGAGGTGCGGATCATGGTCTGCAGGTCAATGCTGGCATCTGACAGTGGGGAGATAGACAGCGCCCTCTTCCTGCTCAGTCGGGGTGTTAGCCGTGGGCTGGAAAAACGTGATACTGGACACAGACACAAAAAGACACAAAAGAGACAATGTCAGCCATCTCGGCATTGCTACCTTGATGGACGACATCAAAAGAAACCAACCACTTGCTAACAAATCTAAGAAACTTTAAGACACTGCTGTCACGGCTCACAGGCACCAGATTGGAGAACGAATGTTTAAATACCTCGTACTTCCAATAAACCTCTGCATGGCCTCAATAGAAACCAGCAGTTACCCTGGACCATGTTAGAAGAAACATTTAGCCCTGAGCATTCGAGTGGAGGTCACAGCCATGCTAAGCCACACTCTATCTCCTGCATCTCTCTCTCTCTCTCTCACACACACACACACACACACACACACACACACACACACACACACACACACACACACACACACACACACACACAGCTCCCCTACTTAACATTTGCATCCTCCTATGCATAATGAATCAGCCCCAATCATTCTCAGTAATTATACTGTGATAGAAATCTCTTTCAGACTGCTGTACTTGGGCAAGTTAAATGGAGCCAATTTAAACAAATTGATCTCAGAATACCATTAAAAAAAGAACAAGGCTGGCTCACAAAGGTAGGGTTCACAGCCTTCCGCTTTTGCACTTTTTGTATTATTCTCATAAATAATGGCGGGAAAAGCTACTTTCCCATGAACTTGAGGAGAAGGCTATTTATTTTTCCAAACTTACTGATAGTCCATTATTTAGGTGTATTAACTTATTTTACATTTCTGGGGCATGTAGCTCCCATTCCCACAGAGACAGATCACATGCTTGGGACCAACAGGTGCTGCTTTGCAGTGTGAGGGGACAGAAAGCAGGATTAGCGTGTGTCTTTGTGCACACGTGTAATTAGGTCTTACAGCGGACATCATCAGAGGCGCGAGAGGCAGGAAACTCATAATAGGCCCATCACAACTCACCTAAGCACACATTTGCTACATGTCAACTTCACTGCTGTCAATATGTAGCCAGTCCCCAACTCTTTGCTGGTGGAACTCACAACCCCTCAAGCAAAATGAATCCAGGCACCACCGTAATAACGCGCCAGACCTACAGCCATAAACCAGGATCTTACTTCCAAAACTATTATGTTTGGAGGTGGCGAGTCGTAAAGCAGTGGCATATGCACTTAATTAAAAGGCCCCCCTTGACGATAGACGGCAGATGACAGTAGTTGGGGGCCTAAAAAAACCTGGTGGAGATGATAGAGATGTGTATGAAAGCAACAAAAGGTCCTCAGAAATGTGCCTCTTTTGGGTTAATAAATAAATGTGTCATATTTTGTTAACTACATAGACGATTAGGGATGGTTAAAGGAGGGAGGTGGGAGGGGAGGAAAAAAACATAGAGGTTGTAGGGGCACGCGATCCTCCACTTGGGGACATGGATTGTCATGAATGAGTAGTTCATTATGATATGCTACACATTGCATACGGGCCGTGAAGCTGCAAGGATTTGCTATTTTTGCAGAGAGAGCTTGCTGTCTTGCCAACAGATTTAATGGGAGATAAGTGTATTAATATTCCCCTTGATAAAGCAGGAAACAGGCCTCACAGTCTGGTGGCTTGCTAGCCTGGCGCCTGCCTCACCCTTCTGGGCACTGTGCCCAAAACATCCCCCTCCACCTCCATCGTCAAACCACTCCCTCAATCTATACATCAACCTCAGTTTAGAAGAATTCTAAATGTAAATGCTTAAATGTCTATAATGTCTGTTCTTCTCTAGCTAAGGTGTGGACAAGCTAGTTTCATTTAGCTCACTGTTGTTCCATTGGATGTCAACGGTCTAACCTAATTTTTCCTGGAACACATTTCACAGAAACGTGCACACTCAAATCTCACCACTTGGTAAAATAGTGTTTTATAGGTGGCGGTTATAATTGAAAGGGTGAGCAGGTTCCGGCAGGGAGTGAGAAAACAGATGTTGCACAGGCCATGGCGGTGCGGCAGTATGTGTTAATATGGCATGTGTGTGTATGTGTACATATGGGAGTGTGTGTCTATGCGTGGGACCACATCGTGGTATGGTTGTAATTGTGGGATCTGGATTTATATAGAGAGTCATAATTACAGGCGCTCCAGTGCACATTGATACAGTTCAGAAAAAATATATTAAAAAAGATGGGAGTAAAGAGTGTGTATGTGTGTGATTCTTTTTGCCTGTGCTGATTTGACTGAAATGGCTTCATGGAAAACGAGAACACTTTAATTGGAGGGTTGTGCTAATCCCCAGAAGCAGCTAGTTTTCAGTGTCATGCTGGAACCGAGCACATGGAGTACCTCCCTAATACGACAAAGAGGACAAACATGGAGAAGCAAAGTCCTTTACTTTTCTCTCATTCCATCGCTCATTATTTCAAGAAAAACTGTGAAAACAAGTATTTGTGTAAAAAACATTTGTATAGGGAGGAGCAGCAGTGGCATTTTACACAACTGAATGCTTCCATTGACAAGATGGGTATCAAATTAAGTATAAAGCAAAAAGGTATCAAATTAAGTACTCTATTGGTATCGGTATACTGATATCATCATTTGTTAAATAATACCCAGCCCGAGGTGAGTACATAGCTGTGGGCTTTGCAGGCAAGTGCAAGTTTGTGTTAACATAGGGAGCCACAATACAGTAAAACCACCTTATCAAGACACCCCTACAACACTGGTGATACAAGGAGTTAGCAACATAGCTAATGTACTGTATGAAGTGTGCTTTTACAGATGATCATGTGCAATCCACTTTAGTAAAAGTACAGCGATAACTTTTATTTTCAAGTTTCTTCCAAAAAATGGCCTCCAAGATAAATAAAATCATTATGTATCAAAAACTCTATGTCCTGCACAATTGGCCACAGTGTATAATCTCTGGCTTGTTCACCTTGACCTTGGCTAGGGTGAAGCAGGCCTCAACAAAGTCCACCCGCCATGAAGAACGGGCTCTAGGATGGGCGACCCCCCCCCACCACACTGCAGCTTGAGTTGGTGCCAGCAGGGCCCCAGGCATCCACAGCTTCAGCCAGCCAGGCCACCCCACGGGCCAGTCGGAGTGGGGAAATGTTTATTTTCCCTGCTAAATCTCACTAATACTAACACTGTGAATTTTATTAGTGAGGGGGCTCGCGCTGTATCCTCTATGAGCCCCCAGTGTCCACCCCAAAGCCGCCGTTGTATTTGCCAGCGTGTTTATGCACACACTTCCACCCATGTGCTCATGAACCAACATATAGTTAAGTGTTTGTGTATGCAGTCTGAGGGGACCGGTCCCCCCGCCATCCCCTCACTCCTCACCACCACATCAGTACACAAATCTATCTGCCTCTCTCCCTACGCTGCATCAACACTAAAATCTTTTTCCCTGGGATGGCAGACATTTACTTTGGCCGCTGCTTTTGTCGTGGGAGCTTCAGCGTTTTCCCGCAAGCTGCTCTGATATTTCTCTGCCCACCCACCCCTTACATACCTGCTTGCTCATATACAAACAGTCTTGTGAATGACTCCCAATGTGAAATACCATAATGTGACTTTATTTGTACTTATAGTAGTGGTGTGTACCGATGCTAATGCTAACCATGCTTAAATGTCTTTTCACTTATATTGGAATTATTGTTTCTCTGTCTTACTTCTATCTGGGTTCAGATACCAGATGCCTGGTTTATCAGCTGCCCTGCCTAATTGTAGTTTAAAAGACTTCTCTGATAGAAACTAATTGCATCTAAAGAAGTCATCTGTTATCATATTAAAAAAGTATCAAGACAGTTCTAGATGTAATGACTTGTTGCAAACAATGTGTCTTTGGAGTTAAAGGTATTTTTTGTTATTTCAGTCCAGTCTGCTCATGTCAGTCTCCATGTTACTCGTTAGATAACGACAAGAAATTATTAATCTGTGAAAAACACACCACGGACTCGGACACTGACTTAGAGAAGAAGCTAAGCATCTCAGTGAAGCCCTGACAACCGTTGGTTGGACCATGTTTGTCTAGCACTCCTGTCCATCAAACCCTCATATAGAAATGGGGTACGTGGGAGGAAAACTCAGTAAGCAGCCTATAGATCTTTGAACAGAGCAATCAAATTACCATTGTGCGGGGTTGGTTTGTGATTTAATTGGGGTCATGAAAAAGTCTGTGGCGTCCTGCACTTCAAACAACATCACAGCATGATTTTTAAATGTTGTCTTCTTCATATAATGGAGAGAAATTCCTGTGTTTAAGTGTTGATGCGTGCCCAACTTTTCCAGCAGCACACTCCTGCACAGCAGTACTCAGTGTTTCATGGTTCAACTGTAAGCCGCGCAATTCCCTAACCCAGAGGATAAACAGGAGCAAGAGGGGGAGGCGGGTGAGAAGCCCTACTATGGGTTCACTGAGGGCTCCCAGTTTTGGTGGTGGGTCTGCTGAATATTAGTGCATAAATTGATGTTTAATATGGGTTTTATCTGCACTGCTTTCCAAAACTAACGGTGAGGGATGAAGCACATATCTGCCCACCTCTGCCACTGCCTCCCTCGCTCTGGCATTAAATGAGGTCTTTGATTCAAGTCGAGGCTGCCCGCGATGACCATTAGCTGGCTGCCTTCGTCAATATGGGCCCTGTTTCTCGAGGTCGCGATGGAAGAGCCTCCAGACTGGCAGAGTGGCCTAAACCTGACCACATCACTCCGAGCATGGCCGAACACTAAATAAAAGCTGCTGGACAGTGGCAACAAGTGTGGATGCTGTGTTGAGAGTGAGGGGGAGGGGGGTTGTGGCTATTTGAGCAAACAGCCTCGTCAAACAAGTGTGGGCTAGGCAGCACAGCAGCGGTCACTGAGGTGGTTGGAGGTAGAGAAGAAAAAGGGGGAGAGGGAGGAGAGGTGGTCTACAGTTTCTGCAAGGCCCCTAACCCTTCCCTCTTAGCACCGCTGTGTTTAACCAAGGGATTGAGGTCATTTCAAAGATTAATTCCCAAGCGAGTCTCTTCTTTCACTCTGCTGTGTTTTCCTACCTGTGCGTGAAGATGCCTGCATCAGTGTCATGCAGTGACTTTGGAGAGTGTGACTTTGGAGAGTGTGACTTTGGAGAGCGTGACATTGTAGCGGTGACAGCAGTGGGTCATTTTTTTTGTGTGTGGGTGATTGGATGGGATGAAAGAAAGAGCGAGTGCTTTTGGAGCAGGGCGGGCGTCAGTGCCAAGAGGAGTATTTGGTTATCAGACATCGAAAAGGCTGACTTTCACAGGCAGTTTTCCACTCTGTGCGCTTTCTATTCCCCATTCATAAGAGGTGAAGGTTTCTTGGATGCATTTCGCTGCTGAAATCAAACGTCTGTTCTGGTGCCTGACCGTCATCTTGATAGAGGGCCGAGGTTCTAACTGGCATGAACGAACAGGCTGCTCTCTGTGAGTTTGTGTGCAAACACATGTACGAGTTTGTGAGCATATGCCTGGCCGTTAATGTTTTCTGTGTGCCACTGTGTGTATATGTACGTGTGTCAGTGTTAAACTGCCTCATCACTGCCATCAAGTAGACAATGAATGCATCCCACAAGGTTAATCTCTGCCTGAACTGCCTGAAACTCTCAGGTAACCCCCCTTTGCTTCACACATTTACATTTTCTTCATGCTGACCTTTTTTATGGTTACCCTGAATTTGTTTTGTCGGTTGTTACCCATAATAACAGCAGAAACACAGCAGAAACACCATCAGAATGAAAGACTCCAAGCTAACGCGTGCTTTTACGAGCTCCTGGCCTTAGGGCTTTTAGTGTTTATGCACCCTCAACTAGCCGTGGCCTCCATGCTATAAGTCTAAAAAGCTCCACTAGCTTTGATGTGGGGAACTCTTCCATGAAAAAGCCTCAAGAGGAAGAATACGAGGATGGTATCAACATGTCGGGTGCTGAGAACAAAGGGCAACATGGCTCTTAAGTCTGGCCGTGAGTCTCGTACCAGGGATGAAAGGCATGTATGTGCTTTAGTGTTACTGGGATGGGAGTTAATTAGAGATAATTAATCATTCCTGGCATGAAAATATCAAATTGACATATCATGCTGGTGATTGAGTAAGCTTTCCATTACAGGTTCTCTTTGGGATCTAACGGATCTTTTAACGGACCTCTAATTCATGATGTGCAAATCTTTCAGGTATAGCAGGTATATCACTTTATGCAGACAATGATCGTCACTTTTGCCAATTAAAATGACAAACACCAGTGGTGGCAAATCATACCAGCTGTATTGATTTGCCACTATTTAACAATGATACTTTAAGCAACTTGCCAAGAGGCCAAAAAATAAAACTGTAAGTGCTGTTTGTCTTTTTTAGGAGTCCGAATGAAACACAAATATGCTGCGTTAAACTATAATATGTGGATTTTAAGATCTTATTCAAAACATCTTAAGTTGTATATCTGTCAAATGGCAATAAACTCAAGGTGTTTTATCCTCACCGTCCACGGGGCTGATGTAATCTGGTAGATGAGCTGCTGCTGCTGCTGCTGCCGCTGCTGCACTGGTGTGCATCAGCAAGTCACCATAGGGGCTTCGCTGGCTGGCACTGGCCATCAGGTGGTAGTACTCTGTGGGGTTGGCCCCTGGTGGTGGAGGGGGGAGACTAAATAGGGCGCGTTCCTTCAGATGTTCGTGGGTCACTGCAGCAGAAATGGGAGATGATGTAAAATGTTAGTATAGTGATCATTACCCACAAATTGATGCTAAACACATTTAGAGTTTGTTATTTGACATACCCTTTTACAGAATGGCAAAACAAAGACAAGAACAGAAAGGCTGCAAGAAGGACTCTACAGAGGAGACGAGTGATCTGCTTTACAGATTTGAAGATTTGTGTTGCGTGCATGCCCCGGGGCATGAGGCTTTTGATAAAAGATGTCTGATGTCTTTGAGGCTTGCTGGGATAAGGGAAATTATCTCTAGGGAGTAAAGGAAGTAGAGGGAGAGATGGAGCAGGGCAGAGAGAGGGGGGGGGGGGGTGCTACAACAGAGGGAAGGAATACCACATTCCTGCACTTCTCTGCTGTTGTGTGTGCACTAAGTTTGAAAGGCTGAAGTCATACACAGAGTGCAGGTGCACGCAGACGCACACTCATAATTCTAAGGAGGCCTTAAATGCTGCATGTGCAAATGTTGTGTTGACGTAAATTATGTTAACACCTGCATCCAGTAAAGCATTATTTTAAAGTGTCAGAACTATAATAGTGTGAGATATATTGTTTTTTCTCTTCCTACATCTAACTGTGCCCATGTCCCATGTTCATCCATTTCTTGCTCCCCCCCACTTCCACCCCAATGGGTAGGGGTGTGTGTGGAAGGGACAGGCGTGTAGATGGTGGATTAATATGCATGCTGCTGGAAACGGGGGGATGTGGGGGTTGGGATCCCTGGGTTTGGGGCCAAGTGGGATATTGGGGGAGCAAAACCACAGCCTCCCCCACCCTCTGTGCACAAACACATACACATAAGAGCACACATAAACCAAACAATCTGGATCCATCAGAACCTATTAGGCCATGGTTGTGGTAACAGTGCACAGGCAGAGTGTTTGTGCTCCAGCAGCAGCAACCCAGGCATATTCCTTTGGTTTCTCTATGGCTGCCAGATCACGTTACCACCTCAGCAGAGTTGCATTATGTGTTTGTGCGTGTGTGACTTACTTATGAACACAGAGGATGAGAGATATTAGCTACACCTCCAATGATCCCAAATACATCTCACAAAAAGTTACACTAGTAAAAAGCAACACCTAATTTTTATAGACTGTAGTTATATAATGTGAAGGCTGTGTCTAAATTCTCTCCCTCGTTCATTCTGAGCAGTTTACTTTAAATTGAGATTTTGGACACTAATTAAATATAATTTTACGTTATGATAGGTGTGGCATCGCAATGGGATTTTCTACAAAATATGATGCATCAAATTGTGTTTTTGTTACTAGAAAGTCGTGTTACATGTTATGGACATCTATTTTCTTTTAATTGTGGGGAATTTTTGAGGGTACTATATAGTGCTTACATTTTAAAGTGAAATAAAGGTGTAGATGAAAATATAAAATGGTAGAAGGTAAATGTTGTGTGTTAGATAGTTAATAGGGTGTGATGTCAGACACAGTGTAAGAGTATGCAGTCATGCTAGCAGCTCAGTGAGGCTGTACTTAGGGGCAGTGTTACTTTGAGCCATATGCTAACGAAAGTAACTGTGCGTGTCGCTAGATATTGCTTGTTGCACCCGCCGGGATGTCCATAGACTTTGTATTTATTGTCTGTAACTTTTTGTTTAATTGTCTGAGTTTTATTTCTTTCTGTTGTTCAATGTTTTATTATTGTAAGGTTATACAGAGGAAAGTTGTTGTATATTTATTATTATTATTATTATTATTTAATGATTTGTATGCACAGGTTGCAAAGTGCCATATACGGAAAAGGAATACTGTTGGTTTGGAAATACGGGCTCACTTTGCTGATGTTTTTCTACTAGTGTATATGTTGACATTTAATTACATTTATTTTGTAGCCAAAAGATGTTCTTTACTTGAACATCAGTATCATATATCATCATACCGCCCTCTTTCCCTTTAAAAAATGTAACACAATTTACTCAGAGTACATTGTAACTGACATACATTTAACTTTTATTCATGTCCTTTTTTTAAATAAGTACTTTTTATAGCGTAAAACCTATTTAAAGTAACTGTACTTTTACTTCAGTACAATATTATAGTACCCTTTCCTACTCTGAGAATACCTTAAGCAGTTAGGATTTCACAAAGAACCTTCAACAAATGCCAGGCACCCAGGTCTCCCTATCAGAGGGTTTACACATGCTCCACTGAGCTCCGTAGTTCTACAGACTTTATTTATGTTCTGCAGAGCTGCAGAGTGCCCTCCATTTGGTGCCATACTTCCCTGCCACTTTATCAGTGACAGCATCTCTTCCGCATTGCTTCTCTTGAAAGGCGGGGATGCATTACTTGCCAGCAGCGTGTGCTTGGTGATTTATTGGTGCTGGGTGCAGGCCTGTGGCTCCTCACTTCTCCAACCTGTTGTTTGAACAGGAGTAGCGAGGACAGGTCTGTTATCGTGTGAACTGAATAGTTCAGGGGCGCCACATGTTTCTTTCTGTGCTAATTTTCAAGGTTTCTCCTGCCAAACATACAGTATTTACAAATGAGCAGGAAGGTTGCCCGTAAAGCAAAATATGTCCCTGATACATCAACAAATCACCAGCATGCACGCGCATGCAAAAACACCATAACATGCTTGATGAAAGGTGTGCTTCAGTACCTCATGTAGTGGAATGTATAAGGTGCAAGACTAATTATCACCGTTGGCTAAATAATCAACTGTGTAAACTCAAGCCTGTGTGCAGTGAGCTGCAGCCAAGCAGACAGAGTTGGTTTATAGTGAACCGGAGACATAAATTGTGAACCCGCTCAACTGTAATCTCACCTCTTTAATGTTAACTGGTCAAAGCAGCTGCAGGATAGCCATGTGAAGGATTTTCCACATCACTTGCAGTTTATTTTTTATATTGTGTACGCAATACATCATAAGAGGACTAAGGCTGAGTGTTTGTGGATGAATATGTGTGCTTGGGCATTGGAACATATTGGGCATCTATACGAGCAAAAGTCCATGACAGCATGTGAGAAGTATCTGCATGTCTTTGCAGTTCCAGTGCTTTCCATAGGTAAGTAAATGTACTATCCCTAGTGTCTGTATATACTTGTATGTACAATTGAAAATGTGTTTGCAGACTAGTGTTGTTAACATAAGTGGAATTGATTATTACTCCGCTCATCCTCAGTTGGTCTACTGACAATCCCCACATCACGCCTCATCACCATGGGTGCCAGGGCCTTCAGCTGCTCCCAGGCTCTGGAATTCCGTCCCTCCACACATCCGACAGTCCGAAACTATTACAACATTCAAGTCCCACCTCAAAATTCACTTATTCAAATTGGCCTGCTCTCTGTAGTCTCCATCATCCTGTGTCCCCCCCCCCCTTCTCTTTCTTGCTTTCCTCCTGTGTCTCCACCATATCTCTGGTTTTGTTTGTCTGCTCTCCCTTTCTATGTCCTGCTCTTGTATTTTGTCTTGAAAGTCGCCTCCAAATAAAATGTATTATTATTATTATCAAAATTTACCAGACAACGCAGCCCAGTAGATGGCAAATACTTACCCTTTAACAATGGTTGAAAAAGAGAAATTTTCTTGACAGCTGCAGTTTGTCTTTATGAAGCCTTGTATGTTAGGTGGTAGGGCTGCAACTATCGATTATTTTCATTATTGATTGATCTGCCGATTAGTTTCTCGATTAATTGATTAATCCTTTGGTCTATATCTCCGTCCATCTGAGTTTCTCAAGGTCCAAGGTGATATCTTTAAATTTCTAGTTCTGTTAGTCCAAAACCCCAATATATTCACTTTAATATGATATGAAACAGAGAAAAGCAGCAAATCTCCAAATTTGAGGCTAAAGACAGTATTGTCTGACATTTTTGCACGAAAAGGAACTTAAACGATTAATCAAATATCAATAAAAGTTTAGGTAATTATTTTTGTTGATCGACTAATTGATTACTTGACTAATCATTGCAACTCTAGTAGGTGGTGCAAATGTAATGTAGAGTGAAGAGCTAAAAAACAAACTGCTAAAAACCATGGAAGTAGTGTCAATACATTGTACAACATCTTTACCAAGAGACGATGATTTATAAAGGAGTAGTCCAACATATCACAAGCCCTGTGTGAAAACCACCTAATAACTTTGTATTACTGAAGTGTGATAGTGCTGTTCAGGCAGCTTTTTAGTGTGATAGTGGTTAAGGTTATTCTATGAGATACAGTAATATGATGTTTTGCTGTGGTATTAGCAACATAGAATTTGTAGGTATGAGATAGTCAATATCTTGGTGTTGCTACAACGGCGTTACATTGAGTAAATCTTACCTTCAGCAGGGCTCAGTCCTCGGGCCGCTGAGATCATGGAGAGGGTTGGGCTGCTGTGTACCGAGCGTAGGTAATGCTCCATGTGGGGGCTCACGTAAGGATGTGGAGGGCTGAACGGTGACTCAACTGTCCCGTGCCCTGTGTGGGGTGATAGACGGATCAGGGAAATATCCGATATGACTGGACTGCCTGTCAGTCCTGGAGGTCTGTAAAGAGGAAGTAAAAATTAGACCAGTCCAAATAAATGATAAAGAGAAAGAAGGAAAGAGAAGAGATGGAGTATGATGGTCATAGATAAATAGAAAGACAAAAACACAGATGGTGGGAAATGGAGATGGTGGAGACATCCCGTGTTAACTTGATTACTTGTATTGTGCCCAGTTATCATAGAGAGTGATCTTCATTGGTATGTTCATAGACAAGCCTTAACTTCTGTTATTCCACATAAGTGTCTGCAGTCTCAATCCACTTACACCCTTTCCCCTCCCCAGTCCCACAGCTAATACATAATAATCCCCTTTTGTTCGCCTTCTCCTATTAAGCCCTAGAGCTACAGACAAGTTGAGACCAAGGGATTTCCACTGCGAGGCTACCAGGAAGCGTATTCTCTCACTGTTTGGGTGGGCAAAACTACAAGGTCAGGTATTACATGATGTATGATAAAAGAGTGCAACTGGATGCTCAAAACCTTAAGTAGCTGCCTGTAGCCAATTTTGACAAGAAAAGTCAGAAGTTCTCCGACAGCCTGCCGGTCACATCGGGCTGTACAGTAAATGTGTCATCTGTGACAGGTAATTGGCAGCTCTGACTGCAGAAATACAGACAAGTGGGTGTTGTAATTCTCAATAGCCCAGAAGGGCTGAACTCAAGATAAAAATGTCTGCTGGCCGCTGGCAGTGGCACAACCCTTTGAAGGGGCACTAGTACTTATGTCGACCTAGTGTGCTTCAGCTCTGATAAGAGGCCTGCCGCTCCCTCAGTGTGTGGCGAGAACACCTGGTAGAAATCCATTCCTCAGAAAGACTAAGGGGAAAGAACGATGACTAACAGAGGAAGGCTGAATGACTTAGTATATTGCTGTAACTGTGACCAATTGTCAATCAACACTAGCAGGGATTACAATTTGAGTAGACCTTTATTTGAAACTGGACTGTGGTTAAATAAACAGGTATGTTACAGTGCTGTGCCTGACTATAGGTTAACTTTGTCCAGGAGAAAGAGGTATACCCAGAAGATGACAAATACTAACGAGGGAATGACGGATTTGCATGAAACCAAAAGCACATGAGAAACCTAGGACCCTATAAACCATTGATTTCATGAAAACTGTATGTGACAACAAGACATAAAACAAAGTATTTAATCCTCAATGAAGAATAGTAACTATAAGTCATCAGTCAAACTCTCTTAAGAATAAAAGAGGAAGACAAAAAAAAGGGTTGAGGATAATAAAGTTCAAGGAGAATGAGCAGACTGATGAATCATTGTGATGCTGTCAGTAGGGTAGAGGAGGGCCTTACACAATGAGTAACAGATGAATAAAATGTTAGGCATTGTAGCCTCTGCAAAATACAGTTCCTGTTGGAGGTCACTTCACTGTCAGTTCAACATTTATACTTAAAATGTTTATATGGCCATGTTGGGATCATTCTCATAATCGGGAACAATTCTTTTGTTGAAAATATGACCACATTAACACTCAGATAAAACAATGCAATGTAATTACTAGAAGACCACTCAGAGAGCGCAGACCTCCACCAAGGCCACATGCCCTAGCTAACTATGTTAACCAAAGTGAAAAATAATTTGTGTAGCTGCCCCGTGTTTTGGATCAGCTCCAAACACCCCTTTACCACGTTTCATGAAAATCAGGCCAGTAGTGTATTACGTAATCCTGCTGACAAACAAACCAAACAGAAACCATAACATCATTGCTGGGGGTCAAAAATAAAAGCATAGCCGTCTTTATATGTGCCTGAGAGCAAATGCTGTTCAAGCCGACAGTCACCAGCCTGATGGCTGCGGTGAACTCATGAGTGTTTATATGAGTGCTTTTGATTCTCGTCAGCAACAACTGCATGTGTAACAAAGGTTTGTCTAAAAAGATGCCTGGATCACACTAGCTGGTAACATTAATGGTAGTGAATTAAATATTGAGATTAGTCTATGACTATGTTACATCCAACGTTTTATATCTGTCTGTGAACTGAGCACTAAGCAGTACAGAAAATAGATGCCTTAAGGTCAGTAAATATTAAATAGTAAATCATTTCCAGTATACATCAGCGGTGTCAAATCATTGACTCTGATGAAATAAGTGTGACTGGTCAATGTTGTAGTCACTAGCTGTGGCTATGAAAGGTGGGGCTGAGACCTAGTAAGCATGCTTGGCAGAACCTCCCCCCCCATCCTCTCTTCAGAATTTCCCTGCTCAGTCTCTCATTCACTGTCTCTGTGCGGACGCCAACCTGCACCCGGCCCAGCCCTGCCCATCTCGGGCCGTGCCAACCAACCCAGAGCCCCAGCCCTCGCTCCATTTCCAGTAAGCGCCTGCAGACTGCTGGCCTTGTCTGAGGGCCAACTTTCTGCCGTCAGGCCCAGTCTTCCCCTACAAACAACCATAAAGAGCCCTCTGTTCTGGGCAGGACGGGAGAAGTGAGAAGAAACAGACGCTCCATACACAAAAACACGCTTCCCTCAGTCCGCCTCGAAGCAGCCTACAGAGAGCTTGGCATTGCCGCCTCAGATTAGTGCTCGGGTGATTCACTGAAGGACTACCTGGGTAAATTGGCACTGGTGCTGGCTCTCTTTCTTATAAGCCTGGGCGACTTAAAGCTCATCGAAGTAATCACACACAGGCATTCCCTCCATTTAAAGCTAAAACTACAATGCAATACAGTCTAATATGTTTCCAGAATGGACTGAATATTAGAAATGGCTGCCTAATGTATGGAGGAACCTGAATCTCATAACCAGATGCAAACCAACAATGTTAGTCCGTCTACGAGCCCTCCTAAATGTGATATGAACATCCTCAAAATGCTTCATGTGTAAATATAATCAGAACTTCAATGGTAAACTTGCTTTGAGAAGAAATAATTATATAATCAACGTTCCCCTTCCCCAGCATGCTTCACCTACCAGAACCATTTAGCAACATTTTTACTTCAAATCTAGATCTGTCAACAACAGTTATGTTTCTTGGCCGATAGCGAACCAGTGTGTCGACACGCATCACTCTAGCTGTAGTAAATCACTCAAACCACCACAAGCGTGCATGAGGGCTTGATAATAAGGTGAAATTTACTGCCGTTGACTGTCAGGAGGCTGCAAATAATAGTCCTGTCTGGCAGGTACCATTATCGAAGCCTTGTCGATCCACCCTTTTTCTGACAAGATGTTACTTGAAGTCTTTGTGTTTTCCAGAGGCTTCAGTCGCAGAGGTTGCATGGGAAGCTCTTTGAGGGCCTCGGAGCCCTGGCTCTTAATTAGTGGCTGCCATTTAAAGAAAGTTCCATTTTACCTGAACACTATGGGTGGCTGGCCTGTTGGAAACATGCTAAGAATCTGTGCTCACATGCGCTTACAAATCTAAATTCTTCATTGCTGACAAAAAAAAGTGCCAAGAGTTGGGCGTCCTGGTAGCTCACCCGGTAGCACAGGCGACCCATATATAAAGGCTGAGTCCTTGCCACAGCAGCCACTGGTTCAAGTCTGACCTATGGCCATTTGCTGTATGTTGTTCCTCTTCTCTCTCCCCCTTTCACAATCTGCACTTTCCACTATCATAAAGGCATGAAAAGCCCAAAAACATAACTTAAAAAAAAAGTGCCAAGAGTTTGTCCTTGTAAAGATGATTCTTGAGGGGGAATAGGGATAGGTGGGGGGATAGGAAGCTGATGTGAGTCAGTAGATGACATGCTAGGTAATTTCTATTTTGTCTCTGTGTTCTGTACTGTGTGATTACATGCGCTCTGTTGTTCCATTGTTAAAACTCTGCTGTGAGAAAAAGTGATTTGGACATGGCGCAGCTTGTTGAGCATATGAGTAACCCAATGAGTAAGAACATACCAGAATGCACGTACATAGGAGTGTGGTCGAAACACTTTGCCTTTGGAAAGGGTCGAGTGGCACTTCATATGAACTAGTTCACGTCAGAAAGGAAGACTAAAGGTATTTTTGCATTGATAAATTCAATACATTTCTACGACAGCGTATCAGGGCCATTATAGGTTAAAAAAAGATAAACAAGGAGCCGTGAGAGGGGAGGATTATATTCTGATGAAGAAATTACAATTTCTGAGATTAAAGTGGTACATTTTTGAGAAGTAACTAGAAGTAATTTACGAGTTATACATCTGTGACTTTAATCTAAAAAGATTTACCACTTACCCACTTACGTACTTATTTTGTAAAAATTAATTTCTTTGACTACAATGACCCTAATATGCTGCTGTGAATTTCACTATTGTGTGAATTCATTAAATGGCTCTTTCTGCAACTGATGACTTTGCATATGATCCCTCTTCACTGCCACAAGATGCTGCCCATGTAACCTGTTTTCAAGGTGAGCAGTTAAAGCCACACTCCAACTTCAAGTTCCCTTTCTGTCTGCTCCTCCTGGCTGACCAACAAGTCAGAATTTGCCTCTCTGGCATTTTCCCTACTGGCTCGGGGTGGGATGAATTATGATGTGACACACTCCCTTCTGTACTTCTGGGCAGCCAAGGCGATCAAGATAAATCACCACACTGCCCCACAGGGGACATGCTAAGATCCTGGTTTGGTTGTTTTTGGGGCCCTGATCAGGATGCTGAGGATTTGGACACAACTTGATACTGTATTCATTAAGAAGCAAGGACTGTGTACAAAGGAGGGGTCCAGTAGAACTATGTCAGACGATGGGATAATATACTTAAATGAGACGGGATTATACAGAGGGTAATTATCCATTATTCGGCTCTGCTGCTGTCACATAACATTTAGTCTTTTTAGAGTGCAAGAAAATGACACTGAGAGCACGTGATAAACTGTGGAAATTCCAGGCTATTGATTTGCAACTTCCTAGTCTTTTGATTGATGGGTCCCTTGTCTTTTCAGCAGCACATTCCTGGCTGTAACTCAGGGGAGCATCTAAATTCAAACATTAGCTGTGACGATGATCAGGGCTGGAGCCAACAAGACAACATAAGATAACAACATGTCTGTCAAAACCACTGACAACCAATCGTAAGACTCGACAATCTGGCACCCTCCCTTACCCCTCACTCACCCCCCTCTTTTCCTTTTTTCATGTTAACCAAACTAAAACAATGAAGGGAAAAAAAACAAGATGAACCCAAATGGCTGATCTGTAAACCGTATTTAATCAACACATTCTGTGGCCCTGAACCGGCTGATTTCCTGGTGAGTGTGACCACATCTGTTTGTGTACAGGGGCGGTGTAGCCCACAGCTCTGCCACACAAAAACCTTGGGCATATTTCAACCTTTTTAGTGCTGCAATTTGCCCCCCCCCCCAATAAATATGGGCTGTGGAATGAGCGGGGGATCTGTTTTTCTCATCTGTTGCGTTGTCGTTGAGGTTCTGGGAACGGAAGGCTGGATTTCGGATGCTAATTACCCGGTCAAACATGCCGGCACAGTGGCTGGCTTTCCGGGCTTGTGGGTTTGCACAGAAGATGCCCAACTCCACAATATGTAACACACAGCACATAGGTTCTACTGTCATCCCACAAGAGGCAATGGCATGTTTCTCCTCTCTAATGGGGGCATGTCATGAAAGGCAGTGACAGCAAGGTTGCTATTTTTCAATCGTACATCAAGCATTTAGAAATGTGCTGATGCAGATGCAAAGGTGCTTCATGTACTGACTCTGTGTAACTCTGCGTAATGTGTATAAATGTTATAATATTGGCCAGGAGATTATTTTGTAGAACCACCTGTGTGTAAACAGCTTTTGAATAGAGGATTGAAGGGGCCTTACACAATCCAACAAGCATCTAAATGAAAGCATATTAACACCGTACTAAAAAGACAATATCTCTGGTTCTGCTGCATCGGTACTGACCATTTTCTCTAAACTGTACATCGTGACTCAGACAATGTTACAGTAGCTCTATGCTAAATTGGTGATGTACTCTTTAAACACCTCTAATGCCAAACTAATCAAACCTTTTTGTAGATTAATTAAACAGCATTTATTGATAAGAAACATAAAAGATAGTCAGGAAATGACGTGTAACAAAGGTTCCACCTGGGCTCAAAGCTACTGTACACATGGGGTATGTGCATTCATATTCTTACCCAGTCTATTCCCCTGCACAGTCAGCCAGGGAGCAAAGCAGCTAACAAAGCAGTGAGTACGGCAGGATGTGCATTATGACAGTTGTGACATCATGACCTGCAGCCCTCATTATGTTACATGCAAACAGTGATGAAAGGCACTCCATATAGAGTTAGCACGATCCTTCAGACAGGAAGTACAACTCTGACACACAGCAACCGGCAACTGACAAAATGCTGCCGCCAAGCGCCAAGCACCCTGCGCCGACACCCTGCGCCGACACCCTGCTCCATTTCGCCGGGACAACACGCGGTAATTAGGTGAATTTGATGCATGCTGGGGAAAAGACAGCTAGATCAAGGTGTTGATGTATTAGTGGGAGCACTCTGTCAGAGTCACATCACATTAATCAAAACAAAAGTGGGTGCACAGCTACACTGCCCCCCCCCTCCTTCCCTTGGCTTTGCAGGTGATGAATAGCTCTGCCTACACTGTGTATCACCTGATCTCGCTGAATTTAAATGTAACAGCACAGTTCCTCACAAAACCTCTATTGATCTTACTCCTGGGTTACCTTCCTGGATTCGAATATTTTAGATAAGCATAAGAAGGCAATGTTAGGAAGCCAAGACTTTTATGGTAATGCTGCATTAATAAAGTCAGAAAATAAATTAGTTTCTTTGTAGGTCAGGGTAGGATGCAAGTTTCAAATCCAAGCACACAACTGGACGGCCAGCCTACTTATAGCAACCAATAAACCGTGAGCTCATGTTTTAAAATGGAACGCTTTTTAGAAATTAAATACATATGCAGTATGTGTGATTGAGTGAGATTTCTACTTTTATAGCCAATAATAACACAAGAATGTTTATTATATAAAATATGCGCTGCCAGTTTTATCTAAAAGTGAAGCACCTTCTCCCAACATTGTCTTTCACTGGGCTTTATCTCAGCTTTGCTGTTTTATTAGAGACTACTAGAAGTCCCACAACATGACGTTTTATGGGAGGAAATTTGCACATGTAATTTAGAATTTTAATAATTTGTTTTGTTGTGGTGTTGTGTTCTGTATATTGTATGTACAGGAAACATTTGTGTATTGTTGTTTTTCATTTTTTGTACTCGTTACTAGCAGTTCAGTTAGTACTGACTGTAAATCAAGTTTCCCATCTGGGATAATAAAGTGACTGAACTGAACTGGAGATGGTAGAGGAAGTGTCAACATTCTGCTGTATTGTTGTATGCTAATGTAGCTTTTCTGGCTTTGATGTATTTCAACTCCGTCAATGAAGCTCAGAAAGAGCTGAAATTCTTTGTTTCAACTCTGGTGCTGACAAATAGCAGTAGTAGCACAATTGACAGAAAGAGAAAGCGATGAAAAGTTAAAACTGACCTTTAAAAGTCACATTGAGCCATCTTTGCTTTTCAGACATTATTTAGCTCTGGAAACAATACCTGTACCTTAATTTGACTGTTGTTGACTGTTTAACACCAAGTGTTGCAACAAACAGGTAACCTGTCCCTTCTGCTGACAAGACAATCTTATGACACCTTTGTTATGGTATTATTATTATTATTATTATTATTATTTTTATCACTTTATTAAATTTCAACATTTGAAGACAAAAAAAACACAAAACTAAACATGACAATAATGCTAGAATAAATAATTAAATACAAAAGGAAAACAACTGACATGACATGATCTTCAAAGTTCTAAATTTGTCTGACTGCTATGATATGAATTTGCTTGGTGAATGCTTTTAAACATACAGTTGGAAATGTTGGACAATCATTGTATTATTCATTGCCTTACAGCATCATATGTACCTACTCTTCATTGAAGCTGTATCATTTTTTACACTAAGTATTCAAAACAAGGATTCTATTGCATCAAATGTAAATATTCTAGAAGTTTTGTGAATCATTTTATTAACATTTTCCTAAAATTCAGCCTGATATATTTGGTATCTTTGAACACTTTGGGATGTCCACTAGAATTTAAATTAAAAGTTTGTAGATTTTAATTATGTTTGGTTGCCCAGCAAGATTTGGTAATAACCGGCCCACAGGTGAGCCATGGTATGTTCGGGAAGATATACGTTCACAATGACCAGTGATATCTATTGAAACTTACCCATGCATGGTGTGGAGTGGGTGTGGCTCATAATGGTATCGCCCCTCGTGGTGTCTCATGTCGATTGGGATGGGCGTGTGAAACGTGGGGAAGAGGTGGTGGGCACCTGTGAGTGCAAAGAGAAAGAATGTCACAAATAAAAAACAAAGCTAATACAGTGAATGATGAGACATTTCTTAAATCCTGTGTAATGCCTGCAACGCAACATGAGATGCAACCGTAGCATTTTACACATCCTGTAATCCCCCAGTAATTGAAACCTTGCCCCGAGAAGTGTATGTTCATTAATGGCCCTCTCTATCCAATGAGACCAAAGCAGGGTTTACACAACAATGAATGTGTTTTATGTGTCAGACTAAGAATGCACAAGTCCACCATTTCCTGCCATAACTGCTCTGATGGCTCGAGGGATATGTCATTAGGACAACACAGCCGATCTTCATTAACCACTGTGATTACAACGGCTGAGTAGTAGACATTATTGTCTTGATTAAAGAAGGAGGAGGGCTTTAATCATAGACTAAAGACCACTAATTTTCTCCATTTTCATGTGAAAAAGTTTTACTTGTTTGATGCAGGACAGCGATCCAGAATAATTCATAATCCACATTCAGTTGTGCGTGTCTTTGTGTGTGTGTGGATGGACTATGGAGGGACAGAGACAGAGAGCATAGTGCAGTGCCGCTCCCTTGGGTTAATCCTGGTTGCTATTAGGATTCTTTGTCCGTACGGTCCAGTAAACCTGGGATGAACTGGGAGCAGAGACCACCAGGGTTAAAGGTCAAAGCTCAGTGAGAGCTGATCATTATCTCTACCTGAGAGGACCTGTGGGACTGGGTGGCAGGGGGGAAATGGAGGCGTCTTTTTAGACCAATGTGATGAATATTGAGGATGTACGCATGTATTGTTGACAGAATTAATAGTCATTCAGCAAAACTTAATTCAGTCAGTACAAACAGAAATACTCCTTTTATTCAAGTTTTTTTTCTTGATAGCTGTTAAGCTACTGTCAATGAAACCTCAAGCTTCCAGAGCATTTTCCCATTAAAGTCTGCCAGTTAAAGAATTAATTAAACCCAATCAGCTACTGGAGGGTTTTTAATGTGACACATCTTGTAGGAAGTGTTGGTTTTCATTGACGGTATTTTAACAGGATGGGGGAAAAATAGAAAAGTGGAATAAAAACTGTAATACTGTTAAAAAAATATGTTCAGAGCAACAGAGTGGTGGATGTTAGTATTTAGTGAGTAGAGTCTTATCAAGACAACAGTTTAATATGGAAGAAGTTTTAAGTTGATATTACTGGAAAAGAGGAGAAAATAGACCTCAGCACCTCAAATACTGTAAATACCGGTTTCTCTGACATTGAGGTAAGTATTTCTTTATCTGCTTGCTATTTTACTGGAAATGTATTTTTGTATACATGGAATTTGCATTTAAAGCCCACTGTTTGTCCCTGTAATCACAACGATGATAATATTCTTTGGCTTTTCTTTCCAAAGTCTGCATTTTTTAAACACCTCCCTGTTTGAGATGTGCCTTAAGGGTGCTAACACTTGCACACAGTGCCATGAAAACAAGGTGTAACAGGACTCTGGGCCTTTAGGCTATGGCAGAACGTTAAATGTTGTTTTTAGATAATGCCAATTACAAAGACAGACATTACTGCTACTTAACCCTGATTGAGCCTTTTGTTATTGTGATTGAGGCAATCATCATGACGTTGTAGCATCTTGTTCTTAGTTAATTCTGATGGGATTACACACGAATGGGAGAGGAGCGTTTCCCTGAGGGCAGCCCTGAACTGTGACTGGTGTGGAATTTGTCTTGGGGCAAGCATTACCCAACAATGATTGTTTTCCCTTTAAAAATAAACGGCCTTTATGACTTTTGCATTACAGTTTATTAAGATTTTTTCAAAGTTGTGCCAAAATAGTCAAAACTGTCCTAAAAACCTGATTTTTTAAGTTCAAGGCTTACGTTAAGTATTCCCAGAAGACCTTCTGTATGTCTTCACGTGATTCCATGAATTTCTACTTCAGAAATGAAAGACATGGTAGATTTGCACAGCAGTAAAATGTATGAATATCTTTAAAACTTAAAAACCAGGTAAAGTTTTCCCACCTCACTGCCACAGAATAGTGAAAAATTGCCTGTGAAGCCAAAGTGAGTTGTTAAAATCCGTCTGGTGCCCCGCGCTCCTTGTCTGCTCTCGTCTTTGAGCTGAGAAGGCCAAGGGCTCTGTGTTTCTATCAAGATCTATGCCGTTGGATCTCAGCCAGTGACCCTTCCTTGCTTTTGTGCAAGAGACAGGCGGCCAATTCCGAGTCAACTTGTGTTACAAAGCCAAAAGAGGCACCCAGTAAATGAGTGAGAGGGAGTGAGAGCTGGGAAAAGGAGTTAGTGCTTTGTTTCACAAGTGGAGCCAGAAGTTGGGGCTTTCTCTGAGAGGTGCCCCCTGCTTGTGCTGCCTGGCATATCTCTGGTGGAGAGGGGCGGGAGGGCACGGGACGAGGAGACGACACCAAGACAAAGACAAAGACAGCAAGGTTGTGCTGGACGTCAGTTTATTTTAGACGTATTGGTTTAGACGTATTACACTGTCTAACAGCAGGACCCTATTCTCTTTCCCTTAATTTATTACTTTCCATTGCACTTGTGTTGTGATGTATTTTCTTTTGATAAAGTTATGGTTTTCACAGGTAACGCTCTTAACTTCAACGCCTTCCATCTTATTTTAAAATAGGGTAGTTTATGAACTGAGAATCACTGTCATCAATGAACAACGCAGATGCATCATAGATTACTCAGGATTTTTGTTTGAATTCCTAATAATAAATAATGCTCTCCCCATTAGTGAAACACATGCACAAACAATAACCAGCACCAAGCAGAAGCCCCAGAGGCGGACACTCCCAGCTTAGGACTGCTGAATGTGGGGGTGATAAGGGCTGAACAGGCCCTTCCATCACCCAGACAGCTGCATTGTTTCCTGGACTGCAGGGACAGCTACCGACAGGTACATGGCTGGGACAATTCACACGATTCAGTTGCTTGATTTACCGCCCGTCTGTCCCCTTTGGGTGTGTAAGCAAGCAGGGTTACTCCACCGTGGGCTTTATACTGTATATCTAAAACAGAGCTGAGGACTGTTCAGAGCGACATTAGTAACACGATGTGACATTGAGACGGAAGATGAAATGGTCACCATGATAGTTTCCTAGACTAAATCATGGATCTATTGCCCAAACTAGACTTCCAGTTGCATTGGCTCATCCGTACATGAAACCACACACCCTGACCGAAGGAGGCCTTTTCAATTCTGTTCTATTTTGGATGCTGCTTTGGAAAAGCTTGGTATGAAAGCCATGATGCCTCACTTTCAGGTCAGGTCATTAACTCATATCTGGAACAGTGAAAAATAATAACTTTTTAGATTAATAAATAAGATAAGATAAATTATATAATTATAAATCCCTGTTGAGTCTTTTGTTTTGTTTCTACCTTTCCCACTGAACACAAAAGCCAGATATAGGTGTTTTGTAGGCTACGGGCTTCAGATAGGTAATTATGTAAACTATTACTAAAGCTATTGGTGTTTTGTCTTTTCAGCTAGGCTATCTTTTACTGTATGGTGCTAATTTTGTAAAACATAGCAAATGCTCAAAATGCAGTTAAGTGCATCATGCACAGTGCACTGAGGGACTTTTGTGCTTGTGTAATCTTATATCATAAATCAATTCAGCCCACAAGAACCTTAACTAGTGGTCTGATCTCTCACAACGTGTTTTCAGACTGAACACATCTTTGCCCCCTAGCCCCCGTAATGAGGCTCCAGACGTGCCAAACATCCTGCCACATCTTTAAGTTTGCATCTTAAAGCCCCGGTTTGATCTTTCACTGAAGACAATGCCAGGTGTTCGATGTTAACAAAGGCCCCATCGAGTCTCTTGTCTCAGAGACAAAAGAAGAAAAAGCACTCTCTCATTACGTCCAAATGAAGCCCCAGATCAGGACCGTGCTGAAGTGGAGAGTGGAGTGGGCTCATGTCTTCGAGGAAGTACTCAACAATAATAATAATAATGCCCTGAGAGGCCAGGCCAGGCTAGGAATAATTTGGGGAAAAAAAGCTTTTGTCGTGAGAGAGAGAGAGAGAGAGAGAGAGAGAGAGAGAGAGAGAGAGAGAGAGAGAGAGAGAGAGAGAGAGAGAGAGAGGGAGGGAGAGAGAGAGAGAGAGAGAGAGAGAGAGAGAGAGAGAGGGATGGAGAGAGAGATAAGAGAGCGAGAGAGAGGCATGGATAGATGCTGCTATCTCTCTCTCTCTTCTCGCGCGCTCTCTCTCTCTCTCTGCACTCTTCTCTCTCTCTCCGCTCTCTCTCTCTCTTTTCTCTCTCTCTCTCTTCTGCGCTCTCTCTCTCTTCTCCTCTCTTCTCCTCTCTCTCTTCTTTCTGCGCTCTCTCTGTCTCTCTTTCTCTTGCTCTCTTTCTGTCTCTCTCTTTGTCTCTTCTCTCTCTCTTCTCTCTCTCTCTCTCTCTTCTCTCTCTCCTCTCCTCTTTCTCTCCTCTCTCTCTCTCCTCTCTCTCTCTCTTTCTCTCTCTCTCTCCCTCTCCCGATCTACGCTCTCTCTCTCCTCCTCTCTCTCTCTCTCTCGCAAGCTACTCGATCCGAGCGCCTTGGAGTGGCTCAGAGAGTAGGAGTGGGGGTGCTCAATTCAGACAGGAAATTCCAGCAGAAAAAGTTGGCCTGGGTCCTAACTACACAGCGCCTTGCCAACGGCTATACACAAACGCTCATGTGCATGCATACACACTCACACACTCACAATTGCACACAGATACTGATTTGTTCTGCAGTTCACTCTCAGTAAGCAACCATCAAGAGGGACACAAATGTGTTACTTTGAGGTTCAAGAGACATGCCTTTCTTAAACACACACACACACACACACGGACACACACACACACAAACACACACACACTTCAGCAAGTGTTATGCCCAAGGTTAATAAAAAGTGTATGTTTAGCCTAATCCGAGAATCCTGCACTACACACACAACATGAAACCTGCAGGTTTAGTTTGCAAGACGTCGCTTCCTTTAGGGTAGTACATGGGCGAGTGATGGCGACAGAGGGATTAGAGGCTTACAGGAGAGCACGGAACCACTGCCATCTATGAAAGGAAGTCTTAACAGAGTGGCTCTTTACTTTTAACAGCCCTCAGGGAGGGTAAAATGATACCTTTTTTATTGATAGGGGGATTTTGGGCAGAAGGTAAGTGGATTAGGCCAGTGGTCCCTGTAATGACACAAGATGGTTTGAGCGGAAATTCATTAGTCCCTGTGAACTTGTGCAAAGTTAGTATATGTTATGATGTACACATCAAACACTCTCTCCCTGGGGTTTGGAGCCAGCACTGTAAAGAGGGCATGGTGCTTGAAGCTTGTAACTTTTTTATAGCCCATTATGAAATCCGATGTTTATATTTCAAATATAAACATATCCACTAGTTAGTAGTTGTGGCGAGGGCTGGGTATTGAACCTCAACACTTTTATAGTACAGACCAAACTGTGTCCATAGTACATAGTATTTAAAGCTGACATTGAATGCATGCTCAGATTAGCAATTATGTTGGTGTGAATTTTGTTTAGACAAAGTCATTTTAGGGCTACTTGGGTTTAGAACAAATTTAACGTTTGAGAAATCACGCTTTTATTCTTTTATCTGATGAGAAATAGGTTTCCAATAAGAGCATATTTGTTATTACTCAGTAATGTAGCAAAACTCAGGTGCTGTATTAGCGCTAGTATTGAAGCGGCATGAATACATTTTTTGACATATTATTGACTGTTTTGGTCTCTACTAACTCCTGAGAAATACATGTGTCTCTTTAGCTGCTGAATGCTCCACTATGTTCACCAGCTTGTTGATGACCGTATCTGTCTGCTGCTTGCTGCTGAGCCGGTAGTATTTTAAAAAAACAGCTGAAAGAGACAAGGTTGATGAGGGCGGAGATACTGAACTAACACAGTTAGGTTGTGGGCAGTAAAACCCTAACCATAAACTGAAAGACGTTAAAATGCTTTATAGAGCTGAGGGGAGCTTTAGAGCTGGGCTGGTTTGTCACTATAAGACACACCTTTTAATGTACACATTTACTTTATTGTTGAATGTATATAGAAATATTGACTACTACAACTTAACAAAAAACAATGATACCAAGTCTTTGAGGTCTGCATTTATCACCTCCGCTAAGGAAGTTCAGTTTTTGGTTCGGTTTGTTTGTCAGCAGGAGTACAGAAAAAGCCCAATTTTCATAACATTTGGTCCGAGGGTGGAGCATGAAGAACCCATTAAACCATTTTGGAGAATCTTGTAGCAGATGCACACACTATTTTTCACTTTCGTTAACACTACAAGATAGGGCATGGCCTTGGTGGAGAACTGTGCACACCAAGTGCCCTTCTAGTTAATGAGGGTTCTCCTGATGAGCTGTGGGTATATGAGCAAATGTGAGATAAAAAAAGGGGGTTTTATGGGGTTTTATCTTTATGGCTTAGAGATATAAAGGCAGTGTTTATATCTTGTTGCCATGACACCCTCATCCCTCCCCCAGATGTGTTGTATCACCTAGCAGGAGCTGTTGTGTAGCTGCCCGGGCCTCTGCTGCCTCAGTTCCTGTCTTGCCGTGTTTACAGATCTCACTTGGACCCAGCTGGCCTCTCTCCTCTGCCATCAGTCTCTGTCAAATCTGCACGCTGGCCTTAGCCAATCACTCCTTAGTCTCAGCATCAACCCCACGAACCCACCACCAGTATGATCCATCACCTTGGCTACAAGGTGCTGCACCAACTCTCCTAATTGTTCTAAAAACCAAGAGCTTATCTCACCTGGGTTGCCATTAGCTGGTGGTGCTAACATCCATTCAGTGTAAAATAGGTTCCAAGGGAAGTAGCATGGCACAAGGAGACTCTTGCTTTTTTCAGAAGCTTGCCCCTCCAAAATGTCAACATTACATTTCTGAAATTGTAGTTCTTTTTCTAAAAGCTCACCAGCTAAATTCTATGATCTTAGCCCACTGAGACCCATATTCAACTGAAAAAACAAAAACAGTCTTCCAAGGTTTTCATCTTGGTATAATCAGTGGTGTCCAGCAGCAGCACTTGGGGATCACTGACTAACGACCACCATGCATCACCCGGCCGGAGTGTTGGGTGTTTAGCGGGGCTTGGTGTACCCTTCATGTGTGAGTGTGTTAAGTTAGCGTACAGGTAGCTTGGCTTAGCAAGCCTCTCCTTGTGGCAGGCAGTGGACCTCTCTGTGAAGACTGATGAGGTGTCAGGATAATCAGCTTCACGTGCAGACTTCTGATTTATCGCCTGGTCCCTTTAGAGCACAGGTGTAGGGCTGATCAAGTAATTAATGCGCTGGGTTTGTTATTGGTGCGGCGGTGGTAATTGCAATTCAGAAGGATGCAGGGGAACACGAGATAAACCCCTGGTCTCGGTGAGAGAGTATAGCGCGCGTGTAGTGGAGTGATACTTGAAGTACTGAGTTGTCACTATTAGCCTATATGCTTTCTGCTATTCTGATTCATCAAAACCACACATCCGTGTGACTTCATCAATCTGTTCCTCATTCGCTCAGGGCCGAAACAGCATTTGCTTGCCAGTTTCTGGCAAGTGTAAACGCATCAATCAAGCCAAGTCACTTCAAACAGCGGGAACCCGGAGCTTTTCTGTCTTCCGTGAGTCCTTTAACCTCTGAGACACAGCTGACGGAGAAGCTGCCAGTTCACACAAAGAGCGTCCTCAGCGCCCTATGACGGCATCCTGAGCACAGCTCAGCACTCCCCCTCCGCAACTTTTCTTTAAGGGAAAGGCGAAGGAAATATCCCAACAACAGAACACAATGTGTGGGAGAGGGAGGCACATCAATCTAAAGCCATCTCAACTGGGGGTCACCACGAGGTGAGGTGCCCCCCTGGAGAACTGCTCTCCAGGCCCAAGCAGGAGCCTGGGGAGGATCTCCTGGACGGATCAGGCCTGGACTTCATTAAACTGCCACGCAGAGTCCTTTAGATGTGTCTTACCAAATGATACACAACAGTTTCCCTTTTGAACAGTAAAGACGTGTAAGATGTTATTTAAAACACAGAAGGATTTAGGCTTAAAAAGGTCAGAGGGGAATTCTCCCTGAAGAAGAAATAACTTAAGTTTAAATAATTCATGTCCCTAAAAATGTTTATACCCATCAGCTTGGAGGTTTTATTAAATAAACGACTGATATCCATTAATTTCATGGTGACATTAATAGCAGCAAAGTTTTCAACAGCTCTAAAAATATGTGGCCCATTTCAGACTTTACTGTAGGACACAGCGGACATCCCTCTACTTTCTCTTCATGTCTGTTTGCATTACAAAGCCGACCAATTCTTAGTCTTTAAAATGTCCAGTGACAGGTTAGAATAAACTGTCAAAAACATTTGGTACCATCCATTTGTACAATCTAAGATACTTACATGTATTTATATTCTGCAACAGTTGAATCAAAGGTCAACTCTCAACTGAATGTCTGTAAACATCCTTTGAGTTTCACTAAAGCTCAGTGAAGGGTTGATACTTTTAAAGCTCAAAATAGGTTTGGAAGAAATGAACTCAGCCGACTGTTGGTGGCGTTCATAACACAAGGCAGAGCATCTTCAGAGCAGGCCCCTGCACTCTCAGGTCATCTATCCCGATAAGATAAAACGTTAAGGCCGAGCTGTTTACACACACACACACACACACACACACACACACACACACACACACACACACACACACACACGTGGAGTCTTATAAACCCCCTTCGTGTCTGGCCTCTTTCTTCAGGGCGGGATTGAGCGTGGAAACCATCTCGCTCTGGGAATTTGTTTTAAAGCACTAACAAGAAACAGCTGTGAAGCAGGTCAGAGGGACTCTGACCAACTGGATTGGCTCTCAGGTGATACACCCCATGTATCTACATTCATATCAAATCAAGAGAAATAGATAAACCCCTGTTTTTTCGGATTGAAAAATCAGAATCTGAAATTCAATCAGTGGTTAAGGCATACAATGTGTAGAGCAGAATTAGCCAACATTATATTCCTGCTGCCCTGAGCAGTAAACTATGGCATGCTTGCTGATTTGTTTTCCATCTGTTGTTGTTTCAGCCAGTTGGAATCTGTTGTCAGGGCTACCCGAAAGGACAACTCCTAACCTATCACGACAGAAGAGTGATTTATGAACCAACTTCTTCATTTTGCATCGCTAGTTTCACGGCCACTTTGATAAAGAACAGTGGAAAAACGTTTCCCATCCAGCACCCCTTGTCTCTCTAGTTCTTTGACATGAGCCTCTTTATTGAAGCATCCAGGTTGTTTTACACAGAATCAGTGAAAGGAAGCATTCCCATGGTTCAGCTAGACAAGCCCAGCAGCCTGAAAAGGTGCAAAGACATGGTGGGGCAAATAATACAAGACAAATAAGACAAGCTTTTCACTTTTCACGACTGGTGAGTGACGTGGAACCAGAGCTGTTTAGGTTTAGTGGCATGTAAAGAAGTGCGTGGGTCGTGCTACTGGTTATTGGTGAATTTAAACAGCATCAGTTTTCCTTCCTGCCTCTTGTGGTTCAGATAGAAAAACAAGACTACCTTGCTTCAGGCTAGAGTGAAGGAAGAAGCGAAGAGAGTCAGTTTATACAGTGATAAGCAAAAAGGAAAGGAAATAGGAAGAAGAAGAGGGCATGGAGTCAATGAATTATAATGGCCACAACCTCTGGGATCTGCCAGGACACAAAACATGTGATTTTAATGATTACTAAAGGGCCCTCAGGCAAAGAAGATTCTTTTTGCGCAAAACCAAATACTTTCTTTTTGAATTTATTTCTTGTGAAGTATTTGGTTAAGTGTCTCCTTTATATACCCGATGCAAAGGCTGATTATACTGGAATATAAAACTGCACAAAATCTTTGCCCACTGCTAAATCAGTGCTGAAAGATTTTAATCAGTGGTTCATTCATTGCCAGGGAGATCTCAGTCTGGCAGCAAGGGTGGCGCGCTGTGAAAGTGATCTGAACGCTTGCATCTCTCTGGCCGTTCTGCAGCCTGCAGGGCAGTTGATATGTTTACTTAGCCTTAATGCAAGTATGGAAGTCAAATAAACAAGGGGCCCTATGAGTAACACATGTAGCTTTCATCAGTCCCTCGCTGGCAATAGGGTCGAACCGTTTATAAAGGAGATGGATTTGCGACATTGAAAGAGAAAAGGAGCTTGCTCTGTGTTAGTCTACATGTCTGTCTTCATTAGATTGTATGCAGGCAAATGGAAAGGCCGTCAAGCTGAGTAGTGGAAAGCTTAAGTCAGAAAGTAAATGGCAAACAAAGAAAACAGTTAGCCTATGGGGTAAATGACACCTGAGTTTGTGTACAAATCCAAAGAAAGTTTGTTTTTTCTGCAGGGCTGTACTTAAAACCCAGAGTATCTTGGATGGTGTGTTCTCAGGTGCGTGCACTTGCACACATTGACTGTAATGTGGATTTGGTTCCTGACAGTTGACAGCAGGGGCAGCTTAAGCCCCTGAAGGCTCCAGAGACAAGAGCAAGCGGCCAGGACATTACTCAGCAATAACAAACAACAGCCCTCAAGATAAGGAATCATTTGTCACTGGAGCTGCAACGACAAACAGCATGCATTGTGTGATAAAATTAGCTTCTCTTGTGTGACACTGAGAGAGTTGAGTCACCTCGGGTAAGCCTGTGGGGGAATCTCCTTTATCTGACAAACACTATCGTGGATATGGTCGAGAAGGGCTCTTAATCATAAGGAAGTGGCACTGCAGTTTTGTAATGTAACTTTAATTCATGAGGGGTTTGCGTCGAGCTGGATAATAAGTATCCTGTTTTAATACATACATTTAATTATGATGAAATAAGGGAATAATTAATAAAAGGATTTAACATACAAGAACAGAACTTAAATGACTGTGATTCTATTAGCTATCTATTATAACAACATTTGAGGATTATTGTGAAATCAGTTTTGTCCAGTTCGGCGTGTGTGCACCCTGTTTTTCACACTTCTGTCATGATCGTGATTTTCTATGTCCTGTTTTATTTTGAAGTTTGCACTCCCCCTTGTGTCATGTCTAGTTGTACTTCCGGTCTCTGTGTTTTCCCCCTTTTGTGATTGTTGATTAGTTTCCACCTGTGTAGTTGCCTTTCTCTCCCAGCTGTGTCTCGTTCCCTCGTTTAGTGGTTACGTGTATATATCCCTGTCTGTCCCAGTGTTACTTGTCTGGTCGTCATTCATGTTACATGGTGGTTTCCCCTCGTGGCTACCTCGTCGCACCCTCTGGTCTGTATTTTCGGTTTTATTTGTTACTTTGCAATTTTGTAAGCTTTCCTGGAATAAAGTCTTCTTTTTGTTGAAAGATCATCTTGCATTCTGCGTTTGGGTCCTCACCTTTTCAACATTTATACTTTTGCAAACATTCCTACAGAGAATCTGCCCAGTTCAAGTACAGCATTCTACTGATGACCTCTGAGCCACTCTACTGGAGCACTTGTGCTACAAGGAGACGTAGCGAGGGTTACGTAACCCATTAGTTTAAGTAAGGTGAAGACAAGAACAAGATGCTAGACAATAACAAGATGCTGAAAAAGACATTTCAAGGCAGCCAAAACAGTTAAATAAACTTTCATGAACTGAAAAAACCACTGTGAAATTGTTTAAGTTCTAAGTCAAACACTGACACACAGGCATCAACTTGGTAGCAACCTGTCAATCACAACGCCCTAGAGCGTACCCTGCTTTATAGTCTATTTTACTCTAAATAGGACCATAATTTACTTTAATAAAAAATAATTATTTAAATGAACATCTGTATTGAAGAAGACATAGAACTAGTGATTGAGACCATAAAGTCAATAGGGAAATGTTTACTGAGGTAATAAATCAAGAGAGAAGACAGGTCATTTACTTATAGACTTACCATCAGACTTGATCTTGCAACTAGTGGAGTCACCACCTGCTGGCTATTAAAAAAATAATTTTAGGTTTTAAGGCACTTCCGCATTGACTTCACTTTTCAGATCCAGAAGTTGCCGCTTCATCCAAAGTCCAGCTGTTTTTGCCAATGGGATTGCCACTTATGGGCCATGCTTGCCATGTTTGGAGTAAACCCCTTGAGTCAATTGAGAGTCCTTGATTTTCTGTGCACAATCCTTGGAGCAATCTTACCAGCATAGTAAACACTGCCAGAGGATGGAGGGAGAGCCCACTGGCTTCCATGTGTCTTTTCTCTGAAAATACACCGCCATGATGGTTAGGGGTAATATTGTTTTAAGACAGGCTGGGCAGTCAGGCATGGACAAACACCTTACATAGGTCCAAGTTTATACCCATTAACACTTGTGAACACATAAACATCCATTACACCACCATGATACTAATGCTCGTCTATGACATACACCTACCATTTATATAACTCTTATTTTCTTTAATGGACAGTGGTTCAAAGTAGCTTAGCACATTGACTCAAGTTGTACTCTTACTGTGTCGGAGCAGATTTATTATTTGCAGTTTGGATCTTTTGAGACCTCCTTTAAAGAGCAGAGCTTTTCCTGCCAACTGTATAATACTTTGCTATAATACAGAAGTTTCTCTGACTGAATTGTGTGGAATGGAATAAGCTTTGTAAAGTCCTACTTTATGACAAGTAGTAAGTTGGGGTATTGATACATGGTAAAGACCACGTCAAGTCTGTGGAGAAAATTATAGAAAGAATATGGAATGTCCATAGGTTATTCATAGTGTTCAATAGGCTCTGTCAAAGCTTAGCATGGCCATTAGTGATCACAAAAGATCTACCTGTCATACAAGAGACACTCATTTGGTGATTGAGCAATTAGTGTCAGGTAAAATTACTCCACTGAAGATGTCAATGGGGACTTAAACATAAGGGGTATTTCTGCTCTCACAGCTTCCAATGTTCATATGGAACAAGTGGAACTGGAACTGACTTATATTAATCCATTGGATTCCCATTGACTCATAGAAAACGCATCTGGACTGCATTGTGTGTTCATTTGCTCCAAACGATTCAGGTATACCCTTACAATGTTTCAACAAACGTGTAAAAACATGCAAATGTCAAAATAAAGGAATCCATTTCCACATTGAGGCAAATGATCAAAAGGTTAAAGGCTACAAATGAAAAAGAGAATGAAAATGACGATGACAGCGATACAATCAAGTAGTTGAACATGTAGCTAAAGCATGTAGGTTCTGATTAAAGCCTGAACTCCCAATATCCCTATGCAACCTGACACTAACAGAGACGTAGGAGACTGAGCTGTGATTACAGATATGAAGAGTTGAAAGGACCATTTTTGTGCATGTTAAAGTTTTACTTCATGGAAGATTAATTTCGATGCCAGTCAGTGAGGTGTCTTATTTTCAGTATGCATAATAAATAAATAAAAAACAAATCTAAAACTGATTTTAAATACTATTACTATACTACCCTATACTTATTCAAGTACCATTTGTTTTTCACAAAGGTGCACTCCACCTATGTTAAAAATGAGGGTCAGTTTCCCAGCCTAAAGCCTAAGTCATACACTTGGGGCATAGAGTTTGAACAACGCTGACAAGGACATTCTTAACAAAAACACGTTGTTCCGCTGCATTATGGGAAATGTAGGATCAAGAGTTTTAGGAGCTTAGCCCATATTAAGGATTTAATGTCTGGATAACTTGGCTTTTTGCTGCATTAAATTGTGTTTATTATTTTTCTCCTTTGAATACTCCAATTATAAGGAATTGCAATACTCAATCATTGGTGCATGCCTTTAAACCTGTTGTGACCAACTGCATCCTTATGTGCAAGTTAAATGTTGAATAATCTGAATCTGTCCAATCATACCATGGACAATGAAAACTAAAACATTTTACAATATAATTATAAAATCTGCACTGTATTTTAATAACATACCCAAGTTTGGTGACCCATACTTATGCATTTTGAATATAGTCCATCTTACTCTGTCACTGAGCCCATTTCTAGACTGAATTACTGCCAGAGTGCATACAAAGTGAAACATTTTGGGAACTAATTGAAGACAGTGTCAGTTAAGTATGTCTTACTTGGACTAAAACAGTGATGATAACAGTGGAACTTGATCAAACCTTGACATTTTGGAGGGCTAAAATAAGACACCCGAAAATGGGAGAGAGTTCCATATGCTATCTGAGCTGATCTTAGTGACGGCAAAATTGAGTGGCGACATGATGAAGCAATTACAGTGTGGACTCACGCCAAACTCCAGGCTCCAGAGCAAATCCAGGATAAAGACTTGTACGCTTATCTTGACTCGATTAAAAACAAAACAAAAAATTCTCTTTACAGTCTGTTTCCAGTGCAGAGTTCCATTTATCAAACCTAGAAAATGTTGTTGTTTTACATGTCTCAAGAATCCCCAAAGGGAATTTTGCTCAGCTTTAATGTACTAAACAAACAAAAGACTAAAGACCGACTTATCATATAATTTTTTTAACTATTTAGTTTGGTTTTCCCTTCAATAGACACAAACAAACAAAAAACATCTGGCTCCTTAGGTTGGAGATGGTCGTCTTAGAATGTAGGCATTGTGGCTTTTGTTTTTGCAAGGCCTTGATTAGAAAGCATTTTTCCTTTGCCTTGCTTCAAAGCCCCAATCTAAGAGCACATTGAAGTTTTAACTGTTCCTGCCTGGCTCTTGATAATGATCTACATGTGGCACAGTTGCGATCTTAATCTACCAACTCTTGTTCTTTCTGTGGGGAAAGGGTGCCACATGCTGCCACTGTATTATTCTAAACCTTCTCTTTAAAAGAACCACATTAAGTGCTCACAGCAAACATCATGTGAAGTCGCACTGTACGCTCTGGTATAGGGGAGGGGAATGAATCATGGCTCCAGTAAAGGGGATAAAAACTGTTGTGATGTTGGTGGCTTCCGCAATCTTCAACGTAGAGAGAATGTACAACCCATTAGTTTCTACCCATGTATCTAAAGCCACCAATACTTCAACACTGCTGTACACTCTGCATGTCTCAGGTAGCCCGTGAAATATTTTCTGTCATCCATCCCACGGCTGTATTAGCACAAAGTATGTACTTAGGGTAAAACACACCAGCTGTGTACGGCATAATTGTACATTCTGTTGTGGTCAATGTAAGCCCACACACCAACATTGAGGTGCACTTTCATAAGATGCACCATGTCACGAAACGTGTCACTGTCCTACTTCCTGGCATCAATACCAGTTGACACTCCAGAAAAGCTGTGATTCTTTCACATTCCCCCATGGATTGGTGATGGCATGTCTTCTTGTGTGGTGTTTCACAAGTGTCAAAGTGGGCGAGGAGAAACATTTATGTGAGTTCTATGGACGAGCCACACTCCCAGCAATATGAGGATAACCTTTCACAATGAGACATTTCCTGGTAAGGAGGATAAATACATAAATAAGCGACAGCCTAGTGCGACCTATGAATGCTTACCTGACTTAGACTCCTGGTCAGAACTAATTCTTTACACTAGAATAAAAAAGTGGCCTTGTTCATGTATGAATTGCGACACATTTGTTGTGCACAGCATGCATCGAACAGCACACATCATATCTACATGTCACAACTAGTGTGTTTAACCATTTACAGTACAAGAGTTCTCTGCTGATTTAGCATTGCACTGGTAATTGTAGGAGTCAAAATGGACAGATAAAAAACGGCCCAAAATTGGTGCAGCAGAACCAGAGAAATCGTCTGAGGACTACATCACCCATAATGCAACTAGATTAATTTAAAGGGGCCCTGTGGAGTTTTCTTGTAAACAAACAAAAGTCGTGTTTAAGTTCAGTGTCCTTGAGGTCTAACAAACATGTCAAGTGCATTTCCTGCCTCGTCAATCATTTACAAAGCGGATTTATTTCGTCTTTTAAAATTTTACATCCATGTTTACTAGTTTGCTGTCTTTCTTGGTGCATTGCAGTGTATCTTGGTGTATTACCACCACCTGTAGATCAGTGGAATAGTGTCCACCACTGGACTGCGTATCCTGTGTGCATGTGCATCTGAGTGCACATGTATGACATATAAAAACACCTCCATAGCGTTATTAGAGGTCTAAAACTCCATGAGACCCTTAAATTAAAAGGATCAGTTAAACGTATTAATTCCAGCATGTGCGTCTAGCAAGCCAGTGTAGCTCTAGAATGATGGAGAGACCAAGCAGGGGATCCATGAGTGCGTGTTTCCTCTGTACAAAGACTCTATTTAAAGCAAACCACTCTGCCATAGCTCCTATAGATACAGAGCTCCGTTTCTATAGCGATACACCAGCTCAAGCCTTCTGATCTCCCCCTGTCAGACCGCCACTTGTCAGTTCCTATTAGGGCCAGCGGTTGCCTCTGCTTACATGTGGTACCCATCACCCCAGACCATGAGGTAGCAATCCTGTTTGGCTGCGGCAGTCCCTCGCCCCCGGGGACGCTTGCTTCACTCAGTCCTGGGATCACCTCAGGTTATATGTGCCGTGTTATGACAGCCTAATGGTGCTAGTAACTGTGTGGCAGTAGAGTGCGAGAAGGGACGAGAAGGGAGAGAGAAAGTAACAGAGTGGAAGAGAAAGACAGAGGGTATTACGGATGCTTGTCTATCATGAAGATCGGAGTTGGACAATGTCTATTTGAAGCATGGATGAAGGACCGATGTTGCATTAGCAGCTTTTAAAGACGCAATGATTTATTAGTATTTTATGCTTTGGATAATTTTCTTTTACTGAAATATCTTAAAATGCCATTGAGATTGGACAGCGTAGAGTTCTAGACCTTAACATGTTTAAGCAGTTCAATCAGAATACAATGAATACTTGTAGCTCTGAATACTAAAATTATAAAATATATTTCTCAGGCAATCTTTGATGAGCATGAGCCTACAGAACCGCCCTGTTCCTTCTCCCAGTGCGGGCTCATGGGTGGCAAGGGCAGCACGTATGTAAAAAGTATTGTGTTACCAGTGTGTAGCAAAGGCAATTGCTAAGCTGAGGCACACATATAATCATTCAAAAACTCTTTACCATGAAAAATGTATACCAAGAAATTATTCATAACTATTCATAACTAGGCTAGTTTTGTAAGCTGCCCAGAAGAGGTGAGTCACATGACATGAATACATTGTATTATTTTTGTTACTCCATCTGCCACACAGCAATTACACTGTCTATACAGCTATGACAAGTTGCCGAAGCTAAACACACAAACACACACACACACGGCTCATTTCACAAAATCACAAGCTGTCTAGTATTGACTTAACTTAATGCTCACCTGCAAAAACATCTAAAAAAAGTAAGTCAGTATATTCTAAAAATAAAAGACTCCTTACTTGTTTCAAACTACAGCTTTCAGAAAACCTTTCTTCTCACCTTCATGTCGTGCAAACAAGAACATGAATTGTCCTTGATGGCTTCATGTTTTTAATAACATGATTCATTGAAATGCCAGGTCTTTTGGGATGGTCCCATTTGTAGCTAACACTTTTTTTCATCATTGACTAGTATGTAGATTACTTTCTCGATTCATCGTGTGTTCCACAAAATGTCAGAAAAAAGTGAAGAATGCCCCTCACAGTTTCATTGGAGCCAAGGTGACTGACCAAGCAGATTTAGTTTACGGTCACGTAAGATAAAGAAAAGTGTCAAATCCTCATAATAAAAGGAAATGTTTGACATGTCTGTTTCAGATCTAATTTGTTAAAGAGAATCTCACCTGCCTAAAACACAAACTAACTCACAACATTTTCCTAAAATATGTGAAAATGTCTTAAGAAAATTAAACTTCCATTTAAACAAATTGAAAATCCCAAACCCTCAACACATTTCTGAATACACAACTTAACTTAACAGTCTCCATATATCTGACCCTATACACTGAACCTTTATAACTTTAGTCAATATTTGCTCATGTTTGTCATTATGTGCAAGAACCCAGCCTGTATGGAAATTGCATTAAATGTTCCAAATGTTAGGACGATTTTATGAAGTCTGTAAAAAGGGTAAGGGTCCCTGTGGTTTTGGCAGCTTGTGCCAACCCCCCTCACCCCTCATCCTTCGGGCCCAGACGCCTATAAGTCTCTACTAGTAGAGCTGGTCTGGCCTCAAGGAAGGAAATATTACTTGGAGCGGAGCACTAATTGGCAAGCGCCCAGACACCCCACAAGTGCTAATGAACAGGCAAAATGGCCACAGCAAAGAGGGAGTGAGAAATCCAGATCAAGGCTGGGGAAGAGGGGGTCCAAAACTCACCGAGGCTCTCGGTGAGCCCTCGCCCTCTGTCCGGGGCTTAGGGCTACTTCCTCCTCTATAATTAAGGGGTTATAGACACAATGGAAAAATTTGAATGCAAAACCTTGCTAGGTAAATTACTGCTTTTCCTGGGAGTTAAAGGAAGTGTCTTGATATGTAAACAATACTCCCCCCTCTTCAGCTGATCTCTCCCTCTCTCTCTCCTCGTCACCCTCCTTCCGCCTCCGTTCCGTGGGAAATTCAGATGGGCCAGATTCGCTCTAAGACTACAACTCTGCTGAATAAAAAGGATTTACAGTACCCTTATCAGTAAGCATCTCACACCTGTTTTGCCAAAGCTAACACTGTGTGCAATCATGGAAAAAGCATGCGCAGAACCACCCACAACACATGTTTATAAAATGTATCTTTCACTCGTTTTAGCTGAGGTACACATGCAACTACACATTGCATTCATTATAAGTAAAGATGGTGACAGATAAATACAATACATGTACAAATGATGTCTGTAAGTGTTTAAGTATAGTAAAAAGTATGTCCGATCAGTTATATGGAAACAGTATGATTAACTATTAGATAGCGTCCAGTTTTTGGTTTGTGTTAGCACGCATTTTGTGGTTGCCTAGCAACAATACAATGAATAACAAAAGATGCCGCCTTAGACGGTTACATTTAAAAATGCCTTCCCCAATAGGATTCTGTCAGGCTCTGTCCACACTCAAAGGCCTGAACTATATGAAGACAGTAAAATCTCTTCTTCTTTTGGTCAGTAACTGTGCATCACAGCCAACATATGGGAAAAGGTTGGACAGACCACTTATTCTGCAGATAAAAATGTTAGCTTAGCGTGGATGGAAGGCCAACATTTAGAAAAAAATGTGTTTAACACACTTAAACTGGATTTATAGTTGGGCGATATGTTGTTAAAGTGCAGCTGACAGAACGTGCAATGTTGCTAGTATCACAAAGTCAATGAAAGAGTACAAACACCGTTATTGTGGGGAGTAAAGGTTCAATGTGTAAGATCTGCCAGAATTTAAACTTAAAACATTAAAACAATGAACTAACATTATCACCAGAGTGTGAAGAGGTAACAGTGATGACGTTATGTCAAAGACGTCTCTGTGTTGTGTTGCAGAGCTATCTAGCTAGCTGCGCACCTTCCAGTCTGTAATACCACTTGTTCCTCTAGAGGTGATAGTGAGTCACTGTAGCTCCAGTCTGCCTCCGTACAGAGAGAAGAAGTACAGCTGTCTGACTCTCTTGTAAATATTACAGCCATGTTCCGTGTCTGTTTTATAGTTTGTTTATTGTGTGGCAGAAACAAGAACAACCCCCCCCACCCCACTTTGTCCTCACAGCTGCCAGGTGGCTGTTTCTCTGAGTGTATATCTGTCTGCAGCCTCGGGAACCAGCGTAGCTTCACTTAGCAGTTAGCTGGAGTTCAGCCACAGCACCGGGGAACTGCAGACTCCCCTTTGCTGCCGTTACACAGGTCCAGCAGCTGTGACTGCAGGGCTGGAGTTGGTTCTGGCTGGTTCTCAGCAGCCGAAGAGACTTGAGCTCCGTCTGACGGAGGCTGCAGAGTGCCGGCTCTGCCGACCTCTCTCCTCCCCGGCGGGCTGCTCTCCTGGCTGAACCGCGACCGGGAAGATGAGACGAATATGCGGGTCGTTTTCTAGTTTCTGCCATTTTGGATTTAGTCCAATAAACAAAGTAACGTTACAAATATGATCAGAAACACGTGAAGATTATAAGACAGCAGAGTTTTTTGACCGGCTCTGAGTTTCAGCAGTTTGGTCGATTTTTTGGCATTCTTGCCCTGCTGAATGACTGACAGGCATTACACAGGAGTAAATGCAATACATATACATGTAATAGAAATAATAAATTAGAATACAATAAATATGCCAAACTACCACAGCTAAAATGTAAACATTAGAAATTGTATAGACCCAGTTTAGAGGTGAAATGTTGCACCCTATTTCTTTGGAGGAGGTGGCTTGGAATTACACATTGAACCTTTGAAGCACAATATAGCTGGATCACATACAGTAGCCTACAAACATTTAGTCTTGCATGAACTATTATAAATCAATACCTACTCTGAAAATCTAATGTGAAAATTACAAACACATTTTCACAGAGCCAAGGTGTCCTCCATTTCCTGTTGTGTTTGGTTTTTAGTCTAAAACTAACTAAATTTACAATTGATAAAAGAACAATTAGAACCAGGTAATGGCATTTTTGCTTCTACAGAAGATGATGGTGGTCAAGCTGATAAACAGTCTTCTTGCAGTGCTGTGCACGTCAGATCCATGTCTCCAGTGAACATGTCTGTATTCGCCACTGCCAGGGGATGTCCCTGCTGCTCTTTGAAGCCAGCGCCAAACATTCTCAGGCTTAGCTAACACCGTTGGGGAAATCACCTGGCAAACAAAACACAACAGGCTTACACGCTATACTAACACACACAGGCTTTTCATTCAACAAACCCTTTTCATTTGTAGACTGTTTATTAGACAGCCGCCTCCTTCCACTTACGTAATGCAACTAAAGCAAAGCGAAGAGCCTCAATCGCAAACAGGAGTGTAATTATGTCTTCGTAGAACAAAACTTAAATCCAGAAGTTATGGATGTTATTTTGAAAGAGGGTTTGAAGGTATTTTCATTGTTGGCATTATGTGAGTGAATGACTGGATGACTGACGTTGAACATTATGGGTTTGACAGTGAAACTTGTCTAATTTGTTGTTCATCTGTTACTGGACTAAAGCATCATACTTCTTTCTTCACATTTTCACTTATAAACCTTTATTGCTCTGTCATTTATGATTTCATGAGTTTCAGGTTGCACTTTAAATCTTTACTGGTTTACAGTGAATTAAAAAACAAAACATAGAAGGTAACAAGGTAACAACTTACTGTTGTGATTTTGATCTCAAAACAGTTTTTCTCACTAAATCGACGAGATTCGAAGCTTTCTAACTATATTTGGCATTGCGTAAAAACTCCAACTACAGCTGACTGTATACAACACAGGGCACACCAGGAAATAGGCAGCCGTCCACCCGTTAAGAGGTTAAATCATTACTGGTTTACAGTGAATTAAAAAAGACAAAGAAGGTAACAATGAAACTACGCATCTCCTTTCCCGTACAATCAACATATAATTGGACCGAGGCCATCCAAGCTTAAAGTGGCACTGTGAAGCACTTTGGGTAAATGTATCGGCCAAAGGGCAAACATAATGTTTGGGAAAAAATGTAAGATTCAAATCTCAGACAGATCCTGTAAAGATAGTGTGGCTTTTTTTCATACCAAAGAAACTACCCTGACAACCCCAGCCAGGGTCAGCACTCGATCATCTGTTGCTACCCAGCTATTAAAGAACAAATGTCTTTATTTCTGTTTCCTGCAGCTGTAAGATGAATGACATTACAAACCAGTTTTCCATATGGCAGCATTTTCTTCATTCTTCTTTTTTTTACTCTGATGGAACAAGACAACTATACAATCGCCTTATGACAGTCTTTGCTGTGATTACAAAGCAGAGTAACCTATAGTAGCGCAGTCCAGAAGCACTTAACTCTAACTAGGAATATGACATATTGAAGCAAATGGATGCTTATGGCCGACAGAAAATCCTTTTTCATCCTGGAGTAAGTACAAGAGGAACTGTGCAGGAAAAATTATAAACCCTACTTTATTCTACTCTGTCTGGCAAAATAAATTAAACTCAATGTCTACTTAGAAGCTTATCAGAGCCTACAAACTACATCTCACAGTCTTCATTAGGTGTCATAAATGGGATGTGACCATGACACCCGAGCTAGTTCCATTTGCTGAAGAAGACCAGAGATGTGGTTGAAAGGTCCTGAAGACCTAGTACCTGCACCTTTTTAGTGGATCATTTTCTCACACACAATTGTTCCTAGAATTATATTCCATTCTTTTTTATGTATGACAAAATAATCTCAACAAAATGTCAATTTACAAGCTTTTTAGGGAATTTTACCATATTTCATTGTCTTCTCACGGTGTCCTATAGTAAATGGTTGCCTGCCAATCTCACAGTGATGGCGAAGAAGTCTTGCCAATAAATGCTTACAACTCCCCCTTAAAACCACAAATTGTTGTTGGTACATTTCTACATTTCTATAAGGGTATTTTTATAAACTTTGGCTAGAGCTAAACTGGCTTTTTTCCCCTGCTTCCAATATGTAAACTAAGCTAAGCTAATCGCTGCCTGTCTCTAGCTCCGTACTTAACACACGGAAATTAGATATTAATTTTCTCATCTTACTTACACAGAAAACAAATGAGCATATTTTCTATTTAACTATTATTTTAACCTTCCCAGTACAAGTGAAGTGTTTGTTGTCCACTTGTTACCATGTGACCAACATGTGATGAAACTTGAGCTCAATTTGAAGAAGAAGGTGAGATGCTATTGAAATCTCTGCGTTAACCTTTAAAATTAGATTTCCCCATACATACTGAATTTATAATTGCCTTAAAAGTAAAAGTTGAATATAAAATAAGAAATTAAATAACAAACTGCAGAAAGCAAAAACGGCACAAAAGTTGATATGTTGCATTTGTTTAAAAAGCCTTTTAGTTTTTCCCCTCTGATCCTGTTTTTGGGACATATTCCGAGAGCCAATTAATTGTGGGCAGCTGTTTGTTATACCTGCGTCCATTGTATTAACTGAGGCGTCCTCATCTGCTTATTTTGCTGGTCACACACATTACTGCGACTCATCTGCGTCCTGTCTTTGGAATCAGACCATTAGGGACGGCCAGTGTCACAGCCTTACACTCCATGTGGAGAAAGATTCCCCCTCCTGGGGATGTGACCTTGTATTAAATATATTGTAAAAATCTAGTTTTTCATAACTGTTTATGGAATTCCTTCGCTGCAAAACCTAGCCGCTGACTGGGCAGGGTTGTTTGGTATTGTTTCTGGCCACAACCGTTTTATTTAAAACTTTGAACTCATGTCCCCGAGTTCAACCACTGGCTGGCAGGTGATACAGTTTGTATGAACAACTCTGCCGCAATGTGACTGTGCCCCAGAGCTCTCAGTGATATGGCTAATTGTTAAATGTTAGCAGAGACTGGAGATCAGCAACAGTGAAACCTTAGACCTGTAATTTCAAGAAGCAGCGTTTCCCTCAGGAGGAATTTCATTGATGGCAAAAATCTATTTCCGCTAAAATACAATTACAGCAGGCATTAAATGTAAAGACTATTGTCGACCGGCATGCTCGGGTTGAGACACATCTGAACTGTTGGGGGGGTCTAAAGAATAGAAGTCTGGAAAATGTAATAAAATATTCTCCATGGAGAGATATATGCTGATGCAAACTTTTTGAGGTGTTTATTGTTTTATATATTGATGCCTCAGTAACTGCAGACATGCACTCCTCATGGGTGAGTGGGCTTTTTTGCTCCGTGTAGCACTGTGATTGATCCTTGTCCTCCAGCAGCGTGTCTACGAGGGCGGACCACAGCTGTGTCTGCAGGCGAGGAGTGGTGATGGGGTGTGGGGGGGGGATACGAACCGGAAGAGTCTGACCACAAACTGTCCGCCTTTAGACCAACTCACCCGTAGGAACCAGGCCTGTTTACATAAGAGCCTCCCGCCCGTGTTTACAGCTAGCACACATTTTTGTTTTACCACGTCTAAACTCCTCGGACGTTTATTTTTGCTTCACTTGAACTGTGAGTGTTAGGGCTACATTAGCAGATAAAAGTAGTCAGACTGGTAGTTCAAGTCAGACCCAGAGTTACACTGGGTCAAGGAGGTTAAGAGTTGACAGCATAAAAATGCACGGGCATGGGCTTTCAACAAGTTCTTTAATAGCATGCGGCATCTTACAGTCAAAAGAAAACGGTTGCCTGAGGCGACACCTTAGAGAAGAGGGGAGAGCATGGCACCTTATTGCGCTGATTCCCATCAACAAACAAAACAGGCAGGAAGTGTCTTAGAGGCAGGGGCATGGATTACACTCTGCATGCTGGGAAAGAGCTTTCTGTTTAAGAGAGGATGAAGCACAAAAAGAAAAAGGGAAGTGCAAGCGAGGGAGAAGGGAGAGACTCGAGGGATAGGGAGAGAAAGCTGGCAGACGGGGTGTTGGTTAATCCCCTAAAGCATCCATATATTGCCTCCACCTCCTCTCACACTGCTTGTAAATGGCGAGGAATGTAACATGTTGTCTTTGGGCGCTGTGTGTGTAGACGCCTCTGGAACAGAGAGATTTATATTCACAGACATTGCCCAAAGCATACCACGTTGCTTTTTTAACTCTGGTTGCTTTGAAGCAAGGGCAGAGCGTTCCAAAAGAAACAACCAATATCAGAACTGTTCTCTCATTTGAGCCTTGATTTACGTTTCAAAACCACATTAGAGAGCTTCCAAAGGCTGTCAGTGCTCCATGCAGTCAACATAGTAAAGGCATAGGCTCAGAAAACACAATTTGAAGACTAGGCTGCTTAATATTTACCTGTATGACAGTCACCAAAATAAACATTTGTCTTATGATATTATTTTTCAAAACTAGTTAGACAAGTCTCTCCAGTGCTTTGACCTTGTTAAGAATTCCTCTGAACTCTGTGGATGGATTCAGCTTGTGGTTCCTTTGCTTACGTATTTCAAGTACATATTAAAAATAATCTAGGAAACTAATGTATAATTCAGTTTTAACTTAAATTAAAATAAAGTAATGATAATACATCTATATTCAGTATATTAGGCTTCAAATCCTTGTGAACAATTGTTACCAATCACCGGAGGAGATTTACACTAATACCGCAGTTCCCTTCTCTACGTATGTAGGCCAGCCCCTCTGTGATGAGAACGCCCTGTAATGAATGATGATACAAGCTGCAAGTTCAGCGAGTACTCGGGACTCAAAAACCTGTGTTTTGGGCTTACACAGCAATCATCAAGGCCAAAAAACTAAACAATTAAAAAACAAGATGTCCCCCTTCTGCTTTCACTTAGCATGTCTAATCTTTAAATCCAGTCTTGGCCAGCCAGTAAACAAAATGAAACTCTAGATAAGAAAGACTGAAAAAGAGATGCGAGGATGGACGCTGGGAGGGGAGTGGAAGAATGACTTGAAAGGGACCAAGTTAACTGTTTATAAGAGCCACATGAAGTAATGAACTATTTCAGCAGGGTTTTTTTTTTTTTTTTTAAGAAGGCTGGTTGGCAATATGTTAATGAAGAAAACTGGATGTAATGTTGCATTTAAGGGTGCAACTAACGATTATTTTCATTATCGATTTTTAATGATTTATTTTATGTTGTATAAAATGTAAGAAAAAGGCGATGTCTTTAAATGTCTTGTAAACCCAGAACCCAGAAGATATTCAGTTTGATATAAAACTATAAATCTCCATATTTGAGATGCTGCAAAGGGCAGTTTCTGCTATTTCAGCATCATTTTTTTTTACTTTAACGATTAATGGATTATCAAAAAAAGTTGCCGATCATTTTTCTGTCAAACGACTAGTTTTCGATTGATTAGTCAACTAATCGTTGCAGCTCTAGTTGCATTAGATGTGTGCAGCAAAGTAAAAGCCCATGGTGGACATATTGGGCATGACGTCTAAGTGTAAACTGACTCTGCAGATGATGAAGCTATAAATTTGCAAATGGAAAGCCATTGAAAGTCATTCCGGGATAGAAACAATATCGGTCTCTCTTGAAGTCATTGTTGGAGGACAGCAGTGAGTTCCTGAAAGTGTGCGGCTATAGACCCTGACAGGAAAATAAACAACATTGGGACATGGTCAATAGGCCTTCCTGTAAGCTTGTTGCTTGCAGGTCTTCTCAAGTATCAGGAAAGGCATTATTGATATGCTGTAACAAAATGTTACTGTAGATGACACCTGATAGAGCAGATTCTTTCTCAACACTGGGAATACGAACATGTACTTTGGTCTATTAAAAATGAAATCCATGACATGTTTAGAGGCTTTCAGAGCCAGGGGAGGTGGTTCTTGCATGTTCAGCCTCGAAACTCGATCTGTAGTATTTCTTTAAATAGCAAAGATACATAAAGTTGCATTGCGCTGCACACTTAAAGAAATACTTCAACCACAAAATGACCTTTTATGTATATATTACTCACCCCGTGTTGCTTAAACTTTGTTTTTCTCCCACGGTGAACGAAGAATAAAAAACAAAGAAAAGTCTTGATGAATTTAAGTAAATGGGGGCCACGTATAACACCACACAAGCATGAGAATGTTATGCGGAAGTGTTTTAATAGACATGAGTTATACTGCACGAGTTGTGTGCGAGTTTGTAAACGGATGTTTTGATATAGTTGTGCTGTTGCTAAACAGCATTTACTTCAAATCATCAAGAATTTTCTCAGTTTTTTGAGTCTTCGTTAACAATGCAGGCATGTCTGAAGAATTCAAGGTAACACGCGGTGAATCATTGATAAACAAATGGAAATGTATTTTTCATTTTCTTTTTTTGCTAAGTAGAATACTTCAGGCATCAGGAGATGAATTCTCTGACTCTTTCAACTAAGGTGGAGGGCCAAGTAGTTAAACCAAAAGGGGGCACAAGGGTCTGGCATGAATGCGGTCATCCCTGCATAACCCTGGTCACTGAATCCCCCAACCCCCTCCTCCACCTCTCACCCGGACTGTGGAACCACAGCAGCGTAAGAGCCTCATTTAGGAACATAGAAAGAAAGGCAGAAATCTCTTTCTCAGGAAGATTAGTGGCTGTCCCTTTGGAGTAGGCCTGTGGACGGGGAAGGAGCTGGGGGAGAGGGGGGGGGCATGACCCGCTCCAGAGCACCCTTCAGAGAAAGGCCTTGTGGCCATTGCGGAGACCCAGTGGAGACCCTTCAGGCTCTACCTCCATCTAAGACTTGGCCATGATTAACACACGGCTCCTTATCGCAAAGACACACTCTACTCCGTGCAAGACTAATTACACCACGCTTCTCTTCTTCATCCATCTGTGCTACAGGAGCCACTCACAGGAGTCCCGCTTGCGGCCCATCTATTTTCATAGGAAAAGCTGGAGGTCTGGTGATTTAATGCTACATTCTTGTTTGAGTACAAGTGAGACAGCAAGTGTTGACAAAAGTGAGGAATTTTTTTTTTGTTGTGCCTCTCATTGGCATCCTCCTTAGATACATCAAAGCTGTGAATAATTATCTGTGGACAATGTGTTTCTTATGCTGAAGAACATCAATCTCTGTTGGGAAGCTACGGCCGAACTTTAAGAAAGATGAGCATAACACACAGCTTAGGCAGAAATAATCAAGAGTGTTAGCAAGCTTGTGTGCTCCACTGGCCTCGTACAGTCAACACCAAAGTGAGGGATGATGGAAAAATGCTCTTTGGAAAACTTCCTCACAATATAATAAGGGTCGTAAAACAACAAGTTGGCGGATCTGTGTTTAAAAGCGTCACTCTTCCACAGCACATCTGAGCGTCCATATGCTAGTCTTTGGTGTGAAGTGAAGAGCAGGGGTGTGCATCAATCATAGGTATTCCTTTGAAACCGTGAGATGTTTTACAGTCCTGGTACCTAATCTGGACACATGTTACTCTGACACGGTAAAGCAAGAGCCGACACAGACTCGTAAATCCAAGAGCCCGAGAGTCAGGTTGCAAGAGCCGGCCTGTGGAAGCACGCCCTGTAGCTGCGAGACAGATGGAGGCTGTCACACAGAATGTGGGTGCCCATTTAAAACCATTAACAAGGCCCTGAGAAAGTAGCCTGATTCCTATCATATGGACCGAACCCGACCTGCACTTTTGTGCCAGCATCCCTGGCCTCTATCCTCTTTCCTTTACTTTACTTTACTTTCCCTTGGACCCTGACACACACTCTGCATTAGCGGCCAGACACACTTCCATTATGTCTTCACACTCAGAGACACAGACAGTCTACAGGGCAAGACATGTCTCTATAAACACAAGCAAAGTGAGCTCTCATGAAACAAGTTATGAGAATCATGGCCAGCTGACACAACGGATTAGGGTGAACAAGATGTTCTCAGGATGTTTCTGCTTAAGTTACACTCTTGTATTGTGCGGTTTCATTCTTAAGATTAAAACAACGATAATGCAGTCTGCATGCCTTGGAGTACTTTGCAATTCCATTTCAAATACAAGTAAGCTGAATAAAATAAGACCTTTAAGTAAGCCAGTTACATTTTACAAAGAAGCTACTTGATTTATTCACATTTGCCCCATTTTTTTTGTTTCCACATGCATACTAATTTGAGAACCAGTTCAAATAAAAAGAGAGAATAATCATATTGAAAACAAAAGCAGAGCATTAAAACTATCTAATGACATACTAACGTCCTACTTTTACTCTTCCCCCGTGTGACAAAGTGAGCTTTGTGATGGCAGGCCACCAGGCCCTTCATTAAACAGTAAAACTTGAATGACATGTTCCTGCAGTGGCCCCTCAGATGAAGCCAGTGCGTCTTCCTGAGGGGTTTCAGTGTCCACCAGCAGGCGTTAGTAATTTATAACACTGGTACCTCAGAGGCTCGAGCAAGGTCCTCAAACCTCGTTACGAGGAGTTTTCATCACACATTCACTCATGAAAACATGAGCTCTCATTTTTTAATTATGACCCCTTCATAGCAGGAATCTGCAACCTCTGTGGTGCCTCACAAGCACAAATAAGCCCTGATGGGTACAGAATACTCTTTTTCAGTGCTGCAAGGTTATGAAAATTCATCCACATGACACACAATGGTCATAACTGTGTAAATGACTTAATAATTAATGTTGTGGCAAGCGCAATATTCTTTCTTTGCTAGTTTGAAAGTCTTGTGGCCTCTTTGTGGAGGTGCCAGGGAGGGCGCACTGAAACGTCCTAGTTTCTCACCCTGCATCCCTAAACAATTAATGCTGGTGGCTCCTCTTGTGGCAGGCCACCAAGCCCATCATTAAGCAGAAATAACACCACAATATCATATGATATCTTCTTAGCATTTCAAAGGTGCTTTCCTCCACCCAGCCTTTATACGAAGACTCTGATACACCATGTAGTCCACTGCTATGCCAGCCTTCTTTAGTAATTCATGAAATTTACACTCGGGAGGTGAGAACAAGGTCTTTCGACCTCATTATAACATTTTTTCATCACCCATTCCTTGACATCTCTGAAACACGCGGCCCCCATCTCTTGGTCTAACTCTCATTTGCAACCCAGCTACTTATGTGAGTAGCCATAATGTTACACTGCACTGCGGAGTACATGATCCCACAGAAAAACAAAAGGATACAAGAGGATACAATGAACACAGCTGAAACTGCTGCTGGTTTTCTCACCAGCTATTATGTATGTAATACCTACTTTAAGTCTTTACTGTGTTAAATATGGAGTATAAAGGGTAAATGAGAAAAGAGCTGTACCTCTGGTCAGAGTGGTGGGCAAAGGCTTCTTGGGGATTTCTGAGAAGCTGCTGCCGTCCAGACCTGAATCCTTACACTCCTTCTTCTCAGTGGCTGTTGGGCAGGAAGTCTCCATACTGCGCTTCAGTTTCTGTTGCAACCTGGAGAGGCAAGAAGGACACTAATGTTAGGTCAAATATCTGATCTTAGCTGTGACTATGCAAAAGAAAATCATAAAAAAAGGAAATTGGATATGTAGTTTTGCTTTATTCAAACAAATGATTTGCTTAACCTTGTTCATTTCAGGAGGTTTTTCAGAAAGGTGGCACATATTGATTTATCTTACAATATGGGATAGTGAACCCCAAAAACATGTTTAACCTTTTCACAATGACAGATGACAGGAACCTCAATAAGAGATCGCATTGAGTTATAGAAGCTAGTGGAGAAGGAGGAGCAACTAGCCGCGAGTGGAAGCTTTCTTTAGAATAAGACATGTGATTTTAATGTCAGGAATGCGGCAGATAAACAATTACATTTGTAATAAAATATTGTATGCTTCTTACAAAACTGCTCATACTCCTGACGTTGGCTTCTTCACACACTCTATTTCTCATTCAAGCTGAATATATAACATTTTGAAATGACTTTTCTTATCTGTTTCTGTTTAGTTTTTTTGTCAAAAACCAGACCATTTAGCTTCTTTGTTTTCAATATAGTACTAAAAATCAAAGTGTATTACGATGTGTACACTGTGATTTGCGTACGTACTTATTCTGTTCGTGTAACTTATGTCAGGTCAGGCCCTAAACACACAGACAGGTTTCTCAGTTTGATGTAATTACTTCACAGTCCTCTTCTTTTTCAATTGTAAATGTGAGTGGCCCTTAGCGCTGAGATTTTAGCCGCACACACTGTGTCAATACCTCCTCATGTCTGTGTGAATGGCTTCGATGACTTGGCAACGTGCCATTTGTTTGACTTGGTGGGACCTACAAGATCATCCTCTGCCGCAAACAAACAAGAGCCAGTCCGGGCCTGGGAGAGGAGAAGTCATTCCACACTCTCCTGCTAGCTTGCGGTCTTCGCTTTAACACCTGCTTTCAGACGCTGCCGAGAAAATGTCGACAGAGCGCTGAGATGACATTATGGCAAGACCGAGCAACGGATGTAATCAGACGGGCTGACTTAATGTTTCACAGGTGCGAGGAAAGGGACTTCTTTCCATGTTTGGAGAAGTAAATAACATTTTAGTATGCATCTGAATGCTTTGGGGCATCCCGATGAAGCACTTCAGTTCACTCCTCACACCTGTTGGCAGCTACGGGAAGTCAGTTGATTAAAACTTGACACGAAATCCTTTTGCAGTCTCAAGTCTTGTAAAACAAAAGTGTTTATGGCTTGACTTGTGCCCAAAGGAGACAAACAACACCCTGAAACAGCTATCCGGAAATTAATTTCAAGTCAGGAAAACAAATATGATTTTTGGCTGTAAGAAAGACTATAAAAAACCGAATCAAAGGCCTTAAAAACACACTGTATGTAACACCAGAGGGTATGAGAATATGGAAACGCAAATACATAATTATGAGAGCTGAGAATGGTACCGTCATTGAGAGGAAAATGTGATTGTTCAGTGATCTTGCAAGCCGAATGTGTGAAGTGCTGGTTTTGGTTTCATGTGGATATCCAACATGTCATCCTTGGTTGTGACGTGTGTGTATTAGCAGCAATGTCTGTGACCCTTCGGAGGTGCCAGTCGCCTGTCACCGAGCCAATGTAAGCCGATTAGAAGGTGGGTGACTAACAGGTTTAGGCTGCATCTGCTTCTTTTTTTCTTGTGCCAAAACCTGCTCGAGTCTCGTCTTGGAGAACTCCGTCACTCTGACATCACCTTTGTGATAGAATTTAATGTGCTCTTTCATGGGCTTTTATCTTATTTAGAGTTGGCCAAAAAAGCGGCTCTTTTGGAAGTGAACCCTCTTGGCAAAGATAAGATGTGCCCATGAACACACCAGTGCTCACAGCAACAGAGTTTGCCTTTCAAGCAGCCTGCCCCTTAGAAATAACTGAGAATCCTCTCCTTAACATCAGCGTCTGATGAACATCTGGCACCGCATTAATAGCTGTTTCCATGCTTTTACAGCATGCCAACTATTTGCTTTCCAATTGCCTCTGAACCTCGAGCCAATATTTTGATGAGGAGAGGTTTGGAGTACGAGCACCTGTAAAGGTCATTTACCTAAAAAATTAAAAATAGAATTAGTAGGTGCAGCTTATGGGATCTAAAAACTGGTTACGCTCACACTGCAAACCTTAGTGCTCAATTCAGATGTATTACTCACATCCAATTTTTTTTTTTGGCTGTTCAAATTGTTTGTATTGTAAAATGTCACAGTCCTGAACTAACTAACTCATGTGCAAAAGAGCAATAACAAAGACCTCATTTAGAAGTTGTTATGTGGAAGCCAGCAAATTTCGTGAGCAGATGATAGCGAACACTGTCCCTCCACGGACATCGCAGCCGTCCTCCATGTTTGGATTCACCGCGTGACTCCCGCCAGTGCAGAATTGTGACAAATGTTGATCTAGAGTGACGTAAAGGTCTCATGAAATACAATACGACTGTTTAGACTAAGGTCAGAGTAACGGACTAAGGTAAGAAATCAGACCTGTATGAAAGGGTCCCAAATCAGAATTTAAAAGATCAAATTTCATGTTATTTGTGATTTTCACACGGTGGAGGCAAATCTTTCCTGCAGTCTGAGTATAGCCGAAGTAAAGCTGCTAGATTTGAGTTAATTTCTGAAAAGTGGCCCCAACTTCACCCTGAGACCCCCACCCCGGTGGCTCCTTACAGGCCAAACCTGCGTTGCCCCCGATGACAGGGAGGCCCAGCTCTGACAGGCTGGTACAGGTGTCAGGCACCAAGCGGACAGATGGCAGGAGCCAAAGGCGAACAAACAACAAGGGTGCACTTCTTTTCTCATCTTCTGGTTGGCTGGGCAGCCCGTTGTGGCACGGACAGGATAAGCCCCCCTCCCCCCGCACCCTCTCCTTTCCCCACCCTCTTGTGCCATGTGACAACAGGCTGGGGACTTCAGATAGCAGGGCAGGATTACCCCCACTCATGACACACACACACACACACACACACACACACACACACACACACACACACACACACACACACACACACACACACACACCAAACTCACAAGGTGTCAAATAATAATTTAAAAAAATATATATATTGCATAAATAAATCTTATGTCCAAACATGTCTTTATCATCTAGCTACATCCTGAAAACGTCCACATCTGGTGTATTAACCAATCACAGGAAGTGAACAGACCTCAAAAAGCTTTAAAATGGAGGGAAAAGACACCCCAGGATTGACTTTACTGTCTGATTACCAAATTATTTCAGGGAAGTGCCAAGCCAGGACACCAAAGCAATGTCTGTTTAGCAGCAAAATCCCAAAACAAGAATTTACAGATTACTACTTTAAATGATTTATTTAGTTCATTTCAATGCAAAGCTGCTTTTTTTGTCAGGCTCGACTAACCATATCCGAAACCTTAACCCTAAGTTTTACAGTGAGGCTGCTTTGTTCTTGTTCCTTCCTGCCACACAGCCACAAAACCTTTTTTTTCCACTGAGAAATGTCTTTGCCTTTAGTGAATTATCTAAAAAACATTGAAAGTGAGGTTTAGTGAGGAATCTGTGTCTGTGCGTTTGCTTTTATTCTTAAATGCTGTTTTCAAACTTAGTCCACCCACACCGAACAATGACTTTGTTCTGGCTTATATTTAATGATAGCTATTTAGGTAAGAGGAATAGTCCGTTTTTGAGCGGCAATAGAGTACAAGATGGCAAATATTACCAGAGAAGAGCATAGTGGAGTTTGTACATCATGATTTTCCTCCACTCTCTGATGGACCATCCAGACATGCCACTTTACCACATGAGACACAGGAACAAGACTGAAGTAATGGAGAAAGTCACTGCTATGTTTTCATCTGCCAAGGTCAAAATCATAATGTTTTCTGATAATTCCACTGGTTTGTGTAATATTCTTTTTCTGAGGGAATGCTGAGATCTATTACTTGAGTTTACAGTTCAGGTGTGTAATTATGTATTAATCTCTCACTTAAAGACAACAGTATCATGCCTCGTCTTTTCTTTCTATCTGAACTCCTCTTCAGCCCCCTCAGACTCGCAGGACTTTTGTTATGAGACCTGGTGTGTGTGTTTTTCTTCGCGCCTCGGCCAGTTTCAAGTGTTCCTCTCCTCCACTACCGTTCAACAGCTCCCCTTTCACCAACATTGAAAGGAATGCAAACACACATCAAAAGAGGCCCTCTCATTTTGAATATTTCCAGGCTTTTCTCTTCTTACTTTCTTCCTTCCTATCTTTCAGTCAATGTGATCCGTATGCTGGTAGGCTCTCTTTCCTGGCAACACACACACACACACACACACACACACACACACACACACACACACACACACACACACACACACACACACACACACAACCACCACCACCAACTGCTGTCCCACACTCTGCTCACTTGGCAAACACATGAGAGAGAAATAGGTGAGGTCTGCTGCACCGACGCCACCTGCAGACCTCTCTGCTCAGGTTTCTGGTTTCTGATGGTGGCACTCATGCAGGTTAACATAACAAGCCCCAAAAGCCAAAATATGCTTTTGTTTTTCATATTTCTGTTGACGTGTTATTTTGAGAACTGATTTAAAGAATTTGTCGCGCTGTTTTGGTCGGGTTTTTTTATCAGCCTGCTGCTTTGTTACAGACAGTAACTTGTTTAGTGCAAGGGGTGGAAATGTACTCATCTACTGCACAGATACTTGTACCTTATTTGTTTTGCTATTATTCTACGTTACTTTGCAGAATACGATATTTTAAACCACTTTTAAAAAGTCGTGTTCATCCATTATTGTATCAATAAAACGACACAAAGACCAAATGAGCAAGTAGCTGGTGAACATAGTGGAGCAGCTAAAGGAGTTCCTTAAGGAGTTAGAAGATACCAAAAACTGAGCTAAAAGGAGAGTGAATTGATTTTTGCCAGGCAAATAATTGCTAAAGTTGCTCCATACTGTAACTGCTGCATGTGTACATCGGCAACCATTTACTAACAAGTTCGACTTTAAAAGGTGTTCATATGTCAAGTGTTTACAACTTGTTTCTGTTGTCCTGAAGTACCCACAGGTTTAAGAGAGGTGCTAACAGTTGTCTCTGTTGTCAACAGTGCTTGCAACAATAATAGGCTGGGATAGTCTATCTTGATTGAATGATAGAGCGATTCAAAATCCAGTGCAGGTATCTATGGCCAGCTACTCAGTGTTTTACTTTATCATAATTTTTATTTAAAATGATATTTATATTTGTATTATCTTTGTGTGGTTTGTACTTTTACCTGTACCTCTCCTGCATTTCCCTTTGGGGATGAATAAATATGTGTCTTATCTTATTTGGGTGACCTGTAACTCTTTCTTAAAGACATGACAACATATTTTAGCTGTGATACATAATAGAACCATCCATGTTGTGCATTGTTGCAGCTCTTAACCCTTTCCTTGGGGAAAAGGCTAAAAACAATGGCACTCAGGTGAACAGGTTTAGGTGTTGGTGAGGGAGTCCACACGGACATCTTGTTTCACTGTCCTTGAGTTGTACCTTCACTAAATCCAGAGAGCTCCTTGCATAATTCATACAAAATACAGCTGTTTTTCCCCTCACATGGCCAGCCCTAACCTCCTTGGCCGGACTAACTCTGGTACTGTGAAACAGTCTCATGAGAAACCTTTAATTTAACTCACCAAATGTTTTCTTCATACTTCCTTCCTTTGACAACACAGCTAATTTTTAGTTTTTGGCTGACACGGTACAAAAGTCAAATGGTATCCCATCATGTCTTCTCAGTTTCTCTGTCTTTTTCTTAGTTACTTTTAGTGTTCGTATCTTTTGTACAAAAATTTACAAATATTTAGACAATAGGAATTATGGTGTTTGAGTAGTAAGCCACAGTTTGAGAGGCACCTCTTAGCTTAATCAATATTAAATGAACTGTCTGACCCGAGAGGTACAAGGCAGTGTTTATCGGACTTAGATCTCAGCTGATGGTTTATCCTTATTACAAGACCTTTCAATAACACCTCAACTTCCTCTCTGTACACGTAAACTCATGTTTATGTACTCTGTACACTAGGTTTATATAGTTATCCATTTCCTCTTATTCCAACTCAATACTCCTCCAACTGCTGCTTCATATAAAGTCAAGCCAGCAATGCAGGTTAGCTCCAACTTTCACTTTTGGTTTACCACATTTGAAACTGTACTCCTGACAACTTCAATCATTTAAATGTTTTAACCAGGAAAAAGGAATCATGGTCAGGTGAAAGAAGATGTAACAAAAAGCTGGTTACAAACCAAGATCGTATATTAAACCACTTAACCCCTATATGGTTTTTGTATTCTTTTACAGTTAATATAGTCGGAGAAAATTGGTTGGTTCTATTCACCATCATAAGTTGTATTTAATGTTACGGTACCCATACATCGGGCTTATTCCTAGAAGAATCCTTTGGATTTACGAGATAAAGTAACAAACCTTTAAAGAAGCTATAATCAAATAACTATGTGCAATGTGAAATGTGTCGCTCGTAGCGACAAACTCAGCAAGAATTATCACCCGACTGTGCAGTTACCCTAAGATCGGATTTGGTAACGGGGAGTTTTTAGAATCCTTCAGCTAGCAAGGCAGCTGTTTTCGGCGAAACAGCTTTTGAAACCCACTGTGCACTACCTGCCCAGCACCAAATGGCAGTCAAAAGTAGCAACTAGCTAGATAGTTGGTGATCATTTGTTGTTTTATTTTAAGCTTGTTCCAGGTGCCCCCAAGTGGCCCAAATCAGCCAATGTCTTATTTGATGATTTTTACTGTGTAACTAAATACTTTCAAAAACATTTTTAAAATCTAGCAAAATTTGCATGGTGCCATCGCAAAGAGCAATTCATATCAGACTGAGAATGTTTTTGTTCACTGCAATGGACGGCAAGCTTTCAGAGACCTGTGGGAGAAGACAAGTTTAGACTGGGACAGGGCACATTCTCCATGAGTGAATCACTCTTTGGAGAAACGTCTCCCTGTGAGGATTGGAAGCTTGGGTCTAAAAGGTCATGAAGTAGATTGTGAGAGGTCTGACTGAAACACATTAGCCATTAGTCCGATTCAGAGGTTGAAACAACATCACTACAGCCTGTCACACATGTATAGATCCAGGTCACTCAAGCGGGAAGGAGAGTATTGCCACAATATGCTTTCTCAAACCAGGGGACAGGTTTTATATAAGCAGGCCGTTTAAGTGCTTCACATGGCTCAGTAACTAAGGGAAATTTAACCTGTCGGTGATTCAAATTCCAATCAAGATGATTTATCATATTGACCTAGAGAAAGACTGTTCCTATGTTAATCCTGTTTGTAATCATTGAAGAAACTAAGTGTTTTAAAAACATATTTTCTCCACATCATTCCACTTTGACAAAATAATCTTCTATCAGTTCCAAACTTTTACAATCTGCCAACTGTACATGGGGACTTAAATCCTTTACCAAAACCCAATCATCCAGTGGATTGCAGAAGATAGAGGATAATGAGCAGCTAACAACTGATGTAATATAAAAGGCATCTAAAACAGCAAAGAAAAGGCCTGTGGATGAGTTCTTACCCCACCCCTGAACCTGACCTTTCCTGCTAGTGAAGGCAATATCCTGTGGTTGATCTCTTCGTCTCCCTCAACCAACAGAAAACAGATGTGGAGCTCATGGCCTACACACAGTCCCGAGCAGGCAGAGAGGAATCTACATGGGTGCAATTTGGGTTTTCAAAAAACTACAGTGAAAGAACAGATACTGATGCTATGGTATAGAATAAACTTAACCTTAATTAACAGATGTCAACAGGTAGGTATGGCTACGGGAGGAAGTGCTTGATCAGTTAGTCAATTAATCAATTGACAGAAAACGAATGGACAACAATTTATAACCGGTTATCTAAGAGTCTGCCTACTACTTGGCTACTTTTGAAACACTTGGGTGGTAGATATCGCCACTCAACTACAACTCCATTTCCGCGTCTCAAGTTGCTAATCGGACAGTAAATAAGCCACGGAAAAGGAAGTCCTGGCCCGGATTTTTGAGGGCTACACCAGAACCCCTTAAAAGCTGGCTTTTGCCCCCAGAGGCTAAATCGTCGTCAGACCAATAACCAATGCGTTCCAAGATTGTACGTTTCATGCACGATGGTTGCAGAGACAATTCACAAAACAGATTTCAGACACATGATAGCATTAGAGAAGAATTCACCGAAATCAGTAGGATTCATCCTTTGGGAACCATGAATGTCTGGACAAAATGATATGGCAATCCATACAATAGTTTTTGAGATAATTTAGTCCGGACCGACCAACTGATATCGTCATTCCTTGAGCCATGCTGCTAATGTGGCTAAAAATGCTAAATGTGAACAATTGTGCTCATCTCAGATATTCTTAATATATAGCAAAATTATATCAAAACATTTCTTTACAATTTAAAAATTCAATGTCAGGTTGGGCTCTGGAAAATTGAGAAGTGCATTTTTCTATTTGTTATATTCTGAACTTTTTATCAATACATTAACTGGCAGATTCATTAATAGTAAAAAATAATCTTGAGTTTAAACTGTGATGTTTTTATTGCTGACAGTTCACAGCTGAATGAACACTAAACTGACCCTGTAACCATGTAATGGAGGTGTGTGTGTCTGTGTGTAAAAGTCACAGCTGTCACTGGTGCCACATTGCACGCTGCTGAGTCGAGCCAGCTTCCTCTCTGAAGCATTTGGACTGGGTCATTCATCTTAAATGTGTTGTTAGCACTCACTCTCGACTGCTTCAGCTGTCAATAACCTTGCAACTACTTAAGCAAAACTGGCTGTGTGTGTGTGTGTGTGTGTGTGTGTGTGTGTGTGTGTGTGTGTGTGTGTGTGTGTGTGTGTGTGTGTGTCTCTCTCTGCTTGAACCACAGCGGATATGCCTACAAGCCAGTGAGTAAAGATTTGTCCAAATGAAAGTTGGCATTTGCTACACTCAGGTTTCACTGTGGTTCAACTTCCACTTTATTGCGGTGAATTTGCCACTCCAGGAGAAGTGCTAGTGATAGTTGACAGTCTGTGTGTCTGTGGTTGTGCATTGCTGGCCCATACAAGCCAGCTGCTGCTACGTCCAAGTCAGATCTCAGATCTCTGGTGACGGGAAGTTGAAGTTGGGGGGATGTCAGTGTATGTGTGTGTTTGTGTCAGGAGCAGCTGTCAGAGCATTTCACCAGGTGAGATCTTGTGGTAATTATATCTAACTACGTCCACAGTGCATTCTGCAGTTAAATTACTGTTTTATTCTCCTTCTGTTGTAAATGAGAGCGACTAAATTCTGAGTTTGTCTGTATTAAAACACCTAAAAGATGATCATGGAAACCAAGAGGGGACAGAAAGGAGGTTTTACGAGCCGTGAGACTCAACTGAGTAACCGGGCTGTGTCCGTTTAGATGTATCTGTAAAATCAGGGGATAGCCCTTTAATTGTGTGTTGTAATTGATCTGACATTAATGAAATCTATCAAGAGTCGCATTACAATCCCTTGTGAACCCAAGGAGTGTGTTAATCGTGTTGCCTTCTTTAACTTGCAACTTTGGTTCCTATAGTGTCCTTTATTGCTAAATAAAACATGCATACAGACTTCCACACTGAGAACAAGAATGACATGAAGATTTCTTTACCAACTAGTTTTTTCCTGGAATGCTTTGCTGTGCTACGACCACCTGTTGACACCGCTGAGTTCAGCCTCAGAGCAGCCTGACATTACCGAACCTCGCAAGGGAAAGAACCCAACGCCAAGCTGGCCCTACACGTAACCAGCGCGGTTTTCATCCCACTTTCTCTCTAATGAGCTGATTACAAAACCTGAGCAAAGCTCCTTTTGGCAATGCACCAGAGCAAGAGAAAAGAGAGAGGAGACGATGGCAGCAACAGACATGTTGAGAGGGAGGAGGGGTACGGTTGCGGAGCTTGTCGCTAAAGACAACCACATGTCTCTATATCCAAGCTCAACTCTGACTCTCTCTGTCTCTCCATATCTTGTCTCCGGCTTCTATCCGAGAGGAGACTGTGGCCTGGCACTGAGTCAGCACGATCTGGAATCTAATATCTCCCATCATATGGAAACGTAAGAAAAGGAGCCCAACCGCCCTGCCCTTGAGGCTCCGTGCACTTTGTAGCTATGGGAGGGCCTAGTGTAAATCATAACTTACTAACTCCTTACCCTCCCCCCCACACAAACCCCTGAGTTAGGAACACAAACAGATCCCACCTCCCTCCCTTCGTTCTTTCTCTGTATGTTGGCTGCATTTTGTTGTCAGTGGCCCCTGCATAGACCCCAATCTCTGCCTCTGCATCAGATTAAGGCCCGCGGCAAACATCGCAGACAATACGCCATTGTCTGTGAGCCAGTGTCAGTCTATCTCAATAGCTCACAGTCACACAGCAAAGCCTGTTTTGTGTGACGAGGAAGTGTTAATGATACAGTGAAGGGACATCATGATCCTTCTCCTTACAGTCATATCCCTGATGCGCTAACATCTCAGTTATTTTACCGGAGGATGGAGAGAGAAAAGCAACCATGAGCTCTCGTATTCCAACATATTATTACACATGTTGCCAATTATTTAAAACAATGACCCATTTTTATTTACTATAGACCAACATTATCTCTTAAAATTGCCTATTTTGTCTTGATGCAGGACGGTATTACTATATATCACAGTCCTGGCTGGCCATATCCTGGAACTTGGGCATTTCAGTCATTTAGCAACTCATTCAATTTGTTAGGATGAAATAATTCCAGCTCACAGCTACATTTAAATTGGAATAAAAAACAAATTATGTCAACCTGAAGTCCAATTAAAGTCAATACATACAACGATTAGTCGACTAATCAATTAGTAAATTGAAAGATAAAGAATCGCTATTTGTATTATTGGTAAAAATAATTGCCAATGCAGACATTTCTGAACATTATGTTTCAGCGTCTCAAATGGAGATTCCCTGTTTTCCCTGTTCTATATCATATTAAAGTGAATATATTTGGGTTTTGGACTGAGTGAAAGACTTCACCCTGGACAGATCGGCAGATTAATCGATAATGAGAATAATCTGTAGTTGTAAACCTAGATCTGGGAGATTGCCCATCCAATATTGATCCTACATATGATGATCCTGAACCACCAACAACAGTTAACAACAGTGACAAGTCAAACTGAAATAAAAAGGAAAAAAATGAATAATACCATGACAATTGAGACAAATGATTGCTATTTCTACTTAATTTGAATACCAAGATTTGCCAAAATAATGTATTGTTTATTGTCTAATCAACCAACTAGTTATTTCAGCACTAGTGTTTTGAAACAGAGTATTGTGGTATTTTTATTCCTAAAAATGTATCAAAACAAAATAAAAAATAAGAAGATTAAAATAGTTGCAAAATTCATCGACTAATCATTGCAACCCTAACATTGTGATTTCAACCATCACCCCATGACTAAATGTGCTGTGAGAAGTGATGGCAAATACAAAGATGCAAAGTGTTGGGATAAAAAAAACAACCTGTCACTTTCTATTGTCAGTGGAGTTTATCTTGTGTTGAGATAATGAAATTAGATTCACCATCCCCCTCCTACCAATGAAGTGACCTCCCGTGACCTGGGCAGGGTTTCCCCAGAAAACCCCAGAGCTACGACCACCATTGTTCCTTTGTAAGCCAATGGACAATGATGAGGTTACTGCTGAAATGCTTTTGGGAAACTGGGTTTCCGATGACTCAGTATGCGAGTGAAGGAGTGTGTGAAGAGTTCGGCCAGGATGTGATGGGAAGATCTGTGCGATGTGCTGGTGATGACACATCATGCATCACACAGAGTACACTGTATACAAGACGGAATCTGTTTAAGCTTTCCTCCCTTTTAGAGATACTAGAGCTGGCTATGCTTTAGTGCTTCTTGTGCTTGTGCTTCTTCTTCTTCTTCTTCTTCTTCTTCTACAGTTTAAGAATTGAAGAGGCTTGTTAGACCTTGTTGCATGACTTGGAGTTACAGTTTTCCAGAGACAACCTATTTCCGCTGCAATTGTGCGTTCGTGTTCCAGACGAAAGGGAGTGCCTCCAGTGATTGATGAGGTCAATCTGCCTGTAATGAGCTTGTCAGTTATTTAACGGTACAGCCCTTAAAATGGCTTGTTAAATGCATATCAGGCTCTGCGCTGTTTCTCAACCACGTGTGTTTTTAGAGGCCTTATGGTGTGAACGTGTTCTTTTGAAACCGGTGGTACAATTCAACGTGACCTCTGTTTCTGTTCTGGGATTGGAGTGCCCACTCATAGCTGCTCTAGTGTAAAGAGGGGGAAGCAGGAGGGTGTGAAATGTGCAACCCCAACCCAGATATGATGTGAGTCTATTTAACCTCACACACTTGAGGTAGAGTGAACAGGATGCCTCGAGGGGAAAGAAACAACAGGCGCTAAAACAAGCGGGGATTGTCCAGTGCCGTCTGCCAAAGCAAAGGAGATGGGATTCAGTGAAGGGCTCTACAGATGAATGTAAGCGGCCATCTCTCTCTCTCACTCTCCCACTTTTCCCTCCATTTCAAGTGCAGGCTGACTGTGAAAGATCGCTGTGCCATCGCTTAACACATAGCTGCCTTTTACAGCCCCCTAAATGGCCATTCAAGTCTCATCAATTCATCCCTGCACATGAGTCCTGTTTCCTCTGTGAAGAGAAGACACCACGACAGCCGGAGTCCCCGAGATCACTGATGCTAGAATAATCTTCATTACCATCAAGTATTACTTGTTAAAGTGACATTTTAAAGTGAAAGTACCAAACATTCGCTGCTCACAGATTCACTGTTTTGCTGTGCCTGGAAATTTAAAATAGTTTAAAAAATGCAAGATGTCGTTGCCAGAAGGAGAAATGTGCCGTTTTATTTCTCTCTCTCTGATCCCTCCCGATCAAAGAGCAAGGTTGGTACACCAAAACAACAGCTCATCACAAAATGACTCCAGAAATACATTAAAGGAATATTTTCATTTTAATTTGTATATCAATTACTACTATTACTTAGTTTTTAGTTTTCACGTGGTCCCACAGTGAACGAAGAATCAACAAACCCACACAATTCTTGATGAATGGAAGTAAATGTGGGCCGCAAACTTATATCAAAACATTTCTTTACAAACTCTCACACTCGTGCCGTATAATCCAAGTGTCATTTATTGTATGTTCACACGTGTATTTTTCACTACAAATATTTACTATTTAATATGTTTTAATATAGTTTTGCTATTGTTACTTCAACTAATCAAGAATGATCTGCATTTTTAGATTCTAAAAACGTGTTCTTCAAGACTTCAGCGCGCTGATGATGAGACTTAAAAGTGGGAATAATAGACACTCTCAACTACAGTGTGTTCAGCAGCAGGTCAGGGCTTTCACAGTGATTTAGGGGAAAAGGCAGCAGCTACCCTTCATATACAGCCACTAAATTCCAGTGCAAACATTTTTCAAAAACCACAGAAACCTCAGAAGCACCTCTTCACCAGCCTCCTCCCCACACGAGGTGACGGGCTGCTGAACGGCTTCATCCGTACAGTACGGTATCAGTGAAACGAGGGTCGCAGTGGGGTGGGTCGGGGTTGAAGGCATTCTCTCCTTTTTTTACTCCAACTTTTGAGTTTACTCAGCAGGAGTGGGTGGTTGTGGTGGAGGAGGGGGAGAGTGGTGGGGTGTGCTCCTCCCCCTCCTCAGAGTCACTCAGACTTCACCCACTTCACCCTCTCCTCCAACCCTCCTCTCTGTCCCTGTACGCTAGACTTCATCGGTATTTGCTTTCAAAAAAAGCTGTAACCCCCCCCCCCCCCCCCCCCCATCCTCCTCCTCCTCGGCCTATACCCCTCCACACACACACACACACACACACACACACACACACACACACAACCCAGTCACTCCCTTTCCAGTATTTGGTTCATTAAATTTTTCTGCGGACTTCCAGAAAAGAGGCAAAAAAAGAGAAAAAGGAACCAGATCAATAAAGTGGGGCCTGTGCACAGAGGCGATGTGTGAAAACGAGGGGCTAAAGCAGCATACATACAACAGCACACAGGGGCTGGGCTGTGGAGATGAAAGTGACATGGCCACTATGGGTCTCCCCCGAACTGAGGCTGAATGAGCTGAATAGGCTCATCCATTCTTTACTCCTTTCACTCTCCGTCGGCCCTAACTGTTGGAACTCTTCATTCCTCACAATGGCCAAATGCACTAAAACCTTTTCTTTTTTTTCTCATGCAAATCACCTCAGCCCTGACTGGGGTTGTCATCATGTGAAGCGGAAAACACACATGCACATACTCTTACTAGTTAGAAATTAAAAAAAAAGATTACAAATATTGTGGATATTTTAAACTTTTACACTTTTTTATTTACTTGAATTAGTCCTTAAATCGTATCTTTTAAAGTCTGCTCTTTTAATTTTCCAACTTTTCTGTTTCTCATCAGTATGCTAGAAAACGTCATCCAAGGAGGGAGCAAGTTAGATTTTCAAATGTGAATTATATGGGAAAATCTTTAAGAAAACAGTTTCTTTTTCATTTAAATGTAGGCCAAAAACAACTAAGAAAAAAAGTGGGACTCATAAGTCCACACATGAGTTTGGAGATCATTAGCAGCGCCTGTTAGATAGGAGTAAAAGCCAACAGCAAATATAGCTGCTTAAGGGCCCCACAAAGGCGTCAAGTGTTTGTTGACTGCTCAGGCTGGAGAGCAAACAGTAAACTTTGAATCTTTCAACAATAAGTACACATCTCCAGCAGTCCTGTCACTGATGTGTCCATGCTGCTACTGCATTCCTCACTTTCTGCCTCATGTTTGTTTCTTTGCTTTGTGTCATTAAGAGATTAAAAGAAGTAAAGTGCTGCAGTGAGTGTGTGGGAGACTGCAACAGCGTAATGTTTGACTTTGTAATTGTTTTAATAATTTTTCCTTCAAGCCTTAGAAAGGTGAGATGGTAGAACAAACAGGTGTTCTTAATGTTGGAAAATGTACTTACATTTAAAAGGCATGCTATTTTAATTGGATTTTTTTTTTTAAATCTTAGATTGAACCATAAAAGCAACTTCCCTGTTTGCAGACTTCAAACACTACAACAGTTAGTGTTGAACTGTTAAAAGCTCTGTAGAGGGATTGGCGCCGAGCCTTCTGATCACATCTCTTCCCATATGGATCAAGTTGCAGGACGAAAAATGTTTGGATTCCTGTGTCAGATAAGTTCAAAGTGCAAAGGAGATGTGAAGCTGCCCTAAGCCTCATCTGCCGGTGACACGCAAGGCAACAGAAAGAGAAGAAAGTGACCGATAAAACACTTTTAACTACACTGAAGTGTGAGTATAAGAGCAGAAAAGAAAAAAACACAGAAGCACAAGGACGCATTAAAGCGACTTCTCGCAAACCCGCTCCTGTCAGCATCACCACAAAGTTTCCTTACCTTAGCTGCCGTCTGTTTCACTGCGAAGCCGAGGCTCTTCCACTCACTCTTTTTGTCCGAGGAAAACTTTGCCTGGAGTCTGATTCCCGTAAACTAGGACTGAGCTAACAGCACCATCGAACGCAAAACGCGCAAACAAGCCTCTCCGGACTTGACGCGAAACTCCATGTACCGAGTTAAGAAAAAGTTTTGAGACACTCAAAGTTTGCACGGCATTACCGCCTCCTCTATCCCGGAGAGTGATTCAGTGCGGAGCAGAAGTCGAGCCGAACTTTTTCTTACAATCCATCTTCTCCAAGAGGTGCGCTCTTGTGTGCGTGCTCTGCGCAAACTAACATGATGGGTAAAAGCTTTGTTTTGTCCCGAGTACGCGTAAAAGTTTGGAACTAAAAGCGGTTTGGCTTCACTCGACAGTTGTTGCAGAGACATGCGGTGGTGTTGAGATCTTCAGGCTGCTGATCTGTTTTCAATCCGACCCCCCTTCTCTCTCCTTCTCCCCCCTTTACCATCTCCCCCTCTCTCACTCCCCTTGCTCCCTGGTGAGTTGGGCCATTTGCTGCACCAGATGGGCCGGGCTAACTCTATCCAGCAGTTGCAGACGGGGGGAAAGTTAGATAAAGTTTCATTTATTGTTCGATTTTTCACGGGCTTTACAGTTAAGAATGTCTAGTGCAGCCAGTTTTGGTTTACAGGTCACGGGAATTGAAACACACACATTGGCATCAGTTGCTCCAGAAACCAATGCCTTTTGTTGACACAACATCAAGTTACTTGCAGTTGGAAAAAAGAGCTCTCGAAGCTCTAATTGTATTGTTTTTCTTTAGTGTTTCTGTGAGTGGGTGGACAGATAATCATGGCACTCTAACAAACAAAACGCACATTCCCCAACAAACACATCCAGACCCTATAGTTAAAGCTCGTTGATTTAAAAAATAGACGGCAAACAATCTTCATAATTCATGCTTTGTTTATTCCCATCCCTTTTCCTCTGAGCTGGAACCTCCTATTCAGCAGAGCAGCGGTGCAGTAGACAGATATGTTGCGGACAAACAGCATTCATTATGGGATTCATGTAGATTCCATCGAAAGTAACCCTGTCCGTGCCGGCGCATTTACATACTTATTTAGTGACTTATGATTCATTGTTATTTTTAAGGAAAGAGAAAAGAAAAGAACCCTCTCTGTTCCTCCCGCTCTGTGCAATGTGTACAGTGTTTCTACGCTGCGTGGCCACACATTTGCCGAGTTATTTTATTACTTAAAACGTTCATTTAGGAATACACAACATATAAGCACACAAGCGAAATGATGCAATTCTTTAAACTTGGTAAGATAATATATATAGATATTAAAGCAAACACGTCTTTATCTTTTATTTGTAAATGTTTTTTCAATGAAATGATCAGAGAACAGTTGAATCACAGTCAGACTGAAGCTTCCAGGCCCTCTGCGGTTGTCGGGTCGGCAGAAACATATTGTTGGTGACCAAGCCCTGGAAAAACACAACGTAAAGAAGTCCTGCATTTCACTGAAGGAAAACGTGCAAAAAATGTATGAATGAATTTATGATTATTTATTTTTTGAGTGTCATTGAAATACAAAATATATAGACACAATAATACTAAATATAAATGGAGACTACTGGCGTTCATTGACATCATTAATGTATACACATACTGCACATGTACAATATAAAAACTACTTGCCGTACACAACACTTTATTTCTTACTTTGTCAACACATTCTGACGGTGTGAAAGTATTTTTTATTAAATCTTCCAACAAAAAGTAATCTTGTTTAGTTACATTGAATTACCCTGTTGGTATTTTATCATATAAAACATTTCATTTTCTCTCATTTGCTAACAAAGTCTACAGTTTTTAAGTTGCATTTAAAGTTTAAAAAGTAAAAGTACTCCTTTCATAACATTGTCTCTTTCAGACGTGTTGTAATAATATCATGTATTGTTAGTAGCTGGTGGAGGTGGAGCTCGTTTGAACCACAAACACTCAACAAACAAATAGAAAACAGAAAAGTACAAGCAACAATAATACATAACACAGGAATGACAAAGCAAAGACAAACAATCAAACAAATAACTAACATGTAACTAAACAACAAGACAAAAAAAAGAGTTGCGATTACAGACTAGAGACAAAATAACAATCTTGACAGCATTACTGAAAACATAGGCAAGAAAATAATGTTTAAATAAGCGAGATGATGACAAAGATACTTACAGGTCACGTATTCCAACCAGAAGTCTTTGTATACTGTTTGGCAGTTCATAACAATGCATCGTGTCTTATCTAATCTAGTGCATGAGGAGTTCCATGTAGAATGAAATGGAAAAAAACACAAGTAAAGTAAAAGTTCAAAAGTAAACCCGACAATGTTGTAACGTAACATAGCCCTACGTACACTCGACCACATGCAGGTCTCAAATGAAATGATGTCGTCAGTACGAGGCTGCATCCCTTCATGGCCTCACACTCATTCCTTCAATCTTTCCCTATGACTTGCTCATCCCTATGCTGAGGCCAAAAAAAAAGAGTCTAAGTGTAAGAGGCAGTTTGACATCTTTAAGTGGCCGGCCTGGTCTTTCATATGTGGGTGAAATTTCCCACAAACATGGGAATCACATGTGACCTCCACACAGACTGGTCCCCGGTCCTTGTGAGACAAACTCCTGAGCCACTGTTGAGCTCAGCAGCAGGGACAAAAAGTGGTGGAGAGATGGAGAGGATGAAAAGAGAGTGAGTCACAGAAGGATTGTCAGGCCTGGTTGCTTTCAGGGCTCGAGGTGCTGCCACCTATTGTCTCTCTCTGTGCTTGCATCATGCCTGAGTGGTCACTCTCAAAACAAGCCTGTGCACATGAGCGACCTCTGTAGCTGCCTGTGCCTCCGTGCCTGCGCACGTCCTCAAAAGAGGGTGAATGGCAGTGTCAGGCTCGCTGGCCTTCTCTCCCTGTGCTGGTATGGTCTTATAAGCAGGAATTTTAATGAGCTTGTTGGGCTTTTCTGATTGGAATAGAAGAATGTAACTGCAAAGCACGGACCGTAAAGGATCCCAGAGGGAAGAGGAGAGAAAAGGGAGAGAAGGTGAGAAGAGATGCCGATGACTTGAAGTTTGATAGGAAGGCCATAAGATGGAGGTTTGATCATATTACCTCATGCATTCCTTTGTGATAGCATCTGCAGCCTGTGACTCATTATTAGTTTAAATGTTTATGGGGAACATAATGTTTAAATAAACTCATACTGGATAATCTGAAACAAATTTTAATATGATGATGTGGTCAATATCTCACTGACACACATCAACTGTCTTTATAATGCTGTGTAGTGTTGACTAATTGATTGGTAGGGTAGTGATGAGTCATGCTAAAAGCACGAATGTACCAGCAGAATTTTTTTTATGTCTATTTAATTGTCGAGAAATTCTTTTTGTATACATATTCATTAATATTTTTGGAAACGTTTTTTGGTCCAATGTTATAATTTCAGTATTTGATAATGATTCAAATGCTTTTCTGAGGTTTTTCCAAACTAAATGCAAAATTGTGTAAAGCCTGATAATGGTCAACGGACGAAACTTTCCTTTTTAACCGTCTTTTATGTATTTATATGTTTTTTGTTTCACTGTTTTAGGCTGGCTGTGAAGAACATTTCGTTTTTTAATGTATGCATTAAATGACAATAAACCACATTTTGAGTTCTTTAAAACAAATGTTGAGGTTTTAACAAATGTTTTCTGCTTAAAATGAGAAAAAAAGTATCTGCACAAATTGGGTAAACATGATATTGGTGCAAAAATACTGTTGTGCACTTCATCTTAAACATCTATATAACTATAATGTGAAGATCCTAATATGCTGTATTCTCCTCCACTATCATAGCGTCAACAAAAGTGACCTGTACGATACATAACATCTGTGGTGTGGTGATTATTTGCTCATGATGTGTGATCGACACACATGTGGACCAAAGAGTTGTTCTCAATGAACATGGAGAACTACATTTTCCCAACTTTGGCTCAGAGCGTTTTCCAATCTGTACGACATACACCTGGATGAATAAGGTCGACTTCACTCACATCCTTGAAGAGAGGGTGAGGTTAGTGTGGAAGCCCTCTGCTGGAGCACAGTCAGGACTTTGTCTTCTTATCTGCCCGTCACTGAGCTCCTGACAGTCCATTCAACCATGCTCTGTGCCTGCCAGGGTTTTCTCACGGCAGCAGACTGGTCACCTTTCTGTCTTTCATAGAGGGTAAGAGGGTTCAGCATGTTGATACACGTCCATGAGTTTTCAGACAGGAGCTTAAGGTAAACTAAACATTTTAATTTACATGTACTTAATAATTAGGCAAGTCAGTTTTATTTATTAAGCATGTTTCAAACACTGTACTGTGCTGTGCGGAGAATCTAATTCACCATGATGCAAAGTTCAAACAAATCAAGTTCACAAATTAGAGGGACTGATTGTTCCTTCTCACATTGTTCCGTTTGAGAGATCTTTAGAAGCACGGAAAAAAGAGAGCTAGAATTAGAAAAACTTAATATCCATTATTTTGTGTCACAAAAGTGTCTGCTGTTTAGGAACCACAGTACTTTACTATAATATACTTTAGTGCTATATTTTAAAAATAACTTTGAACAAATAACTAATAGGAAAAGGAATCTGCTCAGTCAGTGTCACAGAGTAGTGAGTTCACTTCTTAGAAAATGCTTCCCTCTAGTGAGTCTGCCAAGCATTGCAGCTTGTTTGTCACGACCATATGAATGAAAAGTTAATTACAAATTGAATATTTGAAGTGTTTCATACATCACTTCTGCACTAAAGCCATACATTCTACTTTTACAAAGATAACACTGAGAGAGTCAGAGAGATATTCATTTAACTATATGTTTATTGCTGAGGTTGTAGTTTGTACTATACCTTATATTTCATTATTAAATTATATTATATTTTGTAATATAATATTATATTATTACCTCTGCCAATGCCAAGGACGTTGTGTTTTCGGTTCAGTTAGTTTGTTGGTTTCTCATGCGGCAGGAACTCTGTGGGGTCCATTTTCATGACGCTTGGTGGAAGGGTGTAGTGTGGGCAAAGGAAGAACCTTTTACATTTTGGAGTGGATCCGAATCACAGCGGAGATACATGCATTCTTCTAGTATTATATTATAGTATTAGTGATGACGTGATATATATATATATATATATATATATATATATATATATATATATATATATATATGAATATGACATGTAAGCAGAATTTGTACGTGTGTTACATACTGTTGGGTAGTTCATCTTTCACAATGCATAATATTTTGAGTTTGATATTTTGAAAGTTACAAGTTACTATAGCTGTCAAATAAATGTGGAGTAAAAAGTCCAATGTTTCCTTCTGAAAAGTTATAGCATGTAACAGAAGTACTCATATAAAGTACACACTCCTCAAAATGGTACACAGGTAGGGGAATGCTCTTTCTTGTGTTACACTATTCTTTCTGGAATATTCATATGTGACAAGCTTGTATTACAAAGGTAATGAAAGAGTCATTAATGCATATACTCTACCCTTTGTGTTACTGAGAGCTACTTCAAGGTGCTGAATAATACGAAGGGCTACTTGTTTGATACAAACTTCCTGAATAACATAGTTGCACGGTTCACCTTTTAATGATAATATTATCATTAATAATAATAATCATAATAAATATTGATATATGTGAAGAGATTGTCTGATCACATATCAAGTATTCCTCACAATAATTATTAACAATGATTTACCATGTTAGGAAACAGATATATTTAAACATGCAACATTATTTATTTATGTTCTTAATCTATTTGAAAGTCATCACATCTCTGATATTTTTGTAAATATCTTTATTGACAGTTTTGTATGAATGAACACATTTGTAGCATTTTGTTCAAAATCACACCGGTAATATTTTAGTACAAAGTATCACTTCTGTAAAACAAATGAAGGAAATCATTAACTGTCACATCTTCAAATCATATCCTGTTTGTACAAACCACTAACTTTGTAACATCGGAGAGTGGAGATCACAGCGGAACCTTTATTCTCGTCTTAGAACAGTGTTTTCAATAACATCATTGCACCTTTCAAGACCTCTCCGTCCGAAAAGGCTTTCTTGTACTTTATTAAAAATGTGCAGCTCTAAATGAAGCTTCCGATGCTTTTTGTGACTTGTTCACCGGCCTCGTGAAAAGAGATGCTGCTGCCCAAAGCTGCCTTTAACTCTCAGCTGGTTCTGCCCACAGTGCTGCAGGTGGGTAGTTAGTTAGTTAGTTAGCATGGTAGCTTTGTGACACGTACCGAAGTGTCTCCACAATTTGCCGCTTTGCCGTCGCCCCGCAAATGAGACATACACACTTTTCTTTCACTGTTGTAAAAAATAATTCTTCCTCCCAATCATTGTGAAAGTAGTTTGTTTTCTTTCGCTTCTCTGCCACGTTTAGCGTAAAAAACGCACCTAGCGCCCCATCGTAGATTTAGCTTGCGCAGGGTCAGAGCTCATATATAGCCTACATAAAACATTTTTCACATATTCAATATTGTCATTTTAAAATAAAGAATATTCAAGTGTTCTTGATTAAAAAAACAAAACAGCAAAATAATTAAATACAAATTTTAGACGGAGCTTCATGGTGACTAGTGCTATTATTTTAGAACATGACTTGCGGGCGACTCACGTAGTCCCTGCGGGTGACCAAGTGCCCGCGGGCACCGCGTTGGCTACCCCTGCACTATAGTGTAGTATATTATTTATAAGGACAGCAACATTAGGCTATACCTCTTAGTTAATGTTGAAATTATTTTTGAGTAAACGATTATAATTCATGAGATGGGTAAATCAGTTCCAGCTGGGTTAGGGTTAGGGTTAGGGTTGTGTGATTGCAGTGTTCAAGTTGGATCACAGGTGAAGAGTGAATCCTGAAACTGAAAGAGCATCTCCTCACCTCTGAATTAAGGGACATGTGGTCTTTGAGCACAGCAGGGAAAGTGTGAGTTTGTTGTGACAAACTCGTCCTGAGCGTGTGAGCCTCAGTTAGCTGCCTGGAACCAGGCATTTGTTCTGGCTCAGCTTTGGGAATCCTCATTTCCAGCATTCTCAAAGTGGCCAACACAAAAGAGCGTCCGTCCGGACATACGAAACCTACAAAACAGCCCAATAAACTCAATGGAACTGTCCTAGTGGCCATTTCCTTGACTTGGGTGGTAAATCACAGCATTTGTCGCAGGGAGGTTTATGTTGTTTGTGCACAATCTGCCACCACTTCAAAGCTGTGGGAGGGGACCGAAAGAGGGGGGGGGGGGGGTATTGTCCCCTTTCAGTGACTCATGGTCAACCTCAAAGGACCCGCTCTATAACATCCGGTCCAGGCATTTTGTTGGCTTAACTGGAAGAAGTGGTCAAGAAGTTGTCATTGTTTGAGGTTTTAAGAATCCAGCAGGTGGGAACAAGTCATTTCTAATGACTCAATCCCTAATTTTACTCTTGTCTACATGAAGAATTACACAGCTGCTTCTCTCGGATATGACTTTGTCTGGGACTTTCCTTCATCTCCCCTCTGAGGTCCATGAGAACGTAGTTCTGGACACTTGAGGTCTAGACTTCTGACCGCAGATTGCTGCAGATACAGTAGCTGTCAGGCTATTCACAGCCATGCCTCACCACAACAGGCTGTGTAGCAGGCCACAAGTGCCCTGTCTCCTCTGACTCATGGCCTGGTCTGGCTTTTCGAGTCACGGTAGCGTGCGGCACAGAGCATATGGAAAAGCATCAGACGTCAACACACACCACGACCACTAATCACACATTAACAGTCTCTCAGGAAAGGAATCAGTGAGGGAGTTCTGTGATGTCTCCAAATGATCCAGTAAAAAGTTCCCCCACTGTTACGGTAAAGAGGAGCAACAAAATCGTACATTAGAGAAAGCTTTTCAGCTGGAGGTAATGTTTTTTTTAAATGAAAGTAATAAATGGGCTTTTACTGTTTGTGTTTAGTTTAGATGTCACAGAGTTGTGTGTGCAAGTGTCAGGTGGATTACCTTCAGTGAACACTAGGAGGAACCAAAGATCTGCTGTCGCTCGTCGCTCGGAACACATTATTATTTTTTTTTTTCTGAATTGAAATTCTTATTGCTTTGGTATCGTGGTAATTTTTCAGGCCAATATGTATTTGTTATTAGCAGGTTTAAAGACAAGTCTCAAGCACAGACATATGCCTTCCTAATGAGTGATGGCAAAAAAAAAACCTTCCATTGGATTCCCACAGACAGAATAGCAATTCAAACCTGTGGATCAGAGAATAATAAAATAAAAACTTAAAGAAATAAAATAAAAACTTAAAGAAAATAGATCTATTTAATTTTAAAATAATCAAATCAATCATTAAATTGCCCTGCCCCTGGAATTAACCCTTTCTACAGAAACCCTCCATGATGGACATTTGACAGATTCTATTGAAAAGATGATCACTGAAGGAATGAGTCTAATGAAGATGAGGGTCATTCAGTTTCACCAGGTAAAAGTTTGAATTCTGTTGCTGAGTCCTTGAAAGTCTACAAAGACTACAGCATTGTGTTACTAAATGCTTTAAGGCTGGGAGATGTCCGATCACAAGACTTATAGCCTTGTCTAATATGCATCAATACCACCAACCGTCACCTCACACCTTATGTCGCGCGCTGAAGTAAAGTAAGGAAACAAGTCGACAAGTTAGTGTTTCATGAAGGGAGAAACAGAAAATTATAAAGGTAAAGTCAGGCCAGAGCTTGTAAGCTCAGGTAAAAGGTAAATGTTGCCTGACATGGTTTGAAATGTTCATCTTCACGATTATTACCTTAAAGCCCTTACTCACCAGTACTCTGGTTACTATGTAGACAGGGTGGGGGGCCTTCTACTTGCCTGTGATCAGGGGCCCATTGTGTCATAGAATCCATCCCTTTCATGGTGGATATTACTAACCATCTTTTCATTTGTTTAGTTACCAAAAACCAATTGGCACTCAGAAAACCTGGGGTAACCTTGGGCAATTTCCCACTTTGCCCAGTTGGTAATCCAGGCTTGTTAAAATAGGTATACAAACCAACACTACATGTATGTGACCGCATTCATTTGGGAACACAGTCAACATGTGCACACAGACCTCAAACCAGCATACTCCCAAAACTACACCACAATGTCCTTGAGACCCTCTGTGAGATCATCCACTGTGGGATAAAACTATGTAACCTTTGAATCTCTACTATATCTGTATTTGTAACCACCTCTTTGGTCACATTTAATTAGAAGTGAGTACATTTGATTAAAGGTTGTATTTTTGACTTTCTTTTACAAGATTCCTGAAATATCTAGAGAGATACACTGCCTTATTATTATACTTGAAAACGGATTAACATATCAAACAAACACAATAAATGTTTATTAAAACTGCAGCAATGTAATGACCAGCCTGGTATGGGAAAAACCTTCCCGCAATCTTCAGTGATCTAAACTGCTGATAGGGTGGAGGAAGAGTTAGACACGCATCTTCACCAAAGGCAGTTCTAGTGACATCCGTTCAGTCTATTCCCAGTTTTCCTGACAGTAATGCAGGAAAGCATCTTGGAGGGTCTAAATTACAACATAAGCCTACATCCTGTTGTTCTGTTTGAAAATAGACCAACTGCTTTGGCACATTAACATTATTAACTTATCAGCTGACTGTTCCTCAAGGCTCTTTGCAAGAGTTAGTGATTCATAGTTCATCTATCCGTGGCTTAGGGGAGCTTCAGAGATCCAGCTGATGAAATTTCAAGACCTTCAATGGATCTCACCAGGTGACACCAGAGTACACCGTGCAGTGTATTGTTATTGTGTGCTACTTCACTGTCTCATAAATCACCTATCCATTGACCTATGAAGCACCTTCCATGGTCCTGTTTTGCATCTCGGACCGACCTCTGCAGAAACGTGAGACGGCGGACATGCGTCGGACTGCGCTCCCAGCTGCCTGATGTTCGAGATAAAAGTCAACGACTGTGTGCGTCACTCTCTTGTCATGGTACTTTGAATACTATCAGCTCTCTTTCAAGCTAGCCCAAACACAGAGCAGCAGTTTGAGAAACCCCGGGGAGGGATCAGTCCAAGATATGCAGGCCAGATCTAGATACACATCGCTGGTCTGAGGCTCGGAGAAGAAAAGGACAGCAGATGAGGGGAAAGGAATAAACTCTCACTCATCTCTCAATCACTCTCCCACGTCGCTTGCATTCAGACTTCCTTTTTGTAACTCTTTCGTTCCCCTGTGACTTTTCTGCCCTTCAAGTGCCCATCTTGATGCCATGGAGCCCCAGCCCCTGCAGTCAGCATGTCGAAGTGTCCTTGGGCAAGGTACTGAACCCCACATTTCTCCCGATGGTTATCACTACTGACGAGCTGATGTGCACCTTGTATGGAGCCTCTGACTCTGTGTGAATGTGTGTGAATGGGTGAATACTGACATGTGTTGTAAAGAGCTTTGAGTGATCACAAAGATTGGAAAAGCGCCATATAAATGCAGTCCATTTATGAGCCCCAAAGGTTGCTCACCTTTACTTTAGGCTGCAGCAGATAATTATATCAGCCTGTTCTCCTATAAATTACATTCCCGTACAATCAAAACTAAATTGTCAATTTAGTTTTGAGGGAAACATACTTTCTTCTGGATTTACATATCACAAATATGTTTCTAATCAAACTCAGGACTTTTACCCAGGAGACTGCAGTTTGCGTCCTGTGTAAAAAAAGATTTATTTTAGTTCACAGTCTAAATCATATTTTATACATTGATCAAACATTTAATATGGATAATCCTATTCTTTGTACTATAGATTTCATTTAAATGTAGAGCTAAATGTATCATAGAATAGAAAAACTCTGTATCTCAAAATTGTTGAGACTGTTTCCAGCTTTCTTTATGTTTTATGATTTGGAGTCTTGCATACAGCAGTAAAACTTTGCTGCTGCCTTTTATTGTGTATTTTGTAGCATTGCATGGCCATTAGTAGTTACCTTTACTACCTGAACTTCATCTGAGAGCTTTCAGACACCTGTCCAAATGGTGTTGCCTAAACACAATGCAGATGTATAACATCAAGGCCATTCTTTTTTGACATGCCTTCCTCCCTCTGTTTTTATTATACTCGGCCTGTGATATATTACGCAGTAACCTTGATGATTGGCCAACTTGATGGTTCCTCTCAACTGAAAGACCTGGCTGTTTTTCCCATATGACCAAACCGTCTGGGAACCTCAAGGGTCGAGACAGATGAGGAAATTGGATTTAGACTCTCTGCCTCCCACTTCTCTCTGAAATCTGGACGTTGCAGTCTCCAGAGGATCCACTTGTTCTCTCTCAGATATGATCCAGTCACCATAACTGACTCAACCTTGGTTTCTGCTGCAGCCCTGATCATAGGGGTGGCTACAGTGAAATGCAAGCTCATGGGGCAGGAGGGGGCTGGGGATAAGGGGTTCATGTGTGCCACATCTGAGCGCTTTAATTCCTCATGGGAAGTTTCATAAGGGAAAAGGTCAGAGGTTGGGGAGTTTCCCAACTGTTTCTTGCTTTTGTTGTGGTGTCTTGCTGCAGCTTTGGTGATTAAGTCAAGGTGCTTTGAAGTACCATTAGACAAACGTGCAAATGACATAACGAGGGGGGGGGGGGGGTTCTTTCTCAGACAGGTGAGTGAAGGTCTTAGACAGGGGAGTGATGATGAAAGACAACAGCCATTGTGTTGTCAACATTGTCAGACCTACTGTAAAAACACCTTTTCGTATCTGAGCAAGTTACAAAGGGGATTTGCTTCAAGAGCGCACTTAAAACCTCCTGAGTCAAAGTCCCAAATGACCACGCTTTATGTCACTCAGTGTGTTATGTATCAAGTCTTTATGCTTGTATAGACACGTTATTGTCGGGGGAACTTTTACATTTGAAGTATGTAGGTGTAAAAAACATCTTGAGGGCCCGTTGTGATTGACGGCTGAGAGGGAAGCACTCCCTGGTCCCTGGTATCTGATCCACAGAGCAAACTCTAGCCTCCTATCACATGACCTATTACCTAACCATATGCCCTGTGTGTAGATATTTTTAAGGACAGATACTGAGATTTATACTTTTTATAGTCCTGAAGCAGTTTTTTTGGAAAGCAAAGACATATTATTCTACTTAAAGCATGAAGCTATAGTGTAGAGGCAGATGTTGAATCTGATTAAACAGGTGTCACACCACATGGCATGACCTGCTCCACCACCACACTCCTTCCCGCATCCTCCGCTCCTCTGATGCCCACCTCCTGTTTCCACCACACAGGAAGGACCAAGCACTGGACCCCCCCCCCCCGGAACTCTCTCCCCAAACACATCTGAGACTGCACCAATCTGTCCAGGTTATAATTCCAAATCAAAACGCTTCACAACTTTTTAGATAACTTTTATTGTGCAAATAATGTTGTGTGTGTAGTGTGCATCATTATATTACCATTTTAACTTGTGAATGTAAAGTGTTTTTAAGTATTATGAAAAGATCAAAATGAGGGATCCAAATATAAAAACAGTAGGTGTTGGAGGCAGAGGAGGACAGGCTCCTGCTGATCTCTTACTGTATTTTCTTTCTTGCCAGTGGGCAAAACACTAAAAAATGATGCTCCAACAGATGATGTCTGCTCTAATCAATTACCAAGCAGAATATATAACATTGACATTGTGTTGGACCAATGATAATTTCCAAATGTAATCTTTAATGCTCTACCAATTTATTGTATGGAGTGTGACATACTGGCAGCAAAGCGATAGATAGATTCATACGGTAGCATACTAGAAAATTAATAAAAAAGTTCAAATTGCGAACTACTTTGAAACACTTCACCAAAAATGACATTTCATTCAGGCCTTTTCAATAGTCCAAACTTCTATTTTTCTTCTAGTTTCCCTTTTTTTTTATCAATCAGTAGCTAGCTACTTGTGTTAGCCAAAGCTAACAGCGACAATGGATTTGCGCTGGGTGGAGCGACAGGACGCTGCTGAGGAGCAGATAGAGACCACTCCCACTGTCAGGGCTGGATCCATGACGGTATTACGGCGGTGTGTGATGGCCACTAGGGACTATATATCGGTATGGGCTTTGGACTGCTGCACGGGCATCACCCCTCGTTGGACGGAGAAGCTTATATAAAAGTAGAATTGAAGGAAACACAATAACCAATTATTTTGCACAAACATGTCAGCACTTAAATGTGTGCTCTTGAGTGTGCATATATTCTGTTATAAGAAGATATAAAAAAGACTCAGGGAGCTGTTACCATAAGTGAAAAATAGTTTTGTGTATTTGCCCGTGACTCAGATCCGGTCAAAACATTATCTTAATATTCCATGGCCCATGATAGACCCTTCCATCCAGTTTCATCAACATCAGGCCAGTAGTTTTTCCGTAATCCTACAGACAAACAAAGCAATATACAAAAAGCCTAGCCTCATAGCCGGGGGTAATTAGCTAGCTGCTAAATCTGGTACAATGCATCTCTTATCATTATGAAAGATTAATGGTGTTCTACACGGCCCTGGACAAATATATGAGATAAACTAAACTAGATGTGCCAACATCTCTGGGATGACATTTTTATGAGAAAGGGGGAGAGAGAAAATCCTCCCTGTATGAAGTGGGGGTCTGAGCCATTGAAGAATTCAACCTGGAACATCAGTGAATGAAACGGAAGCCTTCTGGCTACCCGTATTACAACTACAAGTGTAATCACAATAATCCAGTTGAATCCCATTATAGCACTACCAGAGTCTAGACAGCGTGATCTCTGCAGTGCTCTAAACGCTCTACTCATAAATGACATCAGTGCATTTTACGTCATTACATTTCTCCCACACATACAAACTGAAGCCCCCCCCACCACACACACACAGCCATAATCCACCTAAATCAAACCCCAGCATAACCCCACATGATATCAGATAGAGGGACAGAGGATTTACGATATTTCTAAAAATACAGTATAAGAGATGAATGAGTGGAATCCGTCACACTAAGCTGTATTATACATTTGTGTATGAACGTGCTTTGAGTTCATTAACCGACTTTGTTTAGTTTTTTTACTTTCACCCTCCATCCCCTATCAGTATATCCCCTGGTTTCTGAGCAAAGTGGATTGATTGTGCTTAAAAGTCTGCTTCATGAGACGGGACATGTTCCAGACAAACACGTGGATTAGAGAACACAGGGTCACATTGTAACCTGAGGACAGGCAGATGAAAATGTTCTGGATTTCCTCTGCGAAGCTGAAGTTAAAACTGTGTTTTGTGTTTTCACTGATTGTGATGATGCTGTCCTTAAATGGAGGGCACCAGCACCCTAACAATGAAACATGTGTGCACTGTAACAACTGACAGTGTCCTCAGAAAGAAGTTCAAATATCGGGTGTAAAACATTCATTCCATTTCAGTGCTTGGGTAATATGAGGTGGATGTAATACTGCAGTTTTGCCTTGCTGGTGGTGGGATGATTGGGATGTCCAGAAGATGATATCTTAACAACTACTGGCCACATTTGTGTGTTCAAGGTCCATAGAGAATGATGCGTATAATGTTAGTGTTCCCCTGTCCGAACACCATCAACAGTGACGGAATGTAACTAATTACGTGTTGATTCTTGAGCTTTTTAAACCCTGTTCAGATATTTGGATAGCTCTACTATATAGAGGCCTCTGGTTCTTGATTGTGTTTCTTGTGTCCCTTATTATCACCTACTAATCGTGAGCACCTAACAAATACCCAATGCACCCTTTGCATAAGGGTTTTGTATTTACAGTGTCTGCTTTGCTCTATTTTTTGCCATGTCTGCTGCTTTCTAAAATCCCTAGCTGACGCTGCTGCTGTTCATATAGCATGCCATAAGCTCCACCTCCACCTCCACCTATATAGTTTTTAAATCAATATCATCACTCCCTAATCTTTGTTGAACTATGTTTGGAGCATCCTTGCAACGAGTGACAAGGTCACAACCTCAACGCCGAATATCTGCACATATTCTGCATTCACATAATAATGTGTTCCACATGAGATGGCTGACTGAGAGCTTGATTACGGGCTCGGACATCTCTTCGTGGACCCTCCCCACATGCACAAGTTGGCATTGCAAAGCACTAAAGTACCACTTGATTTGAAGAGCCAAGCAGGTCTGGAGGCCTGCCAAAGGGGAGCTCCGATTGCAGTGTTGACATTGCTCTTTCCCATCCTTCATCTGCTATCTATTAGCTATGTGCTGGTGATACTGGGGCAACATTACATTAATTCTTCACTGGAATCAATTTAGGTTGTGGCTAGTTTCAATGCTTTGGACCCTGAGAAGATTGCTGGAACATTAGTGTGGGGCCCCCTTGGTATCATCCGTGTTACCACTTGCTACAGTTTAGGTTATTTAAGGAGATTTTCCGCAATTACCCATTATGGAAACAATGATTTTCTTCTCTCCAGAGCCCATAATAACTGTAATACAATACAATACAAAATGTATGCCAACTGATATGACAATAACGTTAGTCTTTTAGAGTGCAGTGTTTTTACCCAGTAGCTCTATGTTCTGTTTCTTTGTTCCAATCGTGTGAGAGGCCAGAAAGGTCTCTGTTGTGAAACAGTGCCGAGTTTACATCTTCTATAATGTGATTATTTGGCTTCTTGTTCCTGTGTGTCCCTCTGTAGTATCAATAACGTGAATTATAAAGGCATTGTTCTGTGTTTGGGTCATGATGCAACACATATTTCAAATCTCAATAAGCAACTCCTCAGAGGGAAGTGTCATGGTAGTGTGTGTTACTCCCCTGTGGACATGCAGGTACAGGTTCACACACACACACACACACACACACACACACACACACACACACAGAAACTCATGCCTACACACATTTATTATATGCGCACCTAAACGTACTGTATGCATAGGCAAAGGCACATTCAGACATTGGGATTATAGTCTGGGATTAAATTGTTTTTTTTAACTCTTGCATAACTGAGACAATACTATGTAATGGAAACCCTCCCGCTGGGCAGCTGAGAGGCTGTAACGGTTTGGTTTACCTCAATTACAGCACATAGATGTTTTCTCTTTATTGAAAAGCATCATATCTTTCCAGGAACAGTGTTCCATTTACTACTGACAGTTGACATCATGTGTTTCAGGGCTGCACGATATGTCGTTTCAGCATCGACATTGCGAAGTGCGCAATATTTCCCATTAATGACCTTCAGTCTAGGTAGGCATGACATAGTTTCATAATGAAACGATATTTCCGTTGCTTCCAGGTGGCCGTGGACACACTCTGTACCTGCGGAAAGGGACAGAGCTGCAGCATTGTTGGCAACCTGACAGACCTGTCTTGAAACACGGAGCCCGTCTTGCTTTGTGGGTCTTTTGATACAAGAGCACACGCTTTATTTATAGATCAAGCCTCTTAATTTTGTTTAAAAAATGCGGCAGCTTGATGCTGTATTTTCAAATTTTCAAAAGTTAGGGTGAAAATTCCTGTATTTTTTCATATCGTAATATATATCGCAGAAAAAATAGAAAGTTTGCAATTTCAGTTTATGTAGCCCAATATCACAAACCAGACATTTGATAAGGAAAATCTTCCCAAAAATACTGAGTGAACAATGGAAGACACCTCAGAAAGAGGAGAGATCCCTCTCCCACTGTAACTGATTTATTACACTATAGTGACATTCTTATTTTAGCTGTCCTTGTTATTAGTTATTTTGTATTTTTCTTAAATTGTGGTGATGTGTTTCAGGGTTGTTTAAAAAAAAATTATGTTGAATGTCATGTGCTTCGTTGTGTTTTATTTGTATTCTACCATCTGGGGACCATGTTGGAAATAACTTTCACTTTTACTTTTTTACTTTGGATATTTTTGTTTTCTTTGACAAAATCATGGATAGATTGTAAACATGTATGAAGAATATGATCTGGGAGGATGAAGAGCCACATCCAGGAGCTGCCAAACTACTTCCTGAGCCCCATGGACTACACAAGGAGATCTGGAAGGAGGACAGACTACACATGGACACTAGGCAAAACTCAAGCACACAGAGGGGAGCGAGGAAACAATACACACACACACACACACACACACACACACACACACACACACACACACACACACACACACACACACACACAGAAGAGACAAGGACATCTTTTACACAAGTGAGAGACAGACAAAGGAGGAGGCTGAAATCGTGAACGCAAATTAAGCACACAACACACTGTGTGGCGCAAGACCTGAGGCACCGCCCCCGGGAAATAAACTACGTTTTTAGGGGGAGTCCAAGAGAGACAGAGCTCCCAGGATGGCTGATGGTCCGGCACTTCTCCTTGTCAGAGATTTTATGAGATCTTATGATCTCATGAAAACTCCAAGAAGCATGTGTAAAAAAAATTATTAGCACTAATTATCCTGTGAAGCTTGATGTTTCCCTCCAAAAAACCTGTGGTCAAATTAGCCTAAACAGCAGTCAGTCTGCAGAAGGGGGGATTAGCTCATGTGCTGTGACAGCTAAGCCAAAGAACCCTCTACTGTCCATCTCTTAATGCTTATTAAGCGGTCTCTGCCTCGTGTCAGCTCCTCCTCAAAACACACTTAAGCACACAAACAGGCACGCACACGCACTCACACACACACACACACACACACACACACACACACACACACACACACACACACACACACACACACACACAAATATGCATTAGCACAGGTATGATTCTAACATAATCTATTTTCATGCGTGTTATGTCAATTTGGAGCATTTTATTTGCTTTAAGTGTTTAATATTGTCATTAGTGTGGGATAGAAACAGCTAAACACATTGTTTATCTTGAAAATGCTAGATAATGCTGAGTTAACCTGGAATATGCACGTGTTTGAAATGTGCAAAAGTCAGCACACAAAAAGTTATTTTATTCATATGTAGTACACAGCATACGTGTCAAGATTGTCAGCTTTCAAATTTCAAGGGAAATGTGCTTCCTGAATAAATTTAATTCCTAGAGAAATGTTTTCAAACCTGCTCGTCGTGCCTTCGTTCCGAGGTCCAGGAGGTTAAAAGAATAATCCCGCCTTGTGAGTAGTAAGAGTACGAGTCGTATGGCGTCTGAACAGCTTCCTCGGGACTGGCGGCTCTGCACGGCAGGTCAAGACAGACCTTGAGAGGGGATTTGGTCATGCAGGAGTGGGAAAATGGGGCACACTGGGATCTTTGGTCCTCAGAGAGGAGCCTTGGGTTTTACTGAATGAGCCTGGGTCGACCCAGCAACTGTTGCTGCCACATCCCATTGGTCCAGCTGCAACAGGCAGCGTGCAGATATTGGGTATCAGCTGTTGTGCTGGCAGCTGTCAGTCAGTCACCACCTGCCTTTGCACTGGATTGGCTTCTACACTGGCTGTGTGGTAGGTCTCTGGACTATGTGTGTGAATGGGGGCAGGTTACATGTATATACATGACTGAGATTTACAAATGATGCTTTTTTATGTGTTTTTCAACGTCTATGGATTAGGAGAATGTTTAGAGCACCAGTACATACCTCAGGTGAGTGCAATTCATATGACAAACAGTATGTCCAGTCTGAGAAAGTGTTTGTTTAATATAGACAAAACTGAACGTGAAAGTATCCCAGTAGATGTTTTATAGTCTTAGTCTCATTGGCCAGACTAAGGATTTGCCACTATTTGTTGTTACATCTGCTGCGGCATGAAATATTAGTCAATGTTTTGATAGTCAGGCTTTAGTATTGCAATGTGTTTGCATGGGTAAGTGCTCACACCGGAATGAAAGGCCAAATAATCACATTATAAATTGGTTACTGTGTCACGACAGAATGTGCTGCTGCTATTGAATAAAAACACTGAACTGTATGTAAAACACACATTTCATACAGATAAATTTTTTTATTCATCATATATTATCCTCATGGCTGTGGGAGGATGTGTTTGTTTTTAACCAGTAGCACAGCAGGTGCTGCATACCCCCCTTATTACCTAGCCTTGGTTGATTACTTGTTCTGCCTGAGTGCGTATGGCTAAAGGCGTGCACTGGTGTCAGTGGGAATGTCTTCTTAATGGGGGCAGCAATCAGGCAGCCGTCGCCACTGAGCCAAATGAAAACATGGTAAAAACATACAGCATGTCAGAGGCTCATTAAGGAGCAGAGCAGCGTTTATAACAGGAACAGTAAATCACTGTGCTCCCCTAGAGCGCTGAGTGGAGGGAGTCCTGCCCTGTTAACTGCACCGGTCATCATTCTACACACACCACTGACTGTGTGTGTGTGTGTGTGTGTTGTGTGTGTGTGTGTGCTCAACAATTTGGGAGCAGAGGCCCATTTTCTTACTGTTTCTGTGTTCAAAGGTCTCCAAAGATCAGGGGTTACTAACTATGACTGTGGTCCCTATAATGCAAGTGAACTTGTGTGTGCGTATGAGTTTGTGTGTGAATGCTTTGCTTCAGTACACTTTAATTTGAGGCATTTCAGGAGGTCATTGTTTTACTCAATTTTCCAAACCTGAAAATAAAAACACTTCCTTATACCCTATCTATAAAATAACACTGACAATGAAGGATACAGTTGGTGATAAGCAATTCTTTTTTGCTGATGACAAAAAGAGGACTTATATCTTGAAAGGAAAATGGTTTTCTATTAAATATGATATTTAAAACTGACATTTATGTACATATTTGATCTCATAAAAGGTTTGTTTAGTGATTTAAAATTTAAATGTCATTGTTTTATTTACTTTAAATGTAAAATGACTAGCTGTGAGCTACGACGGAGTAAAGAAAAAAAGAAAAAACCCTTCAACACAATGTTTGCAATGAAATATGAATTAAACTTAATAAATAAATAAATAAAGAGCCCTACCAGAGATAAAACATAACAAAGGTGTGTGCATATTATCTTCATGCATATTAAGCATTACCAGAGAAAACACATCGTGTACAGTCCAAACTCCTCAATTCTTCAGACATTAGCTCTTAATCAGATAACCATCAGCAGGACTCGGGGCCTGATGCAAACCAAATGGGATAGCAGACACACAGCCTGGGTGAATTGTGTCATTGTAAGGCTGATAATGGCCGCCTTCTTACACACAATAAATGCAAGTCAGAGGGGGCCCTCGAGGCCCCTAGCGGCCTGTTTTTGCATGAAGTAAAATGCCTCCCATTCAATAGGGCACGGGCAGTACCATTAAACATTTATGGAGGTTGTTTAAACAGCCGTTAACTGCAGATTAAGTAAGATCTGCGCTCCTAGTTTAGAAGAATCTGCCGCTCAGACCATGCAAGAGAACAAAACAGCATGTGCACACACACACATGAATGAAATCATGACATGTACACAAAAAAAACAAGCTGCTATGAGTGTGCACACACACACACACACACAACACACACACACACACACACACACACACACACACACACACACACACACACACACACACACACACACACACAAATCATTCATGCCTCAAACCCCTGCTTTCCTCTTGGGTATTGCTGCTGGAGTTTTGGTCTGTCATGTGTAACCACAGTTTTGAAATGTAATGGTTCCCTGATGGATCGTATATGTATGTGAATAGGTGTAAACACATTTAGCATTAGGCTGATATTGAAGGCTTAGAGTTTGTTTTGCGTTGTTTCCATCTCAGAGGCAGATGGAAAATCAATATGTTGACTAAATGTTGAATAAACATTTTGAAGATAGTACAGCAAATGGTATAATACTAAGCTTTTAAGTATCTCTCTGTTGTCTGTCTGTCTGTCTGTCTGTCTGTCTGTCTGTCTGTCTGTCTGTCTCTCTCTCTCTCTCTCTCGCTCTGTCTGTCTGTCTGTCTGTCTGTCTGTCTCTCTCTCTCCTCTCTCTGTCTCTCTGTCTCTCTCTCAGTGCATGCTGGGAGTTTGTGTGTCAGTGAGACGCTGAGTGTGTGCTTTTCGATTCATATTTTTTGATGAGTTTGTTAATAATGGGTGTTAATTTAACTTAATTCACTGGTGATAGTTTAATTTAGTTTACTTTTGTTGAGTTTTGGTGAGTGTGGTGTGGGATTTTCTCTTGCCGGTGTCTTGCCGGTCAGCGTCTGAAGCCATGGTAAACGGCTTTCCGTGTAACGTAGAGGAGATTGGTTTAGCTGTGGGAGAAAAGGTCGGACACAGCAGTATAAAGTCACTGGCACGGATGAACGGCGCTGTTGTCATTTTCCTGGATCAGTTGGAGAAGGTGCTCCGCTTCATCGAGACAGGTATCGTGGTAAATTAGATGTTTGTGCAGGTACTGCCACTCACTCAACCCGCAACCAAAGTTGTTATTTCAAATCTCCCTCCGTTCATAACCAATGAGTTTCTCAGCAGAGAGCTATCCAGACACGGGAAAGTTGTTTCCCCATTGAAAAATATTCTGTCTGGATGTAAGTCTTAGTTACTGAAGCATGTAGTGTCTCACCGTAGACAGCTGTATATGATTCTTAATAACCGGGATGTGAAGCTCGACCTCCGCTTCCATGTTAAAGTGGATGATTTGACGATGATGATTTGAGTGAATGACAACTACGTGATTTTTGCCACCTCATCGGGTATGAAATGTTTTGGTTGCGGAGAGGAGGGACACACCGCAAGAGCTTGTTCGAAGCGCAGGGACCCAACTCCGTCTGGTTTTGGAGGGGTGGCGGTGGTAGCCGTGGCTCTGGCGGAGGGATCTCCACTGGTATGTGGTGTTAATTTAAGTCATGTGGGAAAAAATTGTGGGGAAAAAATGACCAAGATATTCTCGGTGAAGTAGGAGGAAGTGAGGAAAAAAAAAGAGGGAGAAGAGGTGCAGGTAGAGAGGGAAGGTGGTTTGGGAAGAGAGAAGGTAAAGGAGGCAGGAGAGGTGCAGGTAAAGGAGGCAGGTAGTTTGGGAGGAGAGAAGGTAAAGGCGGCAGGTGGTTTGGGAGGAGAGAAGGTAAAGGAGGCAGGTGGTTTGGGAGGAGAGAAGGTAAAGGAGGCAGGAGGTTTGGGAGTAGAGCAGGTAGAGGAGAAAGAAGAGGTGCAGGTAAACATGATAGAAAAAGAAAGGGTTACATGGAGTGAGCAGGTAGAGGAAGCGGAGGAGGAAGAGGCAGCAGCAGCACTGGAAACAGCAAAGCAAAAGATTGCTACAAAATGCAGAAGGAATAAGTCAAAGAAAGCATCCAGTGATGCGAAAAACAGTAAAGTTGGGGAAGAGGGACAGACTGTGAGAAGGCAGGGACAGACGGACGAGAGTCTTAGTGAGGAAGAGTGTGAGTCGGACAGCAGCCTGGTTTTAATTTAAGTAAGTCAGTCAGAAGAAAAAAATGTACACGGCTGAAAGTTTAAAAATGTTCCTCCAACAAACTAAAAACCAACATGGTGTAAAGGTGGAGGATTACTTTCCAGATTTGGTAATTTTTAATACCTCGGCCAGATTCCATATGAGTCAAAGACTCACTGACCAAGAGTATTGTAGATTAAAGAAACTTGTGGTAAAAGTAAAAAAAACAAATAAACATTGATGATGCGTGATTTAATTAATATATTTGTTTGTTTTTTGCTTTTAACATCTCAGTAGTGATGGATACTTTTAGAGTGGGTGTTTTAAATGTGAATGTTTAAATCTTTAAAAAAAAAGCACAAATATATGAAACAGCGAAAATGAAACATGTTGATGTACTTTTTTTTTACAAGAAACGCACAGCGACAGTTTTAATGAGATAGACTGGAGGGGAGAGTGGGAAGGGGAAGTCATTTTAAGCCACAACACTTCTCTCAGTGGAGTAGTGGGCTTCCTCTTCTCCAAGTCTTTTACTGTCTTAAGTCTCACTGGAGGTTGAGCATTTTATCAAGGGGAGGTTGCTTTTAGTTAGTTTGACCTTTTTACAGCTGTTTTCATAAATGTGTATGCTCCAACAATCGGTGCAGAGAGGAAGCTGTTTATGCAAAAAGTTAATGTTTTAAATGGTTGTGCCTTGGATGATTTTGTATTCTTGGTAGGGGATTTTAACTGTACAGAAAATGCATCGCAACCACGAAGAGCATCCCAGCCTGCTCTGAGGCAGCTGGTCAACTCCCATGGTCTGGTGAATGTATGATGGAGGATGCATGCAGATGCTAGACAGTACACATGGTCCCACATGAGAGAGAATTGTCACGGCCACGGCCGTGCCTCTTGTCTTTCCTTGTGGTTCTAGTGTTTTCCCTGTCCCCTGTGTTTCCTGCTTGTTTCTCTCTCTCTCTGTGTTGTTCTCCCACCAGGCTGGGGTGGGGGGGGGAGGTGCTATGGAGCAGGTCATCTACCGGGACCAAACCTAATGTGTGCCCGGCAGGTCCATGGTAGACAATGTCTACCTAATTCGGGATGTTTTGGAGGTTGTCAGTTTATTGGGCATAAATACTGGTCTGATATATCTAGATCAGGAAAAGGCTTTTGACAACTTCCTCTGGAAAGTTATGGATACGTTTGGGTTCAGCCCTGGATTCATAGCTAAAATCAAGATGTTGTACAGTAAAGTTGAGAGTCTGCTGAAGTTCAATGATAGTGTGTGTGTGCTCCTCTTAGAGTGTGTAGAGGCGTCCGGCAGCTCTATGCACTCTCCCTTGAACCTCTCCTCAGAAAAATACGCTCAGACAGGGTCTGTTTTTACCTTGTTTTAGTAGCAGCATTGTTTTATCAGCTTATGCGGATGATGTCATTGTTGTCATTGGAAGCCAGAAGGAAGCAGATATTTTAACCAATATTGTAAAAGATTTGAGAAATCCTGATTTCTTAATGCTGATCAGGAGGAATTGTATATTACTGAAAATGAGGCAACCTCCACATGCGAGTGTTTGGTAAAAAAAAGTTTTACTCTTAATGTATATCAAAAAAGGTAAGGGAATAACTGATTGTGAGGAAACTGGGTAATCAGGCAATATCTCAACTGATGTGGTGCCCTGATATTGGAGTGTGTGTGCTGTTTTTCACTTGCCCTTTCCTGGCTAATCTGGCCTTGAAACTTCTGTCTGACTGGATGAAATAAAGGATGCTGCTGTGACTCAGATTGCCAATCCCTCCCACTGTCTTGTTGTCAACCCAGACACAAACGTGATGTAATGTTGAAGTCATGCTTGGAGCTGACAGTTGCCCGCTTGCCCCGTCTAATATGGAGTTAGCCTCCTTTCGCCACTCTGTTATTAGCAGTGGAGGCAGGCTGGGAGATGGACTGTATGTAGAGAGGAAACACCATGAGGTCATGAGGCTGGTAGTGGGTCAGGGTCAGGGAATAGTTAATGATGCGGAGATGTTTTGACTGCGCTAATGAGTTAGTCGGCCTGTGGAAAGAACTGGAAGTGTTTTGATTTGAACTCAAGATAGGAAAAAAAAAATCATGGGTGCTATGCAAACATGCTCACAAAAAAATCAATTAATGTTAAATGTCACATGTATCAATGCAAACATTTTTGTAATTGCGGTGTTTTATTTACATCCTGTGAGCCAGTGTTTGAGATATGGTAATAAGCCTGTTCACACAGTTGAATTGGCAGTGTACACAGTTGGCTCGTTGTTGTTTTGGTGTTGGGGCCGGGGTGCCTGTTGAGGCGCTGGTGTGGACAGCTGGCCCGTCTGATCCCTCTAGTCTGCTCTTAAATCGGTTTTAGCGGCAGCACTAATAAAGCTGATTATCTGTGTGACTCAAGGCCCCACTAACCCTGTGACACTCCTGGCAGCTGGTGGGACCGGCAGCTCAGAAGCCATCAACACTGCAAAAAAGAGGCATATTAATTAGTCATTTAGTCATATAACATGTAGATTTCACATTTTCCCCTCAAAATAAGCAAAGACCCAGATAGTATTTTACAATAAAAATATTATTTTAGCTCTAAGTAAGCCATTCTTTTTCTTCCCAGTGGATTTGTTTTCATGAGAAATACTTCAAATGCCTAAAGGTAATTGTCAATTTCTGCATTTTTTGAAGTGTAACACTTCCTCCGCCTTCATCCACTCTTCTTGATTGACAACTAATTCTCATCTCCCTCCATTCCTCCTTCCCTCCCTCGCTCTTTATTTCCTTCACCTCCCTCTCGTACAGTCGTCACTCTCTGGGCAGCTGCTGCTAAACCCTCTCTGCTGCTTTGCCCCCACCAAACCTCCCCCTCCGTCTCGCCACCACCATTGCGCTACTGGTTCCCACTTTACTCTAAACACGTCCCATTCGATGTTAAACACAAGGTGTGTGCTGTATGAGTGTCTTTCAGCATGCACAGTATAGGTAATCTATGCATTTTCACTTGTGGATGGTTGTCTTCAGCACATTTTCTCTCCCTTATGTGTAGTCCTGCTGTTGAACATGTAGGGACACGGAAGGGGGTTTGCCCATTTCAGTCTAATTGTTTAATGTGCTAAATGTATGCTAAATGACTCACACAGAGACTGTGGCAGGTATAGAGCACGGAGAGCTGGGCATTGGACATTTCCCAGACCCAGAGAAAGCACACACACACAGATTATGGTGTCTTAATATTTGATATTGATTAGTGTGTGATGTTGGGTTGGGAGGGCAGCAGGGGACAGGCAGCCAGCGGTGGGGTTATTTCAGTCAAACATGAGTCATATAATACTCCAAAGCAATATTCACACAGAACATTCACAAACAACTCGCTTACTGTACAATCCAGATTATGGTAATAGTTAGATTAAGGATTTACATGATCTGCAGGAACCCCAACAATAGTTCAGTTATGATCCAGAAGGACGCATAGAGGAAAGAAATAGGATTGTAATAGGAACATCTTATTTTACACAACAACCTTAAAGTTGTAATCCTTAAAAATAAAAATAAAAATAAATACATTTTTGATTCTGTTCATGACAGTAGTTGTTTTTTCAACAATAGCCCTTCAATGTGTTTACACAATGTAATTACTTTTCTGCTGTACGTCACAGCAGATTTCACAAGAGATTCACTGGAACAATGCATGCACGTACTGAAGTAATGCAGAAGACATTTGATCATGAGTTCAACACTGCTGACTGTTTTCTCTATTAAAACAAGGTGACACTATGAATCCTGTCAGCACACGGCTAATTTAGGTACATTGTAAACAGACACTCAAGTTGCTTCTCTTGTTGCATTGCTGACAAAGTAGCCACTCAAGGCGTGTTTGCTGCCCTAGTGGCTCATTTAGAATGAAACTGTGGGACCTGTGTGTGAAATCACACTTGCCATTACTTCCAGTAAACACAGGTATGCATGCATCGAATAGTTATCTAAACATTTCACTCTGTACCAGAAGTGCCCGAGGAAAAGTCGTAGTAGAAAACATGTTGTCTGGGAACCAGGAATACCTGTACAAAGTCTGATGGGTTGCCTACCAATATATCAAGCAGACGTTGAGCTATTTCACTGAGTAAGTGAAAACTTTGACCTGCTGGCAGAGCCGGATTAAATGAATGGATTATGTTTTGATATTTAGTAGACAAACAAAATTACTTTAAACTGCCACAAACAGTCAGTTATTATCAGCGAAGTGGGTGCGCGCGCCACACATGACATGCAGCAACAGCTGTTTCTACTCGCCCCCTCTGCTGATTTTGATGAACAATTGTTCAAAAATTCTAAATATATTTGGCGCTCTGCTAGTGCTACCTTCTTATGTGAGTGCTCTGATTAATAAATGTATTCTTCTAAATAAACTCTGTTGTTCCAGCTTGCAACGTGGAGTCGCTGGATTTAACAATCTTTTATTGTTACCAGTAGCCTATGAGAGGTTTAAGGAACTAAATAAATCATTTAGTTTGGCATCCCTCACACCGTACATGTACCTGTTTTATGAGCAACAAAATGCAGTGTTTGTTAAGCCTCAAGGATACATGCAGTCCAAAGACAATGGTGAGCGGTTTGGTGAGAAACACTGAACTTAAACACAAGTGTTTGTTTACATGAACACCACAGGATACCAGGATTATAATTTTAGTTGCATCTTTTATTGACAATCTTTGTTATAATGTGAATACTTACACATTACAGTCATTTGGCAAACACTTAGTCCATAGCAACTTACATTTCACTGTTCTCCAGTAAAATTAGTTATTTTGTTTTCCCAGATGGCAAACTAAACTATATACAACCAGATGATGCTATATACATAAATAAGTAATACATTCGTAAATAGAAAGTTCTGTGAATGAGGCACACGCAGTGATTATGTAATACTGTGAGAGAAAGAGTTCACTCTTTTTTTTTTACATTTTCTCTTTTCTTCACTGTCTGATATGTTCTGATGTGACCTTCCTGGTTTTACTCACCCAGATTCTCTCAAAACAACTATTTTAAATGGGAAACGTAACTTTGCTGCAATTACAAACATTAATTTAATCCTTTTTTAACACGATGTTTAATGACTCCAGTCCCAAGGGATGAAGGTATTTGCGAGTGAGAGGTTAGTGATAGACACTTATTGAACAAACACCGACCTCTGAAAAGTTGATAAGGTCAGAGATGGTGTCTACCATTTACCGAGCATGTGATAGTGATCAATCAAAACTATAGATTAATAACTCCATAGTCAGCACCTTGTATAGTTCTGCGTGGAGGGCTTACTCCCCTGGGAAGAGAGTTTGGCTGGTGAATGGGTGTCTTTGAGTCACTGTCCCTGCTGCCATGAGCTTTGCCATTTCTCTGGTTTCACTCTCTGAGAGCAGCCTGCTTGAATTGGTCGGGGGCCCGGGGCTTCCCGTAGGCCCTAAACTCAACAAAGCCTTTAGGACACGGGCAGTTCCAGTTGCTCCACAGAGAGCGTGTTTGTTTCAGTAACAGATCCACTTGAAAGATCCCTTTTCTTTTTCAGTTCCTGTGCTGATCATCTGAAGGACAATGTTATGTTAATGTTGCTGTTTTGATTTCAAGGGCACTTATCCAGGAAAATTATAACATCGCATTGTATGTTTTGAATCAGAATTTTCATTGGACATATTTGCATCAAAATGAGACATTTGAGGTGCTACAGGGATCTGTTTAGTATACCTCCTGGATACATACCTTACCAAGGATGCAGGCATTGTACTGGAAGATTGTGCTGATGAGGGAGCTCCAACCTCTGGGTAGCGACAGAAAGGGTTCACAAACTGTCTGGATTCACCATGAAAAGAGACGAGATGAGGAGTTCAGACATCAGACTTTGGTGTAGATGCTCTTTTGCATTGAAAGGAACCAGATGAGGTGGATGGGGCATCTGATCAGGAGCCCTCCTGGCAGGATGGAAGCCCATTAGTTGATCAGATTATTTGTGGGTCCTGATGTGATTTAAAAAAGTAAAAACAATAAACAAGCATTCTGTTATGCTTTCACTTGGCTGATTAGACTTCATCTCAGGTCTTAGCTTGTGTCACTGCGCTTAAATAATTAATAATTAAATACAATTAATATTTCCCTGCACATGATCAGATGGGACAATTTGAACCTTTTTCAATCTTTTGAATATATGGTGACCTTGTCAAACTGTCAGCTCTAATCATTTTTGAAACTTCAAAGTTCTTTAAGGCCTCAGAAAACAAAAAGTCGATGAGAACATTTGACATTTAAGTCTGATTTTGAGGTGACATAATGGAAACTGTAACCCATTTGGAACTGAGTTGGTAACATGGCACACAGCTAGAACTGTACACACTACTTAAGGCTAGTTTCTTCCCCTCAGATAGAAGGGGAGCCACCTAACACAAGGAAATTACTTCAACAGGCTCAAAGACTTCTGAACATTTAGAAAGAAACAGAAAAGAAACAGAAAAGTGACGCAGGCGACTGTACTGTAATAAATTCCTTTGACTGTTGCCTGGACTTTAAACTGGAATGTGCAGTGGAGAAGAACACTGTTGACATTAAGCTTGGCCTGGCTGGAGAGTCAACATATTCTTAATTTCTCTGCAGTTGTTGCTTGGTTTGATTAGCTTGACTGATGACTGATGACTGATGACTTTGCTGGTGGGTTAAATGGTTGAATATTTGGTTGGTTACTTGTTTTCACACATGTCATGTGACCAATGACACATTTGCAACCTATAACACCATTTGTAGCCAGAATATGATGTCAGAATCAGAATCAGAATCAGAATCAGAATTTGGTTTATTGCCAAGCAGGTTTTCACATACAAGGAATTTGCTTTGGTGTGTAATAGTGCAAACATAAACACAGTAGGATACATTTAACATTTAAAATAAGAGCAAATACAGAAGAATAGAAAAATAGAAAAAAGAAAGTACAGAATGTAATGAACAATATGTACAGTATATCTTAATTAAATTAAAATTAAAAGTGTGCAAAATACTCAGGGGAATGTGCAAAGGTTCCCACATACGGAGTATGAGATTGTAGCATGGGTCTCACCTTTCAGCAAAGCCTGCGTAACAGTCTGTTAAATACTTATACCATTTATGTAGAAATTAGATATTACTGAACATCTGAGGCTAAAAACAAGGTAGGTATACTTCTTAGCAATCACTGTATACCTCTGAAGTACTTTGTTTTATCTCATGGAACTACCAGAATATATATTTTCTCCTTATATTACTTCTGAAACTGATCATGTTGCCAAATAATGTTTGGGTTTACGAGTCTCATCACTTAGAAATAATGGATCATGTAAACGAGCGAACATTCCTTGGCAACGAGACCAGAGTGAGATTTGAGATGATGAGGAGAGATGCAGAATTTTTCTTTTCATACTACATAATCTAAGTTCCGATGAATAACATACCTGCAGTGAGCTTTCTGTACTTCATCTCAATCCTGTGTAGTGTGTTTTATAAAACATCCGTCTGAAGCTGTCATTGATATACAGGCAGGGGAAATTAACAGAGCCAATAACAAAATACAACTTAAAGATAAAATAAGTTGTTTGATAGCTATTTTCCCTTATTCAAGTCTTTGTGGTAAGGTAATGCTAAGCTAAACATGTGCTGGACCTCTTACATACCCTTCTCATCTAGCTACTTTCTTCCACAGGAAAAGCAAGCAAGGCTAGAGACAACCAATAACAATGCTCGAGAAACATCAGGGAAACAATAATGGTATAAGGGCAGGTATTGGAGTAAGATGGAGACCATGTAAATACCATGCTGTGATTATGGTAATGTATTATGTTCAAATACATGTACAGAACATGACACTCTATTAAGGTTTCAATGCACTTTACAGCACACATGGCAATCTTGATGCTTAATGCAAGACATGCGCTGGTAGCTCTACATTTTGTCTCTTTTGTTGGTATTGGCCATTTATAGCCAACACACTTGCAAATTAGTGGTCGTTCACCTTCATTGTGCGTCCACTAAAAGTGCTTGTTTTTCCCCCTGACAGGCTCAGATTGTTATTCTAAGTTTATGACAACATTATGCAAAGGACCCTACAGAGAAAAACATGTTCCTTACTTTTTGCTTGATCCGCTCTGTTTGTTATTGTGTCTCGCTCAAGGAAAAGTCTCTTTCTGAAATCTCACGTCGCATTCACATTGTGGAAATCAGCTACATTTTCAGCCATGACACTGAAAATCTTTTCGATAACACTAAGCTCACTTTCTGTGCTCCAACACAACAAACTCTGACAACACCGGCACTCCTCTCTCCAACAGACTGGAACAAGCAAAAGGAAAAAAAGCCTTTTTTTTTCTCTGTAGGGTACTTTCCATAATGTTGTCAGACATTTATAAACACAATGGGAGCCTGTCAGAGGCAAAGGCAAGCACTTTTAGTGGATGTATATTGGCTGTGCGCTCTTGCTATTAGCCATTACATTTCAGCCTCTTTAGCGGAATCTGTCTGCAGCGCTCTCGCTCAATACTGGACCAATTTCAAAAATTGTTGTACCCATTATTCACATAGACACAGAAGCATGGGAAAGTAGGATCTAGACTGAAACATACCGGAGTTACCCGTTAAGGGGCTCCCCACTGATTTTACACATAAGGGTCAGACTACACATCATGGGGAGCCTGTGGTTTGACTGAGATTTAGTCGAGTGTGGGAAAAGAACAATGATGTCATCATAATCATAATGGATAATTATGTGACTATCGAATATGTACAGCAATAATACTTGGTGTTTAGTTTCTGACCTTGTCACTCAACACAAGGAAACACAGCAGGGAGTAACGATGGTAACCTTTTTTTCACATATTCCATAGACCTCCCAACAACCTGTGATCAGACTGACATGTAAAGTTAGTGTTCCCCTTTTACTACACGGTAGTGAGTAGCGACGGACTGCCTTAACTAGCTCGCAGACTTCACTTCATTTTGGGCATGGGGACGACAAATCTTTATCAGATATTCTGTTAAAAACTGGAGATCAGAATTTGGAAGATATGAGTGTTTACCAGGTTATAGGTGGAGTAATGTTATTCTGGATAAAGATTGTTGATATTTGAACTCAACACCAAAACAAATACGCCTGTCCCGTCAGCGCTGCTTCAGAATGTTAGCATGTGCCAGATTTAATTTAGCGTCCCCCTTGCTCCCACTGATTTACCCTCTATCTCTCTATGGCCTTCCCTGCTACAATAGTATGTGAGACTCGTAGGGCTGTGCTCAACAGTTTAAGCTTAATTTATAACGTTGTCATTAAAATTACTGTATCATCAAGTGACAGAAACATTGTGTGCAATCACACACACACACACACACACACACACACACACACACACACACACACACACACACACACACACACACACACAAAGACAGCGAGTGCTGTGCTCAGTCACGTCTCTGTAATTATCTCAGTTGTCCAAAAGTCCAAAAGTCAAAACGTATTGCAAAAAGAGAGATGTAATCATGTGTCTTACAAAATATTCTGCTTCAATCCGTATTTGTTTTGCATTTAGACTTTAAAAAACAATAGTTTCACTGCGATTAAAAACCTGCATGCACTGGTGATACAGTAACAGATTATTCAAAGCTTTATTCGAAAACCTCACGAGAAGCTTTGAATGTGAAAATAATGACATACAGTCCAGGCCACTTTGTTTGTTTCCCGTTCACAGAGCCAGGGCTGTGTACAAACAGAACAAACAGCAAGCGGACTGTGAAGAGATATTCACTGAATTTGATCAGAAGTGTATTGGATTAGAACGCAGAGTCCACCTTTATACAAAGATATTATAGAGAGTTGCATTCAGTAGGAGCCAATGCCTTCAAAGCTCCACCCACAAGGACTAAAGGTCAGTATATCTCGGCCTCTGCTGCTTCCATTTGACCATTCTTGTTTTATGTCTGCACTGTTCACTATCCATGCTATTTGTAATTCACACAGAGAAGATTGTAATGTTAATATTAACCCCCGTCATTTGGTAGTTTGTTGGCCTTCTCATATACAAACCTAATCCACTGGTCTTTCTAGTGCTGGGGCGAAGTGTGAATGATATTGTTTGTCGGAGCTGTTGTCTATAACTCATGTGCATATAGTTGAGAAATTGTGAAGACAACCTTTATGTTTGTGTAAAGTGTAAAGTCTTAAGAATCAACAGAGCAGTTTGTTAGTGAGCAGGACTTGAAGAACCAGCGGTTAGTGCCTTGCTCAAGAGCATCAAACGTGAGAAATGAGAGCACATCCCATCGGCCTGGAGATCCTCGGACTTCTAGCAAACCTTAGCACAGACATGCGCAGTTTGTTACTTCTTACAAACAGAGGTAATGCATCAAACTACCTTACTGTCCTTAAGCACTGTAAAACTGTTGGGTGCAGCTTCAATATATGGTATGCTTGCATAGCCCCAAACCCTAAAAGCATTTTCATAACCAGCTGTAAATGGGACAGGAGAAAAATGTGTCTCTGGGCTGTTGTGACAGACAGCATTCAAGCTGTTTACGTTAGACTGAGTCTGACATAAACACACACACTCTCCATGTGTTCTCCTCTTCCTCACCCTCTCTTTGTCTGCGAGTGTCTCTCTCTTCTCCCTTCCATAGCCCACACGGTGGCTTCTCCTGGAAGACCTCTCAGCGGTGGTGCGAGGGTCAAAGATTAAATATTTGACCTGGCCATGTCAGGATCTGCGGGTTTATCATGCCTAAAGATAAGACTCTACAATGGCTCCCTGTAATTTAACTGAAGCTGTGTTGGCTGTGTGACTATTTATATACATACATTATAATCTGTTTGCTGTGGAACTCCCACACCATTCACCTCTGCATGCATGTGAACTTTTGTAAACAGCACTTAAAATGCTTCCACTATATGGTTCACTGCCCCAGCTCTTCTTCTGTTTACATTCATACTGTGAGTCATTGGCTATTAGCAGCCAGTCAAAATTCCATAATTCATTGTTTTTCCTGAAATATGAAAAAAATGCATCTACACTAGAGCTGCAACGATCAACATCGATTAATCCAACAATTAAAATTAATCTTATTAATTAATCTTTTTCGCATATGACAGAAACTGACAACAAATCATCTTGTGCTTGGAGAAATATAAAATGAATTTTTTTCTGCTTTATTTCAAACATTTGAGAGACTAATTGATCCTGTGAGAAAATAATCAGAAGAATAATCAATAATGTAAGGAATCAGTCGTTGCAGCCCTTCATTCTTTGCTCATTCCCGTGATAATCATAAACATATTTTTGGCTTCTATGCTATGTGGGCCTCTTTGATAATGTTTACTGTGCTATAGTATTGTAGTAATCTAAGGGGAGCTTATGCATTGTTACATTTGATTATTTTCTAAGATGTGATTTCTATCTTGTATGCCAAGTTTTTTAAATGTATTTATTAGTTAATATAAAAGGTACAGTGCACATTAATAGACATTGCTGTAAATGTGCCAGAGTTAGCTAAAAGGCTATTTTTTATCTGTAGTTCCTGGACAGATGTTACATAGTCCCCATAAAAAGAATACAAGATACAAATTAAAGAAGTTATTGTAAAAGTTTATGAGCATTTAAAAGCTATCAATTAAGAACTATTGCTATTCATATACATATACCAAACAAGACAACAGTGAAACATGTTACACAGAACCATACACACATAAAAGCTACACATACATAAAAAAACAAAATAATCAATCTGGTACTGTAAAAGCAATAAAAACACATGCATGCAGCATTTTCATCTTTTATTGCAGATCATTTCTACGCAGGAAAGAATCTAAGAAGTGCATGTCCCTCTTAGAAATGACTATTTCATTGTTTTCCTGTTTGTGTAGAGAAATATGATGTGCAATGAACATCTGGCAAGTGAACAATCAAGTTGAAGGTGAGAAGAGTGAGCTCAGGCTTTCACTGCAGCCTTTATTTGACAAAAAAATGTCTCAGAAAGGATGATTTGAAAACAGTTTCAAAAGTTATTTAAGATCTAAAATCCTTTTAATTACATTAAAACAAAAACACTGATCTTTTCTCATTAAGGCTGCTCTGATCTGTTGTTTAAACAGTTTCAATGACATTTAAGTAGTACAACATGCAGACTTCATTTGAGAACACCATTACCCTAACCCACAGTCCTTGGAAGTGCTCAGCCACTCGTCTCCAGACCTTCTCTGCGTTGTTAGCAGAGCTAGCCTTGACCTTGACAACCAAGCAGCCTGCCATCACACCTCATTAACATTAACAACAGTCTGCCTGGTGTGAACTGCTGGCTATGGGAACCTTCTGGACTTTTATGGCTCCAATTGGCTGTCAGGTTCTAACATGTGGAAAGAGGAAGTTGTATTATCTTCACTGCTAGGCTAATGGTAGGCTGCATTCATGTTAGAAATGCCTCACAGTGTGCAGTGATTAACACCCTCACATTTCTAACTGATGATGCTGCAATATGGAGTAATTTAACTTACAAACTAACTGTGTCTCTATATCTTCTCTGCTTGTTTTTTTATTTTCTGATGGGGTTAAAATTCACATTCCTTTCAACAAAAACATTGGCTTACAGGTGCACAGAGTGTAACAGGATATGGAAATGATCCTAAAGCCCTTTTTTGAATAGTTCGGGAACTATGACGCATTAGAAGCTAAACCAAAGAACTAAGACAATCCATTTGTGCATTTACGTTTACCTTCCCAGACAACTGAAGAAACGTAAATATTAAGAAGTCCGATAATAAATAAAAAAACAACGGATCAATTTCAACTGGTGACGAAGCAAAAATGTGTCATTACTGTTTTATAGCTCCAATTTTTATATGGGTCCACCAATAGAGAAATTCATGTGATGCCTTTCTTTTCCTATCATTCAATACCAATCATGTGAATAAAAACATTCAGACGATTAAAATGCCACCACAACTACAGATGATTTTTACATTTACAATTTGAAAGTGGTCAAATTATTAATATTAAATAATTGCCCAATGAAACATTATTTCTCAGCTAAGGTTCCTGAGATCCTAAAAACATTTTTTGGGATCATGGAAAACTTTCTGCAGCTCTGTTGGTCAGTGTTAACGAAAGTGACGGAGACAAGGCCTGCCCGAGGAGCTCTGTGTGAAAACACTTCCTTCCTTCTGGGTTGTAACTGTCCACAGGGCAGAGCTGGCAGAGTGTACTGTCACAGGAGTTTTCTCATGATGTTGGTTCCGTGGGTGTTTAGGCCGGAATCGAAGGAGAAAACTTAGGTAAAAAAGAAAGAAGGAAAGAAGGCAAGTGAGGATGTAGGGAAGAAGAGAGTGTTGTACTGGAGGGTGGAGGTGACGACTGAATTCACCTAAGAGAAGGAATAAGGAAAGGAAGAGAGGCTGGGAGGGAGGAGAGGGAAGAATGCAGGGAATGAAGAAAGGAAGGAGGTAGGAAGACAGGAAGGGAAGGAAAAGAGACCACAGGGACATATTATTATATGTCTCTGAAAGAAAAGGACAGAATCAAGGAAGGGTATTAAATTAGGAAGGAAGGAATAATAAAGGGCATGGAGCCAAAGAAAGTATAGGGAAAGGCATGGAAAGATGGCGAAGAAGGTTTAGGAAGGGGAGATTTGATGGAGACAAGGAAACAAAAAAGGTAGGCAAACCAGGAAAGAAGGGAGGAAGGCACTGGAGAAAGGAAGCAAGGCAGATGGGACAACAAAAAGACAAGCAAGAGTGGAAAGCATGAAGAAAAGAGGGTGAAGACGAGCAGATGAGCACGAAAAAGGAACAACGAAAGGAGTCGAGGCTGGGAGAGACAAAGGGTGAGATCAGTACACTTCCAGGCAGTCGGCAAGTGTGCTCGGAACAGCTTTTACAAATGGCCGCTGAGCTGTGAAATATTTAAGGCCTGGCACCCTTCTCGAAAACGAAAGGTCACCCGGGAAAACAAACAAGGCACCCAAAGCTCTGGTGGTAAAATAAGCTTGTTTTTCTCTCATGTTATCTCTTCAAGGTTAGCTAGAGTTATAGGAAGGGTAACAATATGTGAAAGCAGGGAACGACAACAACAGAACAACAAAACGAAGACTTGACATGGAGAGATTCTGAGTCCTGAGTACAGGGGGAATGCACAGTAGTCAGCCCAATTTTAACTGCCTGCTGAGGAAATGTAAAAGATTTCATTGGTGTTTAAAAGAAGATAGGGGGAATGAGGGCCTATTGTAAGCAGCTCTGCAGAGAAGCAGGGGTGGGGGTTTTGTGGGGTAGAGGATTGTGCGGGGCTCAAGAAGCTTTGAAACACAGGGGTTCAGGATCAGCCTCCTCAGCTGTAAAAAAACATGGAGGCCAAAGCTGTTTTATTCCACCGTAAAAAAGGGCCTCCTACTGCACAGCGCTGTTTACACAAACGCCTTTTATACAAAGTCACCAAACTAGAAGTGATGGTATTAAGAATGCACAAAACATTGTATTGTTTCCCACTTCAAAGCAGAGGGAAAATCTGCCCTGTCATAAATGTAAGCTTTGAGTGATTATAACAATTTATGCATACAAGTTATGAGCAGGCGTTTGTTTATGAGTTAGCCTGTAAAAGATCAAAACGTTTTTAATTATTGGGATGCAAAAAAGTGCCTTAGTCATCTTCTGGACTGTTGCCTGTGCTAAAAGTATTTGCCAAAGGGACAATGCGTGCTGACCCTGTGACCTAGAAGAGTTCCTAACAAGATAAATTGCAAATAGTTTCCAAAGTGATATACCTAATGTACAAAATCCAGTTTATTCAAAGAGCAAAAACTGTTGTCACATTGCACATTGCACATAGTTCAACTGAATGTCCAGAAAATCTGCAAAAGAAAAAGCAGAAATTAAGATGCCTCTCCATCCACTACAGTTATGTAAATATTGGGAGTTGGACACATCGAGGTAAGCAGCTACATACTGAAGATATTCACAGTTCTGAAGAAGCATAACGTCAGTTTAAAGACTTTTGTGATCACCTGACTTCTCCTCTAGTGGTGCGGGTTTGTGGCTGTTTGTACCTATAATCCGCAAACATTCACCTTTGTTTATGTTGCGACTTGTTTCAAAGGTTATGTAAACATTGTTCTTATGGTGGCTAGTTTACATACATTAGTCAACTATAATTGAGTACGCGATCAAATGCTAGACAGACTTTATAGATTGTCTCCTTAAGCAATACAGGCCAATGGAAACGAGTAGTTTGTGCTTGGAATGTTTTCCTTGTATAATGTATGTTTTTTCGAAACATACATTATATAGACTGAGAAATATGTTTGTAATGGCAGCTACTAGTAATATTTAAGGTTGAATGATTTATTCCATGTTACTCAATGCATAAGTTGACGTTGTATATCAATCAACACACCTTAAAAGTTTGACCTGAAGTTACTAATGTGTGTAATGGCAGGAAAGGACATGGCATGCCCTGCAGCCCAGGTGGTTTGAAGCCTTATGCAAATCAGGGCTGCCTTAAAGCCTTTACACACAAGGGGAAAGGTTTTTTGTTCTATTTATTCACATGTCAATATGTTTTTTCAAACTGTTGTTTTTTTCAAGAATACAGAAATATCACATGTCGAAAAAACATCAGGTGAAACATCAATCCAAACACAAAAGCACACCTGTGTTCCCACAGATACATTTCCCTGGAAAAGGGGTTTCAATTTAGTGAGAATTCAGGGATCATAATTCCTTTCATTCCACCCTGGTTATGTTACGTTGATGTGATATAATAACAAGAAATGGTGATTATGATCTATTGTTTTTTTACCAGAAATACAGTATGTTCTGTGTTGAATTACCTCGGTGCTCTTTACTGTTAATAATGAAACAGTATCCCCAGGTGTGAACTGTAGGAAAGGATAATGTTAGATAATCTGCAGGTGGAAACCAGAAAAAAACGTTTTTTGTTTATGTGTTCATGTGTATGAGCGAAGGGAGTGATGTAAACGCATCAGTGAGTCACACTGTTGCACTTGGTAACATGTACTTTTAAAACTATGATAACACACACTGTAGTTTATTTTGAGTCAATCCTACATACACCGTCCTGTTCCCCTAAATACTATCCAAATATATACCAAATGTGTATTAATTCACAGATCCCCAACAAATGCACAATGACCTCCTGTTTGAAGAAACGATTGCTCGGAACTATTCCTGAGCCTTTTTTTAAGAAATGAAACAATATATTCGTGATCCATTTTAAAGTCTATACGTCTTTAGAACGTTTGCTAAGGCGGCCATAGACTGAGTAGAGAATATGTAAAGTGTTGAGATCTCGACTAACACAATTGTTGTTTTTGGACAACAATGATGCTCTATAGCACAGAGGAATAGGCTGTATCGGACACAGGCTATGTTTGCTAATTGGATCGATTCCCTGTTGTTTTTTTTGTTGGCATTTGTTTACAACACTAAAAATAGAGAATAACACCAGCCGTATCAGTGAAAAGATAATCGGAACTATGTACAGTGAACAATGGTTATATGTTCAACATTTAAACATCCACAATGGGGCAACAGCAAAAGGATGCTCATATTGAACTACTTCTTTAGGATAAACCTGGTGTTATTCAAGGTTTTTCTCATTGTCTACAAATACATGAAACAGTAGTCTATCTCTCATTTCTTTCCAATTCCCCTACCCTACTGGCACTGAGCCCTAAGCCCATTAGTTCCGACTAAAGACATAAATCTTTACAATGGCCAAAAAACATACAGTTTAATCTTAATAAATTAACATTAAATACATGTTTGGGCACTGTAGTTTTCGCAGACGTAAGTCAAACGAGGAGTTACGAGTAAAGTTAGGAGTAAAAAGAGCATTTGTTGGGGACTATTTTCAGTGGTGGAGCAATCTACATTTGGTGCGCAAGTGAGTGCTTACAGCAGCAGGACGGTGTGTGAGTATGTGTGTTCATGTTCATGAAGGAACATGTCAACAACCTGGCTCACTGTGATTTTAATGTTTTTTAGACAACAATGGAGCTCTATGCCAAAGAGGAATAAGATATATCAGGCTTTGGATACTTGTTAGCAGGATATATTCACTGTTGTTTTGGGTATTTTCCACATGATTTGTTGACAGTAGGAAAGGTATTGAATATTGCAAGCCTTATCCTTTAAACTGTTTAGCAAGGATACTGAGCTGGCTACTAAGCTACAGGACCAGAAACAGCAACAGTCAGTGTCTGACAGTTTTCCTGAATGGCAGCTCATAAACTGATGGTGAAAGAACCTTTGACATGAAAATGGTCCTGGACACTGTGTAGCTGACAGGAATCTTCACCAGTCACATTCCCTCCTATATCCAATGTCACACCACAGCTTCTCAAGTAACCTGTGGCACTGACATACAGTAGCTGAAGCCACTAACACAAAGGGATGTTAATATATTTAGTGTGGCTATTTGTGCAGTTATTTGATTGTGTGTGTTATGATGGCATGTGATGAGAGACAGTAATGAATTAGCCAACACAGTTTATGGCACAATGTCAAGATGTCCCATATTTGTTGCCTCAGGCCCTACTATTTCTGTCAGCTTAAATCCAGCAGTATGTACATAGCACATACACAAAATACCTTGTGCATATCTTTCAGTGTTGCTAGGTGGAAGCGTGTTCTATTTGGAAGTGTGGTTGTCTGTAGTCAAGCAGCAGAACTTACTGTTTTGGAATATGTTTCTGAGCAGAATGAGAGGCCTCTCATTTTCATCATATGACTTAATAAGCTGTGTTTTGCTGTCCTGTTTTATCCCCACAAATTGTACATTTGGCTGTTTACTCCCAGAGAACTCAAAACAAGGAAACACTACCAGATAGAGCTGTATGGGTGTAACCAAAACTCACGGGATAGCTGACGTGTGGGAACACGTCATGTCAGAGAATGGTGAGGTCCCAGCTGATGTCCTCACGGACAAACACATGACTCACTCAAGCCCATGTGATACGTATGTGTCCCTGTGACAATGCACAAACAAAATGTCACTGTATCCGTGCAAATGTTTGTGATTAATGTGAAGTGGGTGGTGATGGCCTAGTGGTCTAGTGGTACGGCTACCAAACAGAACACCAGACAGAACACCTAACCCTGAGCTGCTCCAAAGAGACTGTCGCAGTAGTTAGTTACAGTTCATCAGTTCACTGTAAGTCGCTCTGGATAAGAGCGTCTGATAAATTACCTGTAATGTAATGTAATGAAGTGATTTATTATTAATACTGTTTGTATTATGAGGCCCACTGCTTTTTTATATTAACTATAATGTGTAATGTGTGTAAAGTGTGATAATATAAAGGACAGAGGCAGCCCAGGTGTTTTCTTTATGGAGGAGGAGAGTAGCTTCATCACAGAAGCTGTTCTGAGCTGAATCGTCACCATGATGTCACTCATTGAACACAGCTGCAAAGTCACTCACACAGTCCAATTTAGGGCTAGCGATCAAACATCAGTTTCAAGTGTTATAATTGACATTTTGTTTCAATATATACCAATGTCACTGCTATTTTTGATTAACGTAACACAGTAGTTTTTCACCCTGTTTTCATTTCATAAAAGCTTTTGAAATTACTATTCTAAATTCAAGGCAGTCGGAAAGATATTCTGTATGAAAAACTGACTTTAGTGTAATTTTGGATATACCAATACCAATTGTCCACAGCAGTACATTGCTTAGCTTCCTGCTAGTACTCCTGTCTCTTTCTTGAAACTGAGGGCGTTCCGACCACCATCTAATATAGGTATGGATAGGTACCTCATACAACCACACTTAAAAAAATCAGAACTAACCCTTTAAAATGAGACTACGTGACTTTGGCTAAACAGTGGCCACATGAGTCAATTACATAACATTGGAAATGTAATTTCCCTTAGTTTTCTAAGATTTTTTCTTAAGTCAGCTTTTTTCAGGACATCCTCATGTGGCGGTCGGACTGAAGGTCTGTTCAGAAAGAAAGCAAAGTGAATTTCAGATGCGGCATTGAATGAAAAGGGAAATGGAAATGGCAACATTACTAGGTAGGTAGCACTGTATCCCAGAGTGCTACCTCGTCCACCCAAGTTGAAAATGCTTCAACTATAACAAAACATTTGCGCCAAAACTGGGACTTTATAAATGTATTTCATAAACAGAAAAAGAGAGGAGGAAACATCTACAGCATATCTATCTGGTCATACCAAATCCAAGTTGGGTTGTAGCAGCAAGACCCCTGAGTTCATTCAACAGAGCTAGGGGTGCATTTAAAGGGCCTACGAAATGATAAACATGTATTTCTACTGATGATAGTAAATGCTATTTGTTTTGTAAAAGTATGTGTTATTTATGACACAATGATCGCAGTATTTAATAAATCATGATTTAGTATGTCGACCACCGATGTTTACATTGCCACTACCGGAAACACCCGACGCCGTGTTCTGACGTCACAAGTATAAAATAGTCCACCAGTTGAATACACAGACATACACAGGCAGAAGCGGCAAAAGCAGCAGAAGCGGCAAAAGCAGCAGAAGCGGCAGACGCGGCACACGTGGCGATGTCGGACTCTGGCTCGGATATTTCGACAGAATCGGGTAACAGTGAATCGTCAATAGACAAGAGGAGTTTATTGAAGAGGATGCTGGTGTCATGAATTTAGATCCTGTGGGCGAGTTTAACGTGGTGGAAACAGAGCAGCTCGAGACACAGTATTCAAGATGGAGACACAACATGTGGATGATGGTGATGGTGAATCTGGATTTGGCGGAGATCCTGTGCGACAACAGAACACAGACAGGTATACACATTTGACTATAGTACATAGAACTTCTCAATATATAGTAAATACATCATAATAAAACGTAACATTATCCTCGATCGTAAATAGATCGCAAGCTATCGTTAGCTTGCTAGCGAGTCGATAGCTTGGTTTCCTTGAATTGTTATGAACCCGACTAGTTGTACGCAAATTGCTCGATCCCTAAATATTCAATTACAATTACTTCTACTTGGACACATCGACGTCTGTAAAGCTTGATTTTTTCTCGAAGTTTCTGCGGTTGAGGTTCTATTGTTGTGTCTGATGTCAAACGTCATACATTACGAGGCTGTATATAAAGCATTAGCTATTAGCTAACAAACAGACTGGAGGACAGCGCTGGTTTATAAAGTATAGTCTGTATACTGACCGTCTCACCTATAGTGCTTAAGAGCCTGTTGTCAAACGCAGGCATATAAATAGTATGAAATTAAGATGACGTTAATATTTGCCTTTTTTCTGGATATTGCATATTGTGTACATGTCCTTACCACTCTTCTTTTGTACATTGATATTTACATTTGTGAAAACTACAATTATGGAAGCAATTGAAGAGCTGCTGCCAAGAAAAGGATGTCATGGAGGAATTCAATGAATATGAGAAACATGGTGCAAACATAACCTGCATAACAGATCACCCAGGATTCAAATCAAAGTGTCTGGATGTTTGGGTGTTGCAGACAGCCTACCAAAGGTATTCGAAGAGGGACAGACAACAAGCAGGTGATCAGCCACGTAATGAGGAAGTTACTTGTGTGCACAAATGTGTAGAGCTCAGAAACTTTGATGTATTTTTGGGAAGTCGAATGGTCACTCTGGCACAGTCACAGAATACATAGATAAATAAGCAAATAAGGTTGAAGTGATTACCATTGACATGTATTATCTTGTATGTTACAGAATGTATCGCTATGTGGCATACCGCCGGTGAGATTCTGCCGGGGAATACTTGGTAAGAACCACAGACTGCCATCATGTGTCATTCAAAAAATCTGTGCTACGTTTCCATCTGACAACTACACGTCGTTCAAGTATCAGCACTTTATTAGAGTCAATAACAAAACACAATGTCAGTTCAGTGATTGAATCTGCTTCTATACAGCACAACAGCATCCCTCTTGTTTGGTTCTTCCACCGACTGCTGAGTGGATCTGGGACTTCGAAAGGTTCCTCATCAACATTGTCTTGGCACAAAGCATTGAGTCTCGGTCAAGAGTTCAGTAACATACTCTGCAAAAAATATGTTTTATAATCAAGCATTATATATAATATGTATATATATATGTATGTGTGTGTATATATATATATATATATATATTATGATGCTGACCTTTGGAACAACCAACTTGGATTGGAACTTGCAGTCCAGCTAACCTGACACGTGGTCGCGCCTGCATGGACTTGTGTGTCCGTGGAGGGGGATCCGTCTGCACAGCAATTTCTTTCTGACATGTCTGAAATGTACAAAACACAACTTTACTAATAAATCTTTCAAACCAGCTTTGTATTGCATGTTTATACATGTCTGCGTAAAGAAAATATCTAATAACATTCATAATAAAAGATGTGGTTGTGTCATGAGCCCTCTCTCTGCCTGGTAACACCACTAATTGTCTGATTACCTCCACCTGTCTCTGCTCTGCTCCACCCTTGTTAACCTACCAGCTGCACTGCATTTACCACTAATCATGCCCTGTATAGAAAGCCCAGTTTTTCAGTCCACACTTGTCAGATCATCTGCAAGCCTGCATCGGAATCCTGCCTGCCTGCCTGCCTGCCTGCCTGCCTGCCTGCCTGCCTGCCTGCCTGCCTGCCTGCCTGCCTGCCTGCCTGCCTGCCTGCCTGCCTGCCTGCCTGCCTGCCTGCCTGCCTGCCTGCCTGCCTGCCTGCCTGCCTGCCTGCCTGCCTGCCTGCCTGCCTGCCTGCCTGCCTGCCTGCCTGCCTGCCTGCCTGCCTGCTTTCAACTCTGACTCCTGATCTGTGATCTGTTGCTACTACTCTGATCTCCAGCCCGGTAAACCCGACTTGCCTTCCGCCTTACGACTACGAGTTTAGAATATCCCTGAACTGTACTACTGCCGTGCCTCATTCGGTCCTGTTGTGTGTGTGTGTGTGTGTGTGTCAATAAATCCTTGATCTCAAAATTGCGCTCCTGGGTCCTCGTCTGTCCTGACAGAATGATCTGACCATCATGGACCCAGCGCACGCTCAGACCAGCATGCAGATAGAGACTGAAATGGCTGCCCTACAGCGTCTGGAACGCACTGAGGGAGACATCAATCGGATGACCGGCGATATCGCTTCCCTGCTCCAACTCAGCCGCCAACAACAACAACAATTTAACCAGCAACAACCACTACTAGCCCAAGTCCTGCTGCTACTCACCAATGCGGCCACTCCTGCTTCGTCTGTTCCAGTACCGTCTGCCCTACTCCATCCCGCTGTTGTGTCTTCTCCAGCTGCTTCAGGGTCCAACGCTGCAGTTCTGGCAGTACCGCCTCCAGAACCGAGGATTGGCCATCCGGAACGCTTTGACGGTGACCTGAAGCAGATTCAAGCCTTCCTGACCAGCTGCCGAGTGCAGTTCGCATTACAGCCCAGGACCTTCTCGACGGAGGGAGCCAGGGTGGGTTACGTCATTACCCATCTCACCGGCCGAGCTCGGTTGTGGGGAGCGGCAGAGTTCGACCGGCAGACCCCAGCCTGTGCCTCCTTCAGTGCCTTCGAAGAGGAGATGTTAAAGGTCTTTGACTTAGGTTCAACAACAACCGAAGCATCACAGGCACTGCTGACCACCCGCCAGGGCAATCGGACGGTGGCAGACTTCTCCATAGACTTTCGTACCCTGGCAAGTCGCAGCTTGTGGCACTCCGAGACACTGGTGCACGCCTTCCTCCACAGCCTGGCGGACTACATTAAAGACGAGCTCGTCTCTCATGAGCAGCCCAAGACACTTGATGACGCCATTGCCCTTGCCGTTCGCATTGATCGCCGTATCCAGACCCGCAGAAGAGAGAGAGAGAGAGAGAGGGCGTCTGAGTCAACCAGCCATCCGCATTCGGGGGGAGTCCTCCACGTTCCACCCCCCGCCTGTCAAGCCCGTCAAAAGCCGCAGCTCACCAGGTGTAGGGGAGATCCGGGTGAGCTCAATACATCTTCAGTCTCCCCCCATCCGAAAACCCCTGCTTCAGCTCCGACTTCGCCTTTCCGACACAACTCCCACCCTGGCCGCCCTAGTGGATTCTGGAGCCGAAACAAACATAATGGACACAGAGCTCGCGCGGCAACTGGGCGTGAGCTGTCAACAACTCACTCCACCCGTTCCTGCACGAGACCTGGATGGACACCGTCTCGGCACCATCACTCACATCACGGCCCCTGTGAACAATTCTGCTGTCAGAAAACCACCAGGAGTCCATCCAGTTCCATCTCCTACCCTCACCTGGCCAACCACTCATCCTTGGATTTCCGTGGCTCCAACTTCATAACCCCCAACTTGACTGGGAAACAGGCACAATACGCGAGTGGGGGAGGGGCTGCCATCGGACCTGCCTAAAGGGAGCCATCTTGCCAATCGACCGGGGAGCTTCCAGCACCGCCCCTGACATATCCAATGTTCCTGCCTGTTATCACAACTTGAGAGAGGTGTTCAACAAGTCCAAGGCCACGTCTCTGCCACCACACAGACCATATGACTGCGGCATCGACCTTCTGCCTGGCACCACACCGCCGAAGGGCCGTCTCTACTCGCTGTCAGCCCCAGAAAGAAAAGCCATGGAGGACTACATAAACGACTCACTGGCCACCGGCATAATCCGTCCATCATCTTCCCCCGCAGGAGCGGGATTCTTCTTTGTTGGAAAGAAGGATGGCTCTCTCCGTCCGTGCATCGATTACCGGGGCTTGAACGACATTACAGTGAAGAATCGTTATCCTCTACCCCTACTCTCCTCTGCCTTTGAACTGCTGCAAGGGGCCACAGTGTTCACCAAGCTAGACCTGCGGAATGACTACCATCTGGTGCGGATGAGAGAGGGTGACGAGTGGAAGACTGCGTTCAACACTCCAACAGGACACTACAAATATCTCGTCATACCGTTCGGTCTCACCAATGCCCTGGGAGTGTTCCAGGCGCTGGTAAACGACATCCTCAGAGACATGCTCAATAAGTTTGTTTTCGTTTACCTTGACGACATTTTGATCTTTTCAAAGACTCAGACAGAACACACTCACCATGTCCAGTTGGTGCTACGCCGGTTGCTGGAGAACTCTCTCTTCGTGAAGGCAGAGAAGTGCGAGTTCCACGCCAAGTCTGTCTCATTCCTGGGTTATGTGGTGACCGACGGCAGCGTTCAAATGGATCCTGCAAAGGTGTCTGCTGTGGTGTCGTGGCCGGTTCCAGAGACCCGTAAGAAACTGCAGCAGTTCCTGGGGTTCGCCAACTTTTATAGGAGATTCATCCGGGGTTACAGCACAGTGGCAGCACCACTCACTGCGCTGACCAGCGTGAAACAGCCGTTTCAGTGGACAGCAGCCGCTGACAAAGCCTTCAAGACCCTCAAAGCTCGTTTCACCTCAGGCCCTATTCTCCAAATGCCTGACGCTGGACGGCAGTTTGTGGTGGAGGTGGATGCTTCGGATGTAGGAGTTGGAGCGGTGCTTTCCCAACGAGAAGCAGAGGATGGCAAGATGCACCCCTGTGCCTTTTACTCCCATAGACTGACTCCAGCAGAATGCAACTACGACATCGGCAACCGCGAGCTACTGGCCCTCAAACTCGCCCTCGAGGAGTGGCGCCACTGGTTGGAGGGGTCTAAAGTTTTGTTTGTGGTCTGGACAGACCATAAAAACCTGGAGTATATCCAGACAGCCAGGAGGCTGAACTCCCGCCAGCGTCGGTGGTCATTATTCTTCACCCGTTTTAACTTCATGCTCTCCTATCGTCCTGGCTCCCGCAATATCAAGCCCGACGCACTCTCCAGGATGTTTCAGAAGGATGAGGCATCCAATGAGGAGTCGACAACCATCCTCCCAAGCCCCTGTGTTGTTGCTGCCTTGACCTGGGACATTGAGGAGCAGGTCAGAGAAGCCATCCGGAACCAGCCGGGCCCCAGTGCATGCCCCTCTAACCGTCTCTTTGTCCCAGCAGATCTGAGGTCTCAGGTGATTCAGTGGGGGCACGACTCTCGCCTGGCCTATCACCCCAGAATCACACGCTCTCCCAACGTTTCTGGTGGCCGTTGATGAGAAAAGATATCCAGGAGTTTGTTAGAGCTTGCCCCACTTGCAACCAGCACAAGACCCCCAGTCAGCCCCCAGCTAGGTTACTCCAGCCTCTGCCAGTGCCCATGCGACCCTGGTCCCATATCTCCCTGGACTTCGTTACGGGCCTTCCGCAATCTGAAGGAAACACTGTCGTCCTCACCATCGTTGACCGCTTCAGTAAAATGACCCACTTCGTGCCCCTCCCAAAGCTGCCAACTGCAAAGGAGACCGCCCGGGTGATCTTGGAACATGTGTTTCGAGTCCATGGTCTGCCCAGGGATATTGTGTGAGACCGAGGTCCTCAATTCTCTGCGGCCTTCTGGAAGGAATTTTGCAACCTTCTTGGGGCCACCGTCAGTCTGTCATCGGGATTCCACCCACAGTCGAATGGTCAAACGGAGCGCATGAACCAGGAGCTGGAGAAGGCACTGAGGTATGTGACCTCACGCAACCCCCGTGCTTGGGCCCAACATCTTCTCTGGGTAGAATATGCCCACAACTCACTCACCAGTTCTGCCACCGGACTCTCCCCCTTTCAATGTGTTTATGGATATCAACCACCTCTGTTTACCAGTCAGGAGGGAGATGCTACCTGTCCCTCTGCGCTCGCCTATGCCCGCCGCTGCCGCCGCACATGGACCCAGGCTCGCGCCACACTCCTGAAGTCCAGTGCAAGCTATGCTATCGGAGCTAACCGGAGGAGGACCCCAGCACCAGTTTACCATGTCGGACAGAAGGTCTGGTTGTCGGGGGGGGGGGAGGGTCCTGTCATGAGCCCTCTCTCTGCCTGGTAACACCACTAATTGTCTGATTACCTCCACCTGTCTCTGCTCTGCTCCACCCTCGTTAACCTACCAGCTGCACTGCATTTACCACTACACACTTGTCAGATCATCTGCAAGCCTGCATCGGAATCCTGCCTGCCTGCCTGCTTTCAACTCTGACTCCTGATCTGTGATCTGTTGTTGCTACTACTCTGATCTCCAGCCCCGGTAAACCCAACTTGCCTTCCGCCTTACGACTACGAGTTTAGGTGTGTGTGTGTGTGTGTGTGTGTGTGTGTGTGTGTGGACAGGTTGAATTGATTGAGAGAGCAATGATATCAAATTAAACAAATATATGAATTATGTACATGCATGTGGTGATTGTATTTTTAACACGTCATGGGCAGGTCTACTGGTACTACAACTGTAATGTACAGATGACGTACAGTCTGTATACTTACTGGTGTACACACAGCTTCCTCCCCAGTCTGGATGTCCAATAGATGGTCGCTGATCATACAGGTATCCTCAGTTCTGTCAGTGGCTTCATTCACCAATGTTTCAATACCTATGTAATAATAGGGTGATAGTTAAAAGTTAAATAGACTCACGCTTTTACTCAAACTACAGAATAAAATGGGGAAGCCTGTTATAAACATTGAATCTATACTTCATTAAGCTAATGAAGTGTAATTAGCTAAAGTTATTAATACTACAAACAATAACACACAGCTATTGGCTAGGGCCTGGTGTAGGTAGGTAGATAGATACTTTATTCATCCGAGGGAAATTTAGGAAACATTTACATTACAGTTTACATTTGTATGTAAACTCGTTACATACAGTAGGCGTAGACCAATTATGGCTTTATGCATGAAACAATAAATACAGTAAACAAGTAGCACGGCTTACCTTTGCTCTCTCCCTTTTGGCAAATGCATTTCGTCGTCTCTTTGGTGGAGGACTCTGCACCGGTGGACGTATTTGAATCAGCGTGCTGGCATGTGCTGGCTGGGGTCTCGGCAGTATTGTAGGCACAGCATCTGCGTTCAGTTTTAAATTATTTTTGAATCTCATTTCCTTGGCGAGCATAGTTTGTTCGAAACACGATCTCTCAAAGGGCTGCCCACAAATCGTCGGTTTCATCGACGCACTTGTCTTGTCCATAGACGCGACATTTTATCATCTTTTGGCCACAGAAAGCTAGATTTGGAGACGGCCCCACATCCCCATACAACACATCGCTTCACAATTATCCTTGGCGATCAATTGTTGTCCGTTCTTTCTCGTAATAATTGACAGCAGTCTTTGCTGGACGCTTCAATGCAGACGAACACTGGCGGCGGCTGTAACGCAGACGAACACTGGCGGCGGCTGTATTCTACTTGTGACGTCATCGCCCGAACATTGGCGAAGTCATTTTTATGCTGTTATGATCGGGATTTATTATGAATGCATCAATATTAAAAATATATATATGGCACATTTCACAATAGATATGCAACCTCTATCATATACCAAGGCCAATAACACTGACGAAATATCATTTCGTAGGCCCTTTAAGAAACATTTAATTGGTTAAATTAGTCACCAATACAGTGCCTGTAATCTTCAGTTTAACAATATATGTTCTGTTTCAATGACAAACTGTTGCTCTGTCCAGGTTGTAAAACCCTTCTTGGGTTTCCTCCAAATGAGCTCCTCATTAATCCCCAGGAGAAAAATCTAACCAGATTCCAGTTAGTTCACCCGCAGGCCTGCAAACAATTAAACAATCAAAAAGAACCATTCCTGGAGGAAGCTCGCCTATTATTCAGAAAACTTTTTAAGAGAATGTCTTTCCTTGTCTTGTTTCATTGAGAGCTAAATGCTCGGTAGGACTGGTGTCCCATGTGTCCCTGATCAACGCACCTCTCTTGGTTAATCAAGCTAACATTGCACTTTGACGTACTTCTTTCATGGCTAACATTCAATCTGGTAATTTGCCAAAAATCCAAAATGTGATCGACTAAGAAATGACAGAAATAATATCGGTTGTTAAATCATTAACAGTTCTGATTAAACAGTTTTCTGGGAAAGGGTATTTGTTTCTTACAGCACATGAGCAGAGATGTGTAGTTTACTGGAAAGCAGCAGGATATCCCAACAGCATCAGGAAGAAACTAATCAACCCAAAACCACAGAGCCCCTTAAGTGGCCGGATTCACATATCCTTACGCATGGGATCACCCCAGCCAGATCCTGTATCTAATAGGGGCAAAGTCCACTAATCAGGCTTTAAGTCGTTTTTATTGACCATGAATTAATTCCAAGGACCCCCCACAAATAATTTGACCGAGATAGACAGATTAATTGCTCCATCATTAAGCCATTAAATGTCCGAGAGCTTTCTTTCTCCAATTCTGAATGTAACCCACATTTGAACACTGTTTAAATGTTTGCATTTCTCAAAGTTTATCCACACTAGCGGTATGGCGTAATAGATCGTAAGGTCGGCCTGTTGGTTGGTCGGTCGACCATGTCAATCCAGACTAAAGTATCTACTAATAAATGGATTGCTATGACATTTTGTACAGACATTCATCGTCCCCAGAGGATGAAACACACTGACTTTGGAGATCCCCTGACTCTCACTTTAGTGCTGCCAGCAGGTCAAAGTTTTCACTTTGAAATATCAATTGATGAATTGGTACTAAATTCGGTACAGACTCTCATGTTTCCCAGATGATGAATCGGATCCCCTGACTTTTCCTTTAGCGCCACGAGATTGTTGTGGCGCATGGGTTTGTTGGTTTGAGTGAAATGTCTCTATGTATTGCCATGAAAGTTAGTACAGACATTCATGTTGACCTGAGGATGGATTGTAATAACTTTGGTGATCACCTGACTTTTCATTTAGCACCATCATTATCGTCAACACTTAAATTTGTGCAGTAATTTTGTCCCAAATTCCTGAAAATCAATGGCATCAATCAATCAATCAGCCTCAGTTGTACTTTGTGTTTAATGCTAATAGCAAATGTTAGCATGCTAAACCCTCTAATGCAAATGTGAGCATTTAGCTGCACTAAGTAAAACCTTGTTTTGTTGAGTGAAATATATTCTATATCACGGCATGTCAGAATAGGAAAGGCAATATTTGTTGCTCACTGATGTACACAGGAGCTAAAATAATACAGAGGGTTATCAGCCTCTATTCCAGCTTCCATGTTAACGCTCTGTGTCAACAACAATGCCACAATCTGTTCCTCATATTAGAAATTTCCTGGAATAAATTCACTCAGTAGCTCAGATTGGGAAATGGAGTGGTGGGAGGGGGGATCTGAGCCGGATTAGAGGGAAGATGTAATTTACTGACTGGGAGCTGGGAAAGAGCTTTCATCATCTCATCTCATTCTCAGGTCATCGCCTCTCATTTTGATTTCATAGAAATTCTGCTCTTTACATTAGTACTATGTTGGCACATAACAGTTTTATGGTTCTCTATGCAGTCGCTCAACATCTGTTACAGTCTAATAGAAAAGTGCCAAAATTGATTTACCTGTCAGTCTGAGCACTCCTCACCTGAGTACATACAAAGTAAAGTTGCTTTTGTTGGTCAACTGCTGGGCATCATGTGGCCTGAAAGACTGAACATCTGCCCCATAACAAATGCATTATTCTGTAGAGGATTAATTTAGGGTTTGTAAAATTGAGTCCTGGGCCCAACAGTTTTGGCAAATACTTTAAATGTTTTTTTTGGCATACATGCTGAAGGTACCAGATTGACTAAACTGATGTTTAGACAGTCCCCAGGAAGTCAATTTACTCTAGTCTGGGAGTTTAAGCAGATTACAATTTTAATAAAAAAGTTGTAACAGCCATCCGGCCTGTTTGTAGCCACAAAGAGTATGGTCCTCTCACTGTTCTTGATGCAGATGCGAGCAGCTGTGTATCTTCCCCCAGTAATACAGTGAAAGCACCTGGCAGCTTAAAGCTTTGTTGTACAATCCTGATAAACAAACAAGTAAGCAAAAGGGGGCAAATCACAGTTAAGCCCAGTAAAGACGGCTGCTGTTTGAATAAACCCCGGCAGCTAGAGAGCCAAAGAGCGCTCTTACTTGCCGAGTCCCTCTTTCTCTTCCCAACACAAGGTCAGTGTCTGGGCTTACCCAAGTCCACCCTGCATGGTTTCCGAGTTCATGTGGAGAGCCACCCAGTTTTTTACAGCTCTTATTGTTGCTGTTCTAACTGTGGTAGGAATGTGGGAGGAAGGAAATGACACTGCAGAAATCTGTGGATATGGAATGTGAAAAAATTGATCCTCTGATGAGTTTTTCCTTTTCTGTTTTGTTCCATTGTTAAACCCTCATACCTGACTCTGCCGAGTTACGAATGAGTTGTGGGGATTAGGGAGAAGCTTAATAATGCAGCATCTTTGTTCCGTCTATTTTGCCTTGTCCCTCCTTTGAAATCTTTTTTTTTCTATTCCTAAGGCTCGCCCCCTCCGTGCAAAGAAATCCACAGGGGTTTTGACCATCCCACCTGCAGAGAGAATAATATCCTAAATCCATATTAGTGCTCTTTCCCAAAAGCTTTGGTCAACAGATGGTTTACCCAAATCCCCTGGACCTCCCACCCAACCCCCTCCCCCCTGCCCCATTTGACTCTGAGCTTGGATATGCGTTGGGTCCTATTAGAAAAGAAAAAAAAAAAAAAAGAGGTTCCATGATTTCCTCCTCTTTTTTTATTTACAAAGCTTTATATAACACATAACTAGTTGTGTAACTAATAATCTGTGCGGCAGGAAGACTGGAATATAATCTTAAACCTCACAGGTATATTCACACCAATAATCTACCATTTCAACCTCATGAAGAACAGGAATACAAAATCAAGGGACTGTGGATGAGCCTGATAGCATAGAAATAAGCCTTTTCATCGGGTATGTTATTTCCTGTAATCAACATGTTTTGATTCACACTTCATTGGTGATTTTTCTCAGCTGGCTATGAGATAAGCAGTAAGGATTGCTGTGCCAGAACCAATTAGGGCTAACCCGGCGCTGTTCAGGAAGTGTCCCTGCTGCTGGCTTTTGCAGTGTTCGGTCATTAAGCCTCAACAGGAGTGGCTGGTTAATTGTAATCCTTGGGCGCTGGAACAACAGCCACACTGTGGTGAACCCAGTGGAGCTCCCCCCTCAGAGAACAAGTTAGTTCAAGCTGCTTGTCATGCGTCGAGTGGCTTTGCCGCTCACTTGTTGTCCCGGGAAACAGCAGCGACCAATCAGTGTTAATCAGGAGTCATTTCAGCATGTTGACGGACAGATAACATTCATCTTACCTGAGCAACTGAGATATTTTTAAATGTCTGAAATATTTAAGTTTTTTTGGACCACCTCTGTTGGATGCTCTCTCTGACAACCTTGTGTGTAATAAATGCTCTACAGCAGATGCATTGCTTTAGGAAAAGAAAATGTAAAGAAGATTACAAAAACAAAGGCTCTTCCCCTAAAAAGCTCAAGCTGTAATACTTGACCTCTGCTTACTTGGCCGATACAGTGTTTTGCACGTCTCCCATCCATGTGCTACTTACAGTATATAAAGCAGCACAGTATTTTTTGTTAAAACTTGTCTTAAGAATGTTGTCATGTTTTGCTGTCTTGATCCCATTCTGTGGGGTCCTATTTGTGCGTTCCAGGGAGGAATGCCAGGAATGGCAGTGTTGCAACACAGACACATCGCATGGGACATGCCAGGCAATAAATGAGAGGCTGTTGATGCACCAAAGTCATTATTAAAGAGTGTTGATGGCATTATATTCAGTTGCTGACCCTGGGCGCAAGTTTGTATGCTGACAAAGTGACTTAACTCTAGATTCAATTATTAACAAGTATTAGTAAAATAAAGTAAATATATGTTGTGTTCTTTCTTTTTACATTCTGAATGTTGTTTATATTTTTCCTAAGAGATTTTGAAACAGGTAGCATCTTATCTGATTTGTGTGCGTTGTTTGTATTGAATAGATGTGCACGAATATGAGTGTGATTATGATGGTATACTTATTGTTCTATACAGAGCATCATATTGCACCGTCAATGTGCTTTATACCTGGTCTCTGTGTGCACAGCGCAAGCATGCACAATGCGGCATGTACTGTACGTTACGGTGCATGTGAACTTGATCCGTTTGATCTCTGACAGGAGACATTAACACAGCATGGGAGTGTGACACTCCTACTGTACCCGCTAACACTGTGTGTAACCTCACGGTGCCCTATGCGTCCAACGCTAGCACGCGATCCTGTGTCAGCCGCTGTCAAGATGCTGCAGGTGCTTTCTGCACCAGCTTTCCCACAGTGAAGGGTACTGGGGGGTATGGACACCTTAGCTGCCTATTCAGCCAACACACTGCACAGGGCGGGCAAGCAGGGCCGGGCCCCTCCCCTCTCAATAGCACAGGGCCGCTCCTCTCCCCGTAGCCCAACAAAGGGCACTGCTATCACTACCTGGCTACACAAACCAGGGCGGGGACCCGCCAAGTGCTCATAAAAGACCCTGTCACTTTGACGCTGGCAATCAGAGAGCTCTCCTTTATGAAAATCATACAGAGAAAAATAGGCCTTTCTCTCAATCTCTGCCTCTTTCCTGCTCACTTTCCAATTCTAAATTCCTCCCTGGCCTTTTGTCTCATGGCTCACCTGTGCCTGATGTGACATGTTGAAGACTGTGTTGGATGTCAGGACCTGAGTGGTCTCTCCTGGGGTTGTCAGTTTGAAACAGCAGGATGGTGCAGTATTTGAAACAGTGCGAACTGAAGTCGGCTACTGAATCAACAAACGTTTTGAGAACCTTATATATTAATAAACTCTAACAATAGTCGTGTTTTCCAGATAGTAGTGAGTGGGAAATAGTTAGAAAGTATGTACAAAGTGTACACTATGTAAAAGGAAGGAAATAAATCACTTGCAAACACCTCTAAAACTAGAAGGGCACTTGAAGAGCCACATGCACTACATCACAATGTTAACCAGAGTGAAACAATGATTTGTGTATCCACCCCGTGATTTGGATCCGCTCAAAAATGTTAGCCAGCTACACCCTTTCACCAAGTAAAAAAAAAAATCAGGTCAGTAGTTTTTCCGTAATCCGGCTGACAAATAGACAAACAAACCATATCAACCTGTGACTGCTGTTCCTCTTTGTTACTGCAAACACCAGCAAGGTTGCCATCTCAGAGTTTCCCAGAAAAAGATCACAGTGTCATCCACCAAAATAGTTGAACCTGGCTCAAGAAAAAACTTTGTTGTCTGATAAGCCTTCAAACTCATGAATCTGTTACTCGAACTGGACGTCCTGGATAATTTTTCATGTCTCAAAACTCGAAACACCTCATTGAGAAACATTCCAGACATACATATTTCACAAAGCAACATAAACCTTTTGCTCCATCACTTCCTGCTTGTGTGCTCATCACTATCGCTTATGAAATATCTAATTCTATAGACATAGATTTCAGCTAAATCAGCTCCTCAGACCAGATCTACCACAGATCTCAATCAGATCTTTTTTTTCTTTGCCATGGGTCTATGTAAATAAATATTTTACTTTTTTTTCCTAACAGTAGTCAACAGTTTGACAAAACATGCAAGCGACTGTCTCATCGGGGAGACTGAATATATTAATTTTATATCTGTCGGTATTTACCCAGTGAAAGAGTTTATGATTTTTGAGAGATCCCTGGAAATGCTGTCAGTAACAGTAAGTAACAGGAGAGTTTGCTGACAAAAAAAGTAAAAGGTGCACATCCCAATCTGTGCCAACAGGTTCTGGACCACGTCCCAAAAAAACGTAAAGATCTCAAAAAGAGGCTGCAAAGAGTGATGTACTTGTTTGGATCTTTTTTCCACTATGAGCACAATACAAATTATGTGTGGGTTCACTGCTATTGAAACATATTTATGATTTAAAGAATATTTTTAATTGACCAGTATATTTAAAATAAAAAAATGAAATAAAAAGTCTAATAAGGTATCATACTAATGCAATAGGGTTGAGCTCAAAATTATAGAAAATGGCAAAAGATGAATAATCAGTATATATTGGAACATAGCCAGTCATGTGTGTTTTGTGAGAGGTTTGGACAAATACTGTGTGCACGAAAGAACCATTATTGTTCTTTTAACTCTGACATGCATAGAAATAAAAACAAGATGAAAGTTTGGTATTGTATATTGCTTCTGTGCAGTACAATAGCAGGATAATGTGACGATGTGATCTTACAGAGATGCATTATGCTCAGGCCTTTGTTACATACAAAGTACTGCCTGTGTAATACCCAGTACATCGACTTCGGATTAGCTTTTCAATATTAGATTTACAACAAGTGTTGGATTTTACCATAAGAGGGATTTTCCCAAACAAATGTTTAGTTGCTGCCTGTGCCAAGAAGGCAGAAGATATGTTTATTCTCCCTCACACTCTTAATTTTTCTTGGCCCTGGAACTTACAAGAAAATTCTGATGACAAAACGTTTTCTTGTCCTTGCTTGACTGGCTCTCCTAAAAACCCTTTCGGAATTCATTAATACACAGATTAATATTTCTAGTGTGGTTTGTTCCATTGTGAACCTGTAAGGAATGTGGCACTGGAAACATTTGCATGCTTATTTCCACTGTTGCAATAAAACCATGCAGACCAAAGTCCATAAAATCCTCAATTTAACTTGCCCTCAAGTTGCCTCTTGCTAGCATCAACAACTACTGTAAAGCACACCAACATGCCTTTTCTAAGCTCCCTTAAGAGTCAAAGCTCCACTCTTCTTGTCTTGGCATTTGTAGAAGAAAAGGCTAAATTCAGCTCCAGTGTCTGTTCATTATTTCATTATGCACCGTAGCCACTGTGTCTCATGAAAAACTCATGGTCGGCCATAAAGCAGCTTCTAAAACAACACCTCACTGTACACATTTAGCACTTTTGTCATTTTCACTGGGGGAAAATGTTTTTCTACAACTGCTCCTGAGACTGCAATGAATGCCTTGAATGTTGTAGATGTCCCCCGTGGCACCGTCATAAAAATTACAAGTGTTTTCCCGTCCCTGATTGCTGGCTTAATACAAACGTTTATTCATTTTGATTCCCTGACAAATGTCTGAAAGGGCATTCCAATATCATGCCACTATTCTAGCTTCTTAAAACACAGTAAGCTATCTGTCATACTGACATTCACTGTTTTCAGTTTGTTACAGCACTCATTTAAACGTATTAATCTGAGAAGCTGGCTGTCTCCGCCAGACTGACTCGTATTTCGGAATGAGCAAGACTGGACATACATTGTGTCACTCAAGATCAAATTTAGCACTATCAATAAATGAGCATGTTGTGAATACAGTGTAGGAACTTGTGTTTTTACTGCACCACAAGAGTCATTATTATAAATCAGGTCATGATAATAATGTGAAAACCTCCCTTTGTATGAAAAGGACAGACTTTCTGAAGGTAGGATAAAGGCAGCTTGTTCATGTAGGGATTGAGAGGCCACATTAACTTCTGGTGATAACATGGAGACTGTTGCCAAGAAAAACGACAGCGTCAATCATTTGTCAAATGCTGAAGTACGAGCTATGTTTATGTGTAACTGACAAGGACCTCTAGCAGTCCTGTGAATTATGACTACTGTCTGTCTGGAGCAAAGGGGGAAAGTGACATGTCGTTTCTATGGAGCCACAAATCTTCATAGGGAGGAAGTCTGGTAGATCGCAGACCTCCACCAAGGCCGTTTCCATGAGTGAATAATAATGCGTGACTGGCCTGGGATTCAGATCCGTTACAAAATTGAATGGGTTCTTCCTTGTCCCACGCTACACCCTTCCACCTTTTTCATGTAAATTGTGCCAGTAAGTTTTCCGTAATTCTGTTGACAAACAGAAAACCACACCAACAAACCGAACCCAAAAAACACAACCATAAACATAATGAGGGCTGTGCAAAATTCTTGGTTGGTGATAAGGGTGGATGGATGACACACCAAGGCTTGCGACCCTTTCATACACACAGTTATTGTTGGTATATCTTAAAGGAAAACTATAAATAATGCTGTCATCACAATCGCGTAAAACCCTGGTGAGACAAACCTGACAGGGTGGAAAGGGTCCGTCGTAGACATCCTTCAAAGTTTACAGACCAACTTCAACTTTTATCTAGTGCAGGGGTCTTCAACGTTTTTCGGGCCAAGGACACCCAAACTGGTGTAGCGTGGTGCAGGGACCCCCTACTGTATATATTGTATAGAAAAGGCTTGAGGAGGTCTGTGCGACTTTCCTCTACTCTGTCTCTGACTGTAGGTGTGTGTCACCCCCCTTCGCGAAGTACAGCGGAGGAGGGAATGTAAATGCCAAAGCAAAAACAGAAATTTGTAATATAAAAAAAAAATTAATTGCTTTATCTACAAACAATTTTGCTACCCCCCTATAGTACCTCCGCAGACCCCCTGGGGGTCGCGGACCCCTGTTGAAGACCTATGATCTAGTGTGATCTCAAGGATTGTAGTGTTTAGTGAGACAGGTCTGGCTCACGGGCTGATTGATCGGAAGATGCTGTGACATCGTCTCAAAGTCCGCTCCACTTAATCCAATTACCATCCTTCTCCGAAAAAAAAAGATGACATGGGAGCTACTGGCCACTGCATCTTCATGCTACGTGTCCTTCGAATTCACAATAACACAGTGTGTCCACAAGAGAACACTGCCAAGTTGATTTTTTAACTGTAAAATGTCCCACTCAGTGTGTATCTTGTTTACAGTTCTTTAAAAACACAAATCTAAGAGATCTTTATCAACATTTTTGTTTATGTTGTGTGTTTATTTAAAGAAAGAAAAGATTAATGGCAACCCATGAGGTTATGTACATAATTGTAGACACTCAAAAGCAGGTGTTAAAGGATGGGTTAATTAATGGGTATTAAATTATATGTCATGTTTTTTTTTCCATGTTTATGTGAATTTGAACCATTTAAAATGCAATTACAAACTAATTACAGATTACCCCCTCTGCCTTCTCCTCCTCCCAATCCTCCCTACCTTTCCATAATCCTTTCTCAATCCTCCCCAACAGCTACAGTAACTCCTCCAGTTATGTGCTCCCACTCATGTCAAGTTAGGTGGGTGTTGTTTTTATTTTGTATTGACAGATACACGTTGCCACGTACTTTTAGTTTGACACACAAGTGTATGACGTTGGCAGGAGGACAACATTTTGTGTTGATGGAGATATTGTGCTTGCCTAGTCGAGCATGGCGGTGAACAAAAGACTGTTTATTCTGGGTAAATGATTGAGCATGTGCAAATGGCCCCTTAAGATCATTGAAGACACTCTACCTTGGGAGGCAGACAGCAGGACGTCATAGGCACATTGTTTTATATCCTATAAATTGCAACTTAACAGTGTAGCATGCAGGTGGCTTTTAGTGCAGATAGCTGCAGAATAATTGGGTGTTGATTAAGAATAAGGCTGTATTGATCATAAAAATAATTGAGACATTTTACTGTAAACCATTTTTAAATTGTCCAATTTAGGGATGAGATGATTTGGTATTTAATCTCAAATTGGACTAAAGAAATTCACAACCAGGTCATTGTGGAGAATATCCTCACATGAGGATCATGTGGCTATCATTGTAGAACATTTTTAATAGAGCTGATTTAAAAAATACTGCAATTATCTTGTAAGAAAGAACAGACGCACACAATGTTGCTATTTTTTTTAAATACCTTATTTTAATGTAAGGTAAAGTGATTCCAGTATGTTTGAGTGCCTTTTAAGGAGTTTTAATAATTTAATGATTATCAGGATAATAGCATGAATCACAATTATTTCGGAAGATAATCGTGACGTGCAATTTTTATATGGTCCCATGCCTATCCAATTGTACTGGAATGTAGCATGAAGTAGGACTGCCACAGTCAAATATATCAGAGGACTACAGACATATTTTCCCAAAAACTGCAACAGAACAGCTAAGAAACCTCCCATGATACACAGCACAGCATTGTGAGTATACATTAGAATGTGTGCTGGTCTGTAGACAACTTTCACAGAATGTATACAGCTTTTAGCCACCCAGGGATTGGATGTTTCGACTGCCTACTATGTATCCTCTTGTTCCTCTGCATCTGCTCATATGTACAAGCTGTAAACTCACACCCTAAGAGATACAAGATTGCATTTGTATTAGCTTAATTCTGTTTTCTGTGTCGGGAGATATTAGACTGAGAGCTGCTCTTTTCCGCCATCAAGGATTACACATAGTAGTATTCAACAGACTTCTGAGTGTTTGCTAGGTGAGATATGAGAATATCTGAACAGAGGCTCTTTGCCAAAATGAAGGTGTTTTATACAGAACAGTGATTAGAGAGGAAACATTTTCTGGATGTGGAGGGGGCTAAAGCTTTCCACAGGTTCTTTCCCATCTGTTGATTGCATCCCACTTCTCGATCTGTCCTGTGCATAAATGCTGTGCACTGAACATATTATAAAAAGAAAATCGCTTATTGATTGCTGATGGAAATGGTCTCATTGTTTGGCTTCCTCCAAAGGGAAGGGCCAATTAGTCAGCCACTGCCTGTTAACTGTAAATGTTGTCTGCTGACTCTAAATGCACTGATTTCTTACTCAACCAATGGTTACGCTGATGTTCAGCTACATGAAGCATGATGTTAGGTGACAATGAAGTGGAAATTGAGAGGCTCCTGCATACATTTCTATATTAGTGCACCAATAGCAGATACTCTAAACACTAACAGAACATTAAGTCTGCTGTATATGTAACATGAGGCAAATGTGTGTCCTGAAAAAGTGATTCTCCAAATTGTAAATAGAGAAACACATTTATTTTATGTACAATGAAGTGACATCAGAGCTTGGGTCCCTGCGTTGAAGCAAATTACACAAATATGCATTGCTCACAAGTTCGGATGTATCCTACTAGTTTTAGGATTAGAACCAGTGACCTCTAACCCTTTGGCAGCAGTTCCCCTAAATCATGTGTTTGCACGTCATGGCTCAGCCCTGCTGTCCAAAGCCTGTCTCAGCTGATGGTCTTCAATGTAAAGCAAACCTCCAAACCGCCTAAATCCTTCAGCTACTAAATGGACCAGATTCCTTCTCTGTGCTAATGCAGCATCGATGTTGTTGGAGGGAGCTCAGAGATCCGTAGTTGGACTTGTACAACGAAATGTAGAAGAAGTTGGCGAGGGGGGTTAGGTTGGGCTGTGCTTGCACTGTTGACCTGGGTAACCCTGGTGACCCCTAGGCCCATGTCCCCTTAATAAGTGTTGCCCTCCCCGGTGGTAACAGAATGGTCAAACATTATGTCAAGGGTAATTAAGGTCCAAATGCTCCTGACCCTGATATAATCGCCTTTGAAAGGATCTCCAACTGTTTGCTGTGATTAACAAGGATCGCTACGCTGGGAGGATCTGCCGCTGGTGAGCAGGCTTTATTGGGCCCTTTTTTTATCACCACATAAAGTGGCCTCCAAGAGCTTCAGAAGATGTCCACAGGTCCCAGAGACAACAAGTCGGTGCTTTGAGCTGTCAATGAACATTACCGACCAAATGGTCGGCTGGTTACAGACTTTGGAACCTATAAAGGATTCCTCAGGTCTGAGCACTTTCAAAAAAGCCTGTAAGCGATCGACTAAGAATTCTCCAGATACTTTTTCTTGGCTGATGTTGCATGCTTGAAAGTCAGATTAATGGATGACTTTGTAGGAAGTTCTTAAAACTCAGTAACTAGTTTCAACTTTTGAAGAACTGCGTTAAAGTGTTTAAGTGCATAGTTCTCTTTTAAGTAGAATAGTTCCTTTTATTTGACATATCATAACCTTAGCGACATGGTTGCGATTCGGACTTCCTGCCCTACTATTTTCCAAGACAAATTATCTCAGCAGAGATGAGGCTAAAAAACACAAAATTGGAGACATTTACACACAGTCCAAAACCTTCCCCTTCACTAACATCAGGCTTCAACCACATTTGTCCTGCTATGCTGCACGCAATACCCCACTTCCAAGACAAACAGACCCCGCACCCCACCTTGCACTCGTTCACATACAAACATTGACCACACGCAAACACCACCTTGCTTCCACTGAGAGTGCAAAATGACAGACTGTCCTTGCCATGTCCACTAACGGTCACTTTAATGCGCTGGAGGTCACAGGATTAGTCTCGGGGTCATCTTCACAGGGCCGGAGTTTTTAATATGAATCCTACAAAGAGGTCAGTGTCCGAGGGCGGGAGAGGTGGTGGATGATGAGACTCCCCCACACATGCACACAGAGGCCTTAGTATGTCCCTTCTCCGCCCCTTTCCCCACAGCCATACCCCAACTCTCCACCCGTTCCCTCCCACCTCCTTGTAACACTCCTCGCCCCTCCCTAACCACGCCACCCGCCTCTCCATGAGGACAGCAGCACCCCATCCGTCCTTTATCTCTGGGGGCAGCGCAAGTCATGCAGAACTCACGAGAGCAACATGCTGAGTGTGAGCTCATCGGATTAGGCTTCAAGATAGGGGCAGGGTGCCTCTGAGAGAGCCGGTGAGGCTTCCTCAGCCTCATGTGCCTTTCCTTCACAGCCAACATTTGCACAAAGCCAGGCAGACCAGGAAGATAAATAAGCTCAAATCCACCACCTCGTTTGAAAGAGAACCTCAAAGAAAGGGAACACTTCTAAATATTTCCAAAACATCTGTCATCTGAATGTTGAGTGCATTTCATTAAAGGTTTTAGACAGCCAGCTGTTATTGTGTGCAACAAATACATTATAATTGAACTCCCCACCCTGCCCTGAGCCTCTCTGGATACTTTCCATTCTATGTCCTTTCTGTGAAAATATGAGCTTGTCAAAACAGAGGGGAGCATAAAGAGTAAACAAATATGTGCCCATATCAAAGTGACCTCTAAGACTAAATGAAAACCAAAGGCTTTATCGAGGGATATTCTACATCACAATGCTAATTTGTGGTGATATGTTCAAATGGGCAGGATGAGATGAAATATCAAAAGCGTAACAAAGCATGATAAAATGAGGTGAGTGTGGGTGCAGATATGGTACAGATCACAGATCAAAGACGACTCTGAGTGTTGAATTATCCCTCCTTGAATTACATCAGATTTGGAGATGCTCACCGTGCTTTGTTAGATGCCCAAATGCCTGAACAATTTGACTCTGTTACAGCTTTGACGGGAGCAGTGTTCTGTGATGAATGGGGTGAGGCGCAACCTTTTGAAGTAATAAAACAAAGAAAAGTAGGCCGATACATGGCTGTGTGCCAAAGTTTTAGCAGGGGGCAGAGGGGGGAAGAGAAGCACATGATCGCTAACGGGTGATGGCTTTGATCATGCTCCCAAACAAACGGCCAGATAAAAAGGGTAATCAACACCTCTGGCCACAAGTCCAAATTTGCTCCTGCCAGTGTCTATAAATTACCCACCATTAAAGAAGGAAAATTTGGCATACATTTGGCATTGTTACACCACTTACGGGCACGGCAGTGACATGTGAATGGGGAGGCCTACGTTGGGAGCTTTTTTAGTTATGCAGCAAGGCAGGAGCAGCACAACGGGACGGAGTGCAGTATCTAGCTTGTTGGCCTTGTAGCTGGGAGCTTGTTGGGATCAGTGAGTGCCAAAGAGTGAGCAAGACGATGACCATGGCTGAATAGTGTGGGGGCCTTAGACCTTGGTCTCTGAGTCGTGACCTTTGTTCTCCTCAGTGTGGTTTATGTCTCCCTGTGGACAATCTCCCAGGCAGCACTGCTCCTGCCAAATGAGGGAATCCCTTAGGCTGAATGTCCGCTCTGAGTCCCTCACCGCTGCTTTTCTTTTGATCAGTGTTTACAGCAGAAAAAATACCCCACTGTGCTTATAACAGTACTGGAAGATTAGCATTATTTGCACTTAGGGAGTGCTGAGTTCTTAGAAAGTCAAACTATTGGCGAAACAGAAATGCTCTTCAAACGGGTTCTCACCAGCCATTAAACTTTAGAAGCCAGCGGCTGCCTGAAGGTATTTACTGACAGTATGCCATGATGTGTATGAGATGTTAAAAAGGTATTGGTGCAACAGAAAGTTATTATATATAATAACATAATACTACCGTAAATGCTGAACAATGTTCCTTTTAATTGCTATGATAGTTCTTACAACTATTTCCAATGCTGTACCAATTTTAGACTGTTTTTTCACAACATGAAGCAAAGTTGAACACCTCACAGTTTATAAAGCAGCGGCAGTAAATACACCAAACTCTGTATCCAAGACATTCAAATAGGTCCAGTGTTGGGCAGGTGTGGGTGGGAGCAAGAATGGGGACTTCCTGTTCCTGCACAAAACAGATTGTGAGCAAAGAACGGCAGCAAAATGGTGACAAGTATGCATAAGATCCACGCGCATACACGTGTTTAATGTCCGAGTTTTATTTATTTTTATATTTATTTGCATTCCAGAGTTATAAACAAGACATTAGATTAGATTTTATTTGGAGCATGTCAAAAAGGTTGGAAGAAATAACACCCTAACCCTAACTAGAGTAAGAAGCAACATATTTATGTATTTCTGGTCCTGCAAGGAGTAGGAAGAGTCATACCCCATAAACCCCATATTAACATAAACATTCTAGCTATTCGCCTCAGTGTTCACCCTCAACCAAATCAGCCAAATAAAATGACAAATTAAACGTCCAAAACAAAACTAAACAATTACATAAAAAAAATACTCATCACACTATCAAAAATAGTGTCAATTATAATAACGTTCACACACACACACACACACACACACACACACACACACACACACACACACACACACACACACACACACACACACTCAAGGGCTTAAAGTGCCATGCATGGATGACTTGCATCATCTCTTGCTAGCTTTGTTTTTCAGAGTCAGGTCACCAAACCATGACAAGAGAAAAGACAAGATTGATTCAATAAAAGCCCCATAAAAGACGGTCAGCAGGGTGGTGGTTCGGCTTCCAAACAGAACACCAGATGGTTGTGAGTTCAATACCAGGGCTGCCACCATTGTGCTCCTGAACAAGTTACTTAACCCTGAGCTGCTCCAGAGACACTGTCCCTGTAGTTAGTTCACTGTAAGTCACTCTGGATAAGAGCTTCTGCTAAATGACCTGTAATCAATATTAAAATGGGACATTCGCTGAAGTGCCTTTTTTAAACATGCTTCACAATTCTTCCCAAAGGTCAATTTAGAGTCTTGGGACATACATAGGTATGTCCCAAGACACTTGACGCAAGACGCTTTCTACACAGTCGATCGTAGTGTCATAGATTAAAGCACGAGTTCTGAAATCTATGATCGTTAAGTTGTTCAACAGAAATACCAAATTGGCATAATTACACTGGCATTAAAACAACATCAAATGAACTGCTCTTGATGACCATTACCGTGTCAACTGCAAAAGACACTTTAAAGACAAATATGTCACTACGGATTAGTTAGGCTACGATAAGAGTGTATCACATTGTCAAACTGGATAATTAAACATGCAATAAAAACATTTTTGGCCACTTGGGGGCAGCGGAAACAAGTTGTGCACACTCCATTGACATATCGTCACCTTTTAAGTGTATATGGGGGACTTGTCAGCAAACAGTTGCTTATTTACTCACCCAGCAGTTACAGAGCAACATTAACGTTTACTTAACCCCCTGAGGAATGTCATCTAATATGCTCTCTCTTTTAGATCTGTTTACTGGTCATGTGAATTCCAATCATCTATTATCTGCAAGAGTTTATCCTTTACAGAGTTGCAGGGGGCTGGAGCCGATCCCAGCTTGGTCATGTGAATTTAATTTAATTTAAAATCATTTTGGGTGTATGTCGTAAAGTGAGTGATGTTTATGCTTAACCGCTAACAGTAGTAAGTCAGCTGTGAGCTGTAAAACAAAAGCTCTTTGTTTTCCATATACACCTTTTAGCTTCACACTATAACAAGTACATGGTAAAAATGAAAGCAAAAGGTATTTCAGTAAAAGTTGTCAGTTACCATTGAGTTTCAGTGAAATACAAATACAATATGTTATTCCCTAACCCAAGCCCAATTTGTTTGGAGGACAAACAGGAAATAGCCATCAAACTGTTAATTCAAAGTTTGTTTAACTCCTCATTTCCTCTGCTTCCATTTGCCTTGCTCAGCAGTCCCTGTGCAAATTGTAGGCTAAAGCAGAGGAAACATTCTTAGCATGCAATCTTCTGATTGAGCTTAAGTTTCACCACAATCAAAAAAAAGAATCAGAGTCAAATAAAATAAAATAAAATATATTTACAGAAAACAAATGAGCTCCACCACAGGACATAGTTGGGTTCAGGAATGTTACACACTTTAATGTAGCGTTCTTTCTCGTTTGATCATAATTGGACTGTAAAGATTTTTAAGTGAGTTGTTAGCATTTTAATAATAATAATCTGCTTTGTCTTTGTTGCACCTTCATTGTTTGTGAAAATGCAAACAGAATGTAATGGAATTTTGTGTGTGATAAATTTGATGACAAATTGAGTTATACAGGAAGCACACAAGATATTGTTTTTCTATTGCAACATTACTATGAACACGCTCATCTATTACAATGTTTATAGTTTGTACGAGAAAGATTCCCACTCTCAGCCGTTGGTCGATACATAACGTCATCACAAGAGCAAACGAAGTGTTGCGTGACTGTGTTCCAGTTGATTTCTTTGTTTAAATCACAGGCCCTAATGTTTGGGTTAGAGACAGTCATTTTGTAATGGCTGTTTACATAGCTTCAGTGTTGGCACACAGACAGTGAGAACAAGTAGAGAACACCACACACACTGTCCTTTAGCTGGCTGTGCAGTATACACTCTCATCCATACATTCAAATGTTCAACTATTGTAACTGTTTGTGCTGATATTGTAAATGTTTCTTTGGTACATGTGACGTCTTGGGGCAAAGTATTGTCTTTCCTTCAGGGATGCAAAGTGCCACAGTTGTTCTCACACGTTTATCTCATGTGGAGATAAACGTGTGAGAACTGTGAAATTGACTTTGTTCTAACAATGGACCTTAACTTACTAGACTGAAAATAATTATGTTCCAGTCCCAGGACAGATGTTTACCTTGACACCATGTAGAATCTACATTGTAGATGATGATCCTTGTTTTACATACTTTTTGGTACTAATGTCTTGGACTAGATATCTGAGCCAGTACATAACAACTGTGGTTTTCACACCTGTAGTTCGGTTCATTTAGTCCGAACGTGGGAAAAAAGATACATTGTTGTTTTTTGTTCTGGTCCAGTTCGTGTTCATACTGACTTTCTACAAATAAACCTGGAGCAGTAAACACGAAGTTAAACAGACTGACAGAAAACTCATTGCAATCCCTACAGAATGATGTTCCAATACAACTAAATGATATTGTTAATTAAGTTTACTGGGAAAAAATTTCCAGGATTATGGTCGCAGTTTTAAACATGTGGTTGACGTTATAAATTGAGAAAAACAACGCACAAAACTAGTTGGTTATATTTCGGAAACAAAACTATTAGGTCTGGTTTAGTAAAATAATAGGTTTTCTTTGGCAATTTGCCAAAACAGCTAGGCACTATAGTTTTCAGCAAATGTTACTCACACAAGAAGAATTGTTTTGTTTGTGCATTTGTTTGGGACTATTTTCAGCCACGGATTAATAAACAATTGGCTATATAGTGAGTACAGCAGGATAGTGTACAGTTTAAGACTCAGACAAAATAAACTACATTGTGTGTGTTGATGGTGATGAAGGAACATGTCACCTGGTGCCACAGTGTGGCTCATTGATGAGTTTTAATAGTTTTTGAGCTCTAAGGCACAGAGGAAGAAGATATATCAGACTTTAGATACATAGTTCATATTATTATTATACTTAAAACATCCAGAAAGAAGAAAAGCATTAGTTTGTGCTGGTGAAATATAAAAATAGACGGTAAAATAAAACATGTAAAATTAAAACAAACTAATTCGACACAAAAAAAACATAGCCTGTCAGCAAATGTAGTCTGCATCTCATATCAAAGCGTCGTTGTGGTTTTAGGAGTGTCTAAAGAGAGACATGCTATCATCATCTAATGACAGTGTAGATGATGAGAATCTGCTGTCAGGCCACAGCTACACAAGCCTCTGATGACAGACGCTGCTCTGTGCTGTGCACAACCTCAAATTAAAGCTAATCCCTAAATGTTATTTCATGAGATTACCCTTTCAAGGAGCCATACAATTCTCGCTGTGCTACATCATCCCACAAGAAGTTGATAAACAATCTATTCTTTTAAGTGTTTGGCTTTTTATTTTTAGTTGATGGGGCAGCTCACAATGGTGGTTTGTCAGACATAATCAAGGCAGCTGTATTTAGAGAAGAGATGACTGGTGTCTCAGGTTTCCTTCGTCACTGATCCAAAACACAAGCTCATTTACAACATGGAAAAATTATCCAGGCTTTACTTTTGACTTAATTAATTTATATGAGCAAATAGTGTGTGTAGTTGATTGAGGAGCAAGCATACTTATTTACATACATATATATTTGTTAATTTAGGGTTTGAGTCAGTCATATTTTGGAGGATTACTCCAGGAAAACAATCCGTCATCGTCTTGGCCAGAGGAAAAACACTCACACACACACGCACGCACGCACGCACGCACGCACACACACACACACACACACACACACACACACACACACACACACACACTCACACACGCACATACAAAAAATGTCACATTCACATTTTATTGATTAAACTGGCACTCTTTGACTAATCATCTCTAAGCCCCTAATTGTTTTGTCTGCTACACAATGACATCAGATGGGGGTTGGGCGCGAGGATTTGTCAGTTGATCTATTATTGTCCGTTGTGATAGATCGCATTCTTGAGTTTTGATGTAACTAGCCAAATACTCCTCCACTTGTTTCACATGTATTTGTCATTGTGTTCCTACACAACATTTACAACATACAAATGATATATCTTTTCTGATTATAGACCCTTTTAAACACCTGCTTTAAAACACTGTAAAATAAATAAAGGTAACTTTGAATGTGTTACATTTAAAGTGGCTTCAAACTGGTTTAAAGCAGGCTCCTATTCTACAGCACATAAGAGACAGAATCAAAAATAAAAGCTTATACAAGACAAACAACAAAACAGCTACACAGACATTACAGGGGGAACAGCTTGGCTGCCATTGTCCAAAGTGAGAAAAATAGGACTACTAGCACCTCTAAAGCTTAATGATTGTCATCATGTGTGGATTAAAGAGACAAGATACTGAACTTTTGAATTGTTAGTGGGCATATTTACTTTGGACAGAGCCAGGTAGTTGTTCATCCCCAACGTACAGTCTGTCTGACAAAGCAACGCTAAACCTGTTCTGACTCCAGCTCCAAACTTACGAACACTCGAACAGCTTTGTTTTAGACCTCATGTCACTTTTGGAATGATAGCACATAGCATAAAATATGTTGAACTCTTCTGTTAAATGAAGGATTCATTTGGAGGAAGTGTTCTATGGGCTTACCTAAGCACTAATTAAAATACATTTTCTAAATCTGTCAAAAAGTTTGATTGAAAAGTCAGTTTTTCTTTGTATAATATGTTTAGTTTTTGGGCATTTGGGACTTCTGTTTTTTCTGTATATTTATACAAATAGTATATAAATGGCTGTATCTCAGAACCTACAAGGTGCACAATCACTTATTTGTTATCTATGAACTCAAAAGTAAAAAAAATCAAAGAGATGCACAAATACTGTATGCAGTGTAAAAATACATATGTATGTAACTTACACTCACACTGAATATCCCTAAAGGTTTTTATGTGATCCAATAATTTCAAAGTTGTACTGTTAGATACTTGCCCAAAGTATGTCCTTACCAGATTTCAAGACTCAATTCAGAACAAATGTTGAGGCATTTTTCCTTATGATACTAAATACAGTCTTTGGGCACAAATTCAATTGTGTCGGATTTAGCCAGGAGGTCCATGCAACATAATACTGTATTCAACATACTACATCCTAAGCTATACAAAAGAAAACGTCTGTTGCTGCTGCTTGAAATGTGCGATACGGTGAATGAAAAAGCAAAAAAATTATGTTTTGATAGAATATAATGTATTACTACATCAAAGAGTCGAGTGATCAGAAATACCCAGGAGCTTAAGGTAGCTTGTCTGACCTTTCTCACGCTGTGGTGCTGACACCACATAACTCCTGTGTCATTGTATAATAGCCTGACACAATTTATAACTTATGCCACCACTTTAGACCTCCCACTGGGACCAGCCATAGACAGAGTGTGTCTCTCCATAGCTGGGGTTTATTCATCGTCCCCTCAGGATTGATCACACAAATGCACCCTTACATAACCGCACTCCAGCCCCGGTGCAGGTGTGCGACCGAATCTCCTGCGATTCAGGCATTACACGTCAATCCTCCATGCTTCCCCCAATCTATGTCTGTCTCCCTCCCTTCCTCATCAGCTCCCCATGGAACATATTTGTAACTGTTCATTACACAGCGAGACCGCAGGGTCCTGCTTGCTGATCCCTGTAAAGCCTTTACTGTCCACTGCCCACAGTCTGGCTTCAGACACCTCAGTATGTTACATGGAGGGGACAGCTGTCACAACATTCATCAGCAGCTCAGGGAAATGTGTCATTCCACCCTCCCATGCTGATGTATTAGCATGAAGGTGGATGATTTCCTGCACTTAATGAGATTTACAGAGCAACATATGTGAGCTGGTTGCCTGTGCAGACTTGTGCTGTCAAACAAACTGTAACATTGTGTACATTTCAAGATGTATTACTCTATAATTGGTATGATGCAATATGTATTTAACCAGTTCATAAAAGTTTATACGTTTGTTTTTATATAAATTCAGTGATGTTTTTGCCAATACAAATTCACTACCACATAGAACATGATATTTCTTCTCCAGAATACTCTTAATTTAATAGTCTGATAATTCAAGAAAAAATGAAGATCGTCTTCACTAGAACAAAAGCTGCGACGTTTTATTTTGTTCAAACAAGACAACTCCGGCTGCTGTGATAGTGTAGCAAAGGCAGCACCTGCAAAAGACATTAGAGAGATTGGGTGATCAATTTTTGATAGAGACCACAATTCACATCTTGAATCTTGCAGCAACAGTCAACATTGGCTCTGTTAAGAGGCATGCACTGTAACCATTCAGCTACTGAGGCACTCCAACATTAGCTTATTGTAAAGCTAATTTTAACTAGAAAAGTTTCCCTGACTAAAAGTACTTTTATCTGCCTAAAATCATAACCATTATGGATTGTTGTGGACAATGACAAGATGGGTTGTAAAGCATTTAGCACTGAACAAGTTGTAACAGTAATAATGAGTAGAGTAGAATTTGATATTCTGTAAGTAAGTCACGTAAAGGTGCCACGCCATTGTTCCAATGGTCCATTATTCTGAAACACCAACAGTCCGAAAAAATTCTCATTGGTCAAAGCCTATTGGTCCGACAGCCCGTAGAACAAAAGCCCATGTCAGAGAAATGGGCTTTTGGTCCAATGAGACATTTTTCAGCCTATTGGTGTTTCGTAGTAATGGGACGTCTGAACAATGGGTAGTCCCCAAAGTGAATATATTGCTGTTACAAATCTCAGTAACACTCCTTTGCTTGATCAGTTCATTTGCTGTGTTAGGAGTTGGATTGTGGAGTTGATAGCAACTTTGTTAGCATGACATTCGGGGGAAGTTGCCTCTGCCAGAAGAGGAAGAATATTTTCTGATAACTTTGAAGTTGTCTTATTTTCAAGTTGTGTCTTCCTAGCTGCTCATCACTGGTAATCCTACATTCACAAATCAAATGTGTTTTGTTCAAACTTGAAGGATGTGTAAACTGAGCAGCGGTAAGTACTGTACTGGCCTGATTATAAGACCATCCTCCCTTTGCTAATATTTTACTTTTTAAATGTGAGAAACACTTTATCAGACTAGTCCTGTCGGGAAAGATTCCCCGAGATACAAGTACTCCAAAGATAGACGGTAGTCACCTGAAGCATTTTCCCTCATGAAGGTGAAACATAACAATCTTCAATTAAAGTAGAACATAAATGTTTGTCCACTTATGTTCTCAAGGACAGGTAATATTCTCCATCCTGTTTACCAGTCACATACTCACACAATCTCGTGTCAAGCTCTTTTCTCCGGCTGTTTCTGGATGCATTTAAGTTCCCCGAGACTTTCGCCTACACTGGTGGTTCTAGGTTGTGCCAGCAGTGTAGACGTTTGGAGAATCTTTCAACTTGTTTTCACCTGTAGGGAATGTACTTCCTCCTGGCAGCAAAACACGTAATATGAGCCATTAGATACTCCCCGCATGTTAAACTGGGCAAACTAGCTCTAAAGAGCACAGTATAACCTCTAAATGACACTATAAACTCTATTAACACAAGAAAACTAGCTAGCCTAGCAAAATTAAGGCTACAAACGACCCTTACACCGTCCTAATCTAATTCAAATTCCATTCAAAGAAAACAGTATGTAGTAATATGACCCCCACTTTTCAAACATAATATTTTGACTTTTTCCTAAATTTCCTCTGCATTGGACAGTTTTGGACATTGACTAAGAAGGGATGGCTTCGCAAATTAGCTCATGATGGATTCACAACCTCAGACAGCCATTCCTCGTGAAACACTCAAATATCATTTAACAGCCCTCACATGCCATTCGTGTGCACATAGAACTAACAACCATCGATTAGTGGATTCAGGTGCACTAATTCAAGCATAGAACAATGAGGGTACTTGAGGAATAATAGCTGCTGATCTTCAAAGTAACTCAACGGTTTTGATTCCTCACTCTGTACTTTGCCTGTGTCACAACACAGGGAAAAGTGAAGACTCCCAGCTGGATCTGACGACCTGTAGCATAAACACAAAACCTGTAAGAAGGTTGATGAAAGAGGGGTTTAATCCCTTCCATTGAATGTTCGTTGACAACACATACAAGGGTCTAAAGTGTGTGTTAGATGTGGGTAATGAGGGTAGGGTTTTGTTTTGCCCTCGGTCTGGGTAGCTCTTCATACACAAACATTGTCCGTACACTTACATGCAGAGCTCTTCGTTTGGATCAGAATAGCACGGCATGGAGAGTATATGGGTATGAAAGACTTGTGTTGCTCAGTGGATGGGGCATGATGTTGGAGATTAAGTTCTCAATGGAGACATATAAATATTGTAGTGTAAAATTGTAAAGATTACTCATGAAAAGCAGCTATACGGCACATTTTCCATTGGAAAATGTGTGATGACTAGGGGAAATTGTGTACACTTGGGGTGTGAGGCCAGACTGTGGCACAGTTTTAAGGAAGGGAGACCTTTGTAGAATGAGAAAAACTGTTAAGACTGACATTTAAAGCCGTAGTTACATAGTTTTTTCAGTGTAATAAATTACTGTAAATATTCTACTATCAAAAAATAGCTGTTTTTTGCAAATTCAAAAAGGTTATAAACACGGTCAGATTATGAGACAATGGTTCCTTGGACATTTAAAGTACCTCCCACCCCTCCTCCACAGCAGCAAGACACCCAGACAACAACAAACAACACTTAATTGTGTGTCTCTTTGTGGTAGCTTGGTGTCGCTTTGTGGTTGTTTAGCGTGCTTTTGTGGTTTTTTAGCTTCTCTTTGTGGTCATTTAGCATCCCTTTGTGGTTGTTTTGTGAATCTTTGTGGTGATTTAGCCTCTCTTTATAAAGTTTCCAACTTTCCAAAAACATTTGTATTTAATTATTGTCCCAGGGGCCCTGGGCCTGTACTGACAGGCATGTTCAGTAATATATCTAGGATACTAATAAACTTCTGACTCTGGTGGCACTAAGGGGGGGCTAATCAGATTTCACGTAGGGCCTATGTCATAGTCTAGACCTATCCTTGAGGATGAGAAGATTGGGAAAGCGCTTTGGAAATAGAACTAGTTTGTCTCTTTCGCTCCCTTCAGCTGTCCTCTCTTTAGATTTATTTTGGGTATAAGTCTTATCATATCTGTCTTAAATTTCAGTAGATATGAAAAGAAAACTTGCATTGAAATACAAGAGCACCTAATTTGGTTTTCAACTTGGAAGATTTATTTCTGACACTTAAGAAATGAATCCAAAAATTAGCCAAAATATTAGTCAAATTGTTTGGTGTAGAACGTCCCAGTTGGCTGCTCATCCACCCCTTTCATGCTTGTAAGAAAGCTCTGATGTTTTTCAAGCCGTCGCTGCTTTGACAGGCAGTGATCCAGCCTTTCATTTGAAGGCAGGAAAACCACAGCAAACACGATGCTGAAAGCTTGAGCTTGATTGATGACCTGTTCTTATTGATACAAACCCTCACATGTGGTTTGGCCATTGTGGAACAGGTGGTTAACCAATAAAGAACAGATCTATGTCTGATGCAAAGAGGATATGTAGATTACAGGCTTTGGATCCTGTTCTAATTTAACTCACTACATTGGCTGGTAAATTGACTCCAGTTATATTTTTCAGCCTGTCATTATTGTACCTAAGAGGTTTTTAAATAGGTTTTCATAGCTTCATGTTTGCGAAAGTGTGTTTTCTCATGATAACAGCAAGTGTACAGAAGCAGCAAGAACGTTAGTTGTTAAAGGATCCTTTTATTTCAATTTGGGTCTTATTTACGTAGCTTTACCATCATTCCTGTTGATGATAATGCAACTAAATCAATAGAGCATCTTCACAGAGGTACATGTTGACATGTCATAGCAGGAAAAGCACAGGTGTATTTAATAACATTAACAATGGCTGCATTCCACTTAGGGGAGGTCCTGGTATTGTGTGGGCTGGCTTGCTGGAATAGCGGACTGGGACACTTAATGGAACCGAGGCATCGGTAATGTTATTAATTCCACCTATGCTTTTTTTGCAATGAAAAGTAAAAATGTCTGCTGTGAAAAGGTCTATTGCTGAGATCTTGGAACACAACAATATTACTAAATGAAGTCAGACGGGGCCAGAAACATGTGCAGTCACATTTTCAGAGAGCCATTTCAAAAAACTACTACTTTTGCGGGAGAGAAAATGCATGCAATAGTAAAATTGTTAATCAAACTGTCATGGCAAAAATATTAATCATCATTTTATAGCCTTCATTTTGTGATGATTGTGTATGGGTAAGTCTGTTTGGGCCAGTGTGTGACATGCCATACTGACTATGGCCATTACGCCAAAAATTGCCTCAAGTGAAGTTCATAAACCAATTGACTAGTTTGACATACTTTAGTTATTGTTGCACACACACTCTTTTCTCCTTGAAGGACAAATTATTATTGACATTTTACTCTCACTTCCAGTTCACTTTAAAAAAAGGCATTTAAATAATCTGGCTAAACTGTTGGTTTGTTTACAATGTGCATGATTCTCCATCTGCTTGTGTTTCTTCATTGTAGTAATGTTGCTGTGTTCCCAGATCTGATCAATTACTTACAATTACTACAAGGTTCAAGGAAATGTATTGTCATTGTACAGTTAAATTAAGTTATAGTCCCATTTTGCTGCAAAAAGGCAGAACACTATCAGGAGTCTCACACCCTGAGGAAAGAAGCTGCTCTGTAGTCTGGAGGTATAACAGCAGATGCGTCTGCATCTCTTGCCAGACGTCAGCAGGGTGGGGTGTGCATTGCCCTTGAATACTGTTTGGGCTCTTTGCAGGAAGCTATTCTTCCCAATATTATTGATGCTAGCGAGCATGGTACCATTGAAGATCTGGGCAGTTTTAATCACTTGCTGCAGAGCCCTCCTGTCCTGTAGGGCTTAAAAAAGGACTAAAACATGATGCGGCTATAACCTGAAGTCACAGCATGTCCTAGATGCTGTTTTTCTTCAGTAGTAGTGAAAACTACAACGTTCCTACTTCATTATTCAGTATGTGTGCACAAGCCAAGAGAGTTACCTCATTTTCAGCCAAGACATAAGCTATGGTGGCATTTATTATCATCGGATTTCTTTACTTTAGTCAATGAAACATGGCAATTTAAAGGGATACTTTGCCAATTTACAAACAGTTATGTCATCTCAGTGCTGCGCAGCACACTAGCAGGGGCAAAATATCCCCTTAAGAGTCATACACGCTTGTTTCATGGCTAGTTTCTGGCCGGGTTTTTGGCTCTGGCAATGGAAGTTTCCAATTATAAACCTCACTTACAAAGCTCTGATATGCTCAGTTGTTTTTGCAATCAAGGAAACAGCATCCATTGAACACCAAACCTATTTACATTTCTCAAAAACATCAAAGATCTGGCTGGCAATGCAGAGATCTGAGTTGTAAGAAGCTTTGATTGAATAAATGCTACAGAACATGGTAATGATGGGGACGGTGCAAAACTGCTGTAAGGAGGTAAAATAGGTCATCCACTTATCACAGGGTTGGTAGTTAGGTCCCAGACTCCTGCTGTCCACATGTCGGAGTGTCCTTGAGCAAGACACTGAATCCCAAATTCCTCCCAATTGGCAGACGAGTGCCACCATTGTTGTGTGAGTGTGTGTAGCCCTGGGCACACATACACTGCAACCTTGAAATTTTCTAGACATTACCCGGAAGAGCTGTTGAACCGGATATCAAACAAACTTTATCCTGCCAGCTCCCTTGTACAAAGTCTGTGTCATGTCCGATTGAGCCTTGTGTGAATAGAGCCGCTCATTGTCCGGAGTATTCACAGCGAGCAAGTGGGCATGGCGTTTGTATCACGCCTGGGGCGAAACCCTGAAGAAAAGAAAACAACCGAGGATGAAGATGAAGGTTCTTTTACACAAAGACGCCAACGAAAATGTCTAACTGGAGATACTAAGAGATTCAGGAACTTTGGCATGTAAGGGCCATCGCCAAAATCATCACATAAATTCAAGGAACAGCAAGGGACTGTTTATGACCAAATAATAAAATCGGCTACATGACCGCAGTGTATTCCGCGTCATGTCCTGCCTCCTGGACACTGTACCAAGTCTGGACCTGATTCTCCAGACATTATCTGGAGTTCATTTGAGAAAACCGCATGTGTGTTTGAGTGATGAATGAGAGGCTAATTGTAAAGTGCATTGGCCTCTGCATGAATAAAGCTCAGACGAACTTGAGTGTAGGAAAGGATAACTCATGTCACATGTTTGGAAATGTCTGTCAGCTGATGAGTCTCTGATTCCACAAGGCCTCCACAGTCATGACTCAGTGGCTGTAGCCTGCTGTTGATTTGCTCGATCCCTGAGTCATCATTGATATGATTGATCTTGCCTTTCTACTCAAAATAATTGGCAAGAGTTGTCTGAATGAGTGATGCTGATGATTTTAAACATGCTCAGTCACACTAATCGCAGAGATTTAGCTTGAAAGCAAAAGGGTTGATGAATAATTTGCCTTGTTAAGTAATGATACATTATTGCAAGTCATATTTCCAAATAGATGTTTATTTAGGTGTAAATTCAGAAAACAATGCAGCAACTATTTATGTTCCATGGACTCACTGGGTTGGCACTCTGAATTGGGTTTTCAGTATTGTTTAATTGATTTCTTCATGAACTATAAATGCAGGCTGATGTGTCAACAGTAGGATTTGCTATGAGCTATGATGAGCATGATATTTCAATTGCTCTGACAGGAAACCTCCCTCTGTTTGTTACATGGTAGAATGTAGTTAGGGCGAATATATTATCATATCTGTTGCTTTTTGTTGTTAGCAAAGTCTTGATTGTCTGCCAAAGAGTCGGAGGGTGAGCCAGGTTTATGCTTCTTGTGATTGTAAGGACAAGGTTGGGCGGCAATTACGTCAGCTGTGTATGTGTGTGTATGCATGCATTTGAACCTGATGCATTACTGACAGGAGCGGGCCCTGGTGCAGCAGTGAGCCATTGTTTTCCTTGGCAGAGATGAGCGGCCCCCAGGGGCCCGTGCTACAAAGAGAGCTCTGTTACCCACTAGAGTGCTTTATTGTGCCCCAAATTACCCCCGTGGAGAGGAGAAAAAACAGCATGGCAAATATCGAGCATGCATAATGTCAACGAGCAAAATGACAGCTGCTGAATCCAGAAATTCCGTGGGGCAAGCTTTACAAATGCTGCTGGTCTTCTTGTGCAGTGACAGAGGAGAAGTGTCGACTCTTCGTGTTAATAAACAATTTTCTGCACCATTTTTTTACTCTTGAATCTAAAAAATTAAGAAATGTGTTTCGAATCTTATTATTTTTATCAGTGCTTGTAAAATGTAAATTACATTTTTGCTTTGTTTCCACTTTAATTCTTGTGTTTAGGGCCCCTCGTTTTATCACATCAGAATTAAGAAACCACATTGTTTTGTGTGGCTTTACTCCCTCTTAAAAGCGTGTTCTTTTTCATCTAAAACAAGGGTAGAACTTTATATCCCCAAATTCCTCTTGGAAGGCTCAAACCTCTCTAAAAGACGAATGGGGTCATGTCTACAAAGAGCAATAATCTTCTTTTCTTTGCGGCCTACAAACAGGCATGTCAATTGGCTTCATTGTCAACATCCTAGGGGGCTGGTTTTTAAAAGTGTCAAGATCAAAAGGCTTGACTAACAAAGCACGCTTTTCATTATTGCAGTGGCAAACCATAAGCTTTTAATGTTGGAAATTACACTCATTAAGTACAAGCTGTACATGCCATGGATCTCGACGGAGGCTTTGAGGAGTTAACCACAAATCAAAAAAACAAGCCCATAGCTGAGATAAAGAGGCTTGTATGTAAATATGAGCCCTTTGTACTGGTAAGCAGTGCAGAGAGCTTGGCTGTGGTGTCTCTTATCTTTCTAAGCAGCATGGGATTGGTGAAATTTAAAGAGATGGTGTCTTTGGTTTAGAATGAAGAGAAAGGAGGAAGGGAGGTCGTAAAGAGAAAGAAAATGATAATGAACAAGTAAGCCGCAGAGATATTTTTAATAACTGACAGTGGGAGGATTAAAAGAAATACCACCCAGCTATTTAGAAGATAATGAAACATTTAAAGGAAAAAGAAAAATTAAAGTAAGTACTTGATGGTAATCATTTTGGAATAGCCTGAATGACTTCCATCTCAATCCAAATGTAAATAAAGTTTGAGACTCAGAGAACAATACTTTCAGAATGGTGATCTGCAATCATGTCGCTCTGCAACTTTTCACAAAGTTTCTCCCACCCTTCCCCTTGTCATTCAATTTCATGACTTGTCTTTCAAATTTCATCTAGCTTAAGCTGAATTGAAGCAACCGAAGGTTCCACGGACACAGATGCCAATAACACAGAAGAGTCTCACTCTGGGCCTCGGTGTAATTTAAAGCTGAAGTCTTTGATTGTTGGCAGAACAATGTTAAACTAAGCTGACAGGTACACAGCCATCACATACACACATCGTTGCTAACTTCGCAACATTCTCATTCGGTTTTGCAACTTTTGAGACTTTTTTAACAACTTTTGTTTTCTAAACTATCAATCACTAATTATTATTGTTTGCTCAGGGAATTCTTGTATTAACTGTCAACTGGTGACCAGACACATTGTTATTTTGTAGAAACAGTTTGCATGACTTACATCCTTTGTGACATGCATAATGATGTCATACAAATGAAAATGTGTGCATGACCACATTTAGCAACTTCTGGTACTGGCTACATTAAAAGAAAGTTGGCAGCACGGAGCAGTATCACTGGCTTATAAAGTGGTGATGCTTAACCTGTTAGCAGATTATTGCCTACTTACACATCCAGACTGATGATCCGTCTCTGCTGTCCTCAAAGCCACCAGGCTCCATTGACAGAAAGACATACTTCATTTAAACTCGACAGAAACTAAATAAAACTCATCAAAAACATGTTTCCACTGTACAACAATCACTAACTCTGGTTTGAAAGATTGAAAGAGAGACTGAATAAGTAGCAGAAATAAAATAAAAGAAACCACCGCAACAGTCTGCTTCCTCTCCCGGCCGAACGTCGACTGTGAACAAACAAAACAGAAAGGCATATTTGTGTACTGGCAATGGTCCTGTCTAGATGACAATGGGAAAAGAGCCTATTGCCTATTTTTAGGTTTACCATGTTACATTTTGGTGGGAAAAGGGTATAAATAACTTTATTAATTAGCTAACTGCTATTTGTGTCCGCTGTTTGCTGAACAGGTAGCATGCAGCAAGTGCATGTGGTTGATAATGATATTAAAAGTTTAAGACTCAGACTTTTTATATCATCATTTAAAAGAGGCTAAAAGGCCTTCCGCTGTTGAATTGTTTGGTAATTCTCTTTGATTTTGGTCACAAAAGCAACACACTCACATCACAGTCAATTCATTCAGTGTTTATCTCAAAAATATAAATGAAAGCTTTTTATTTCAATGTGAAGAAAGTTTAGAATTAGATTAGAAAGAGGATGTGAATTGTTGGAGAGCTAGAAAGACCGAGAATCAGCTCGCAGTAGCCTGCAGTGCAGTGTTGGTATAGTTGCCCTCTGTGTGGCCAGTGTGGTGAAAGGCTGGTGGGCAGGCGTGATTCGGCCCTCTCCTTATTGTTCCCAGAGCTTGGTATTCCTCGCATAGCATGCCCTGGGCTCTAGAGGATATGCTTTTAAAGATCCCAGGCCCTCCTAATGGCCCCACTCACCTCCCCAACTCATACATTTTAACAAACACACCCCTTGAACCTTCAAACACAAGGTGAGTTTATTCACAGAACAATTGTAGCAACAAAAAAAACAGCATTCCTCCCAGATTATTATATATGTTTTTAATCCACCCTCTCCATATATCCCTCTCTTTCCCTCTTTCTTTCATCCGTCCTCTCTCAGGCCTCTCTCTCTGTCTCTCCTTCCTTTTTGCTGAGTGTCCCGCTCAGCTGGCCAGCACCTTTTCACTCTTTGCCTGGGGAATTGTCCCCTGCATGTCAAGTGTAGCCATTAGAAGGAAGGGTTTGGATGAGAGGTGCTTTTCAGGTCCCCGTCCCCCTCACCTTTGAATGGAGACAATAGAGCTGTTCTTTATGTCCAGATGACCACACACAAACACACCCACACACTGCCAGGAAACGTTCTAGTGTCCTGCATCAGTGAGGGCATATACGCTAACCTCACATTTCAAGGAACGGATATATTACATTACTAAGCCATGATTGCTGTCTTTGATTGTATTAACCACTGTTGTAATCAAGGCAACATTACTTGAGTACAAGTTAATTTCATGACAAGGTATACAGTAGCTGAGTTTGAGACAGGACCAAGTACAAGGGAAGATGTAGCCAAGTTAAATCCAAACTAAAACAAATTGGGTGTTACAGGGGAAAACAGGGCCAGAATTGATCATTTGTTTGGTCACTGTCCATTTCCTATCAACTGTTAATTTGATTTATTTTAAGCATGATCACAATCCCTCCCTCTTCTTTGTTTGGGTCTTCACCAACCCCTGAAGGAACTAGCTGTCTCTTCAGCCACCAGCTAACCTTTGATGGTGTGTACAATGAGTTTATCAAACCTTTTTTTGTTGAAACATTTGAGAAGCCAAAACAATAAGCTAAACGATGCTACAAGGATATTCTCTCTGTGTTAGGGTTACTAACTTTCAAGGTTAAATTCTGATGGGTCACCAAGGGCAGACCATTCCTAATCACTCTTCCTACTGTTTGGTCATGGAAGAGCGGGATAGCATGAACCTGTAGCTATTAGGAACCAATTGTATGTAGGGTTTTGGTATTGTGGCCAGTGGCTGAAGCTGGTTTGTTTCAGCAGAAGCCCTAGCCTCAACACACTACTGACTTTTACAGGATGGCTTTTTCTAATGAAACCAGCCACGCCACAGAATACAGGTGACACCTTTAACAGCCAGTCTTACTTGGGCCACATGAATGTGTCTCTCTGAGCTTTCACTGAACATCCACTTGGTGTACTATGGCACCAAGAATCAAGTTAGCTGATTGTCAGAATGATAAATGTTCAGACAAATCATAAGCAAAAAAGGTAACATAATGTGTGCTGGTCTCAGACCTCTGAATCGCTACTCTGATGCTTTTAGTGATTCAAATAATGAAGTGAAACAAAATGGCAATTCAGTCCCTGAACAGAAGGTGCTTTGAGTCTAGGTTAATTTACAAATCAGTCTAAACACTTCAGGTTTGATGTTTAACTGTGATCCATATAGCATTGATGTGTTTTAAAAATAAATGTACACTAATCACTTTATGTAAATAATAGAAAGTAGCCTATAGCATTATATATCACATCCAGTCTGACATGCCAGTGAAAAAGGACAACAGGATCCAGGCCCAGACATCGTGTTTGGCAATCTTAAACCCAGAAACTTCAAGGAAGCTTCTTGCCAAGAAACTTAAAGCGCTTTACGGACACAACGCAAACTTGGCATTGATCACATTCTCCAGCAGCTCCTTTAAAGCCACGGGTGTCAGGACATGTTACTCTCGCTGCTAACTTTTTACAAGATGTGGCAGTGTCCTTTTCTGAAGAGCGGACCTTGACAACCTTATCTAAAAGGTCTTTTAAGCGCCTGGTTTTAGAGAGTGACTTACAGGAAGTTTTAAAAACACATTAAAACAAGCTGGAGGGGGATCAGAGAATGGAAAGGGGTCATTGTAACCCTTACAACGGCATTCCCATTCCTACCACCACGGGTTTGTATAAGCCCCTTACCAATAATGCGCCATACAATCTGCCCATGCTTGCCTCCTTGACTGACAAAGTCACTCATCCCAGCGGATTAGCCGGCTGCACAGGGGCCCTACACCTCTAAATGGCAGAGGTTGTCTGTAATGTACCCATGATGGACATGCTGCGACATGTAGCAGCTAGCTCCGCCACTCTCCACCTTTCTGTCCCTTTCATGCCTCCTACCATCCCTCCATCCATCCATTCTTCACCTCCTCCCCTACCTGGTTGCTACATCTGTGTTGAGTAGTATGGATCAGGTGGGATGCCTGTCCTCCCCCTGCAACAACAAGAATGTCAAGATAATCTTCAGGTGGCTGGTACACACACCATATTATTCACAGGGCTGATTGCTGACCTCTCCGGCTAATATATGCAAGGCTAGGAAAACACAGCACTCGAGGAAACATAATGCTACCCTTAAAAAACTTTACCTGGTTAACCCTTCTCCTTGTTTCAAAGCCAGCCTCGGTTTGAGTGGTCGGCTGAACAAAAACTGAGAGGCGGGTGTATTTAAATCTTATGAAATTGCATGCATAATGCATCATTCAAAGCCATGTGCTAAGACAGACGCTGAGAGTGTGAAGGGGTAGCTTTTTTCATCACTTTTTGGTTTACAGCAGATCAATTTTACTTTCATGTTGGATTACCGATCTGCTTTCTCTCCTTTTTCTTGAGTTGTTGCTAAATTCTGTCTGCAAAGTCTCCATTTAGAGGAAGGGAGTTCAAGGCTAAATGGTCAAATCATGGAGCAAAGCCTGTACTACTGTTAATACACACCCTGTCAAAGAAGATCTGATAAATAACACTACCAGCTCCAAATCACATAGACACAAAGTAAGCAAATATCTGGTGAACAAAGTTGAGCATTTAACTGTTATAACATATAACTGTTTTTTTCATTAGAGTTGGTAGACACCAAAAATGAGCTAAAAGGAGAGTGAATATTTAGAGTATATATGAGACTTAGATTTGCCAAGTGGACAGAAACATGACCCCACATGAATACTTAAGTTGCTACATATTAGCTGGATGTTAAAACAGGATTGTTTGCCAACATAGACGTACCAAAATACACTTCTGTCAACAATATATCACATAAGAAATTTGTTCTTAAGTGTTCACTTCAAAGAGTTGTGGAAACATAAAGGTTTCATTCCCAGAAAACAAAACAGAAACTGTAGATTGACCCTAATGGCAAAAATGGACTCAGTTGGATCCAGAAACTTTACTAACTAAAATATTTTGTTGAGAGAAAAATACTATGTCCTTTAACAATGCACCTACAACTTGAACTTTAGCCTCTGTCCTTGTGGTTTCCAATTATTTTCAACAGAAGGGTTGCTAGGTGTAGGCTACTTTCTGAATGAGAAGTTGTCCCATGCAGCTATTAATTATCTGTTTTCATCCAATGTGAACATTTTTCCTCTATCCTGTCCTCCCACATATTTAAGCATCCTGACATCTAACCAGCAGTCCCCAGGAGATGGTGGGCATTGTTGCATTGTTCAAAGACATTTTAGGAAGGCTTGTGTGTGACTCACATTGTGGCTAGAATCCTGGTCCTCCAATTAAGGAATGGTCTCTTGCCTCAATTCCCTCCATGCTTATCAATTCTTCAACATTTATGTGTAAGGTAAGGAAAGTTATTTTATCGTAGTATGGTTTTAAGTATGTTCTGTACTTTGGCCACAATGGCAACAGATGTGCCCATTCTGACCAACCAAAGTTTCCACTTCTCACGGAAAATTACATCAATGGGTTATTACAGTGAGTTAAATCAGCTCGCATGCAGAGACGATATACAGTCACTGCAATGTAATACCATTGATGAGGTCATTACCAGTATGACCTACAGGTGTGATTAAGCCACATCTGTCTGGGTTTAGAACATCCAGCTAAAGCCAAATGGGGCACACCTGTGTCTTGTGCCAGGCGTGTGTCAGTTCTGTGAGTGTTTCATAGTATAACCTTATAAGGAGTGCTTCCCATGGGGCCTTGACGATACAAGATGTTCCAGCCGACCTCCTGCACGTTTGAGTTATTAAATTACTGTCTGTGAGTTGTACTCATGGGTTTATTGTTTCAAACCCCTCCCTCTCCCCTATGCTTACTTTTTGCTCAAGTAAGTAAATAAGTTTCCACATAGCAACCTCCTATGCTGTGTGTGTGTGGGTGTGTATGTGCAGCCAGACAAATGTCTGAGGCTTTTGCCTCAGCAAGCTGCTCCCAGAAATGAGGTGGAGCACCTGCACACTGATTTACTCATTCACACACACAAGGACTTATACATATACACACACATTGTCTAGCCTTGGGATTACAACTGGCGGTCTTCTTCTAATCATCTGAGTGACACTGTGCATTTGAGACGATGATCAAAATAATGAAATTACTTTTATATTCTGTTGGAGACAATCTTAAGTACTTAATAGAACATCAACAAGACAATGACAGGCCAGCATTTATTAATAATTATTTGGCCTATAAATTGTAAGGTTTTGGCCTCAGCTGCGTAAAAATATATATTAACAGCTTTAACAGGAAAACGCTTTGTTTTCATGGTCAGCATCCAGAGACCTGAAAGACCTTCATCTTGACCTGCAATTTGCTTATAACGACATGCCCTTCAAGGCCTAGTACTTGACGTGACTCAAATTACTTGAAGGTGAAAGGAATTGAGATTTGAGCTGGTAGACTTGAGACTTTGAAGACTTGTCAGTTAATGACGTGTGACTTGACTTCGATAACTTACAGCTCAAATAACTTCTGACTTAAGGACTTTAAATGTCACTTAAGACATGGTCTAACAGACATAAAACTTGTTGAGAATGACTTGAGACTTTATTTGACTAGAATGACTTACTGTATGACTTTAAGGACTAGAGACTTGACCTAGTTGACTTGAAACTCTAATGACTTTGGAGTTGACTTGGATTATGTAAAGCTTGAATGACTTGGGACTTGACTTGACTTGGACATGCCCTAAAGGACTTCAGATTTGTCTTGACACTTGATCTGACAGACTGGAGACTGGACCTAAACTAGTCTCAAAATACTTTAGACATGAATTAAATGTCTTATGAGTCAGTTGACCTGAGACTTGACTTGGAGGACTTCAAGCATGAATGACTCCTTAACAAAATTAGTTTGGTTCGCTGGAGAGAGATGTAATGTGCTCTTTTAGTGCCAGGCCACCTCCATTGATGAGCCTCTCAAAGTCTATCAATTGCTTAAAAAATGGGTTTAATGCACATTTTCTTTTCAGAATAACAGGACTGTTTCGATTAAATGTGAATGCAGAATTTTGGTTGGCCTATAAATAAATGATACAAAATGCATTTTATCAGAATTCTCTTCAAATATGACAGACAGTAACACAACTAGTTAGTGTAATCTTTGAGGTTTTTGGTGAAAATGACAAAAACTATGGGCTAACAGCAGTGTCATAACCAATACTCTAAAAAAAGGTTTACTCAAAGTAACTGAAATAAATATAGTGACAGATAATAGACGGATCAAATCCAACAGAATGTCATGTACCTTTCTTAATTCATGTGGACAAAGGGTCAACAGATTGAATTTGAATAGTTCACTAAAGATTATAACCAATATTTATTGGGACGCCGGTATTCTCCTGGGACTGATAGGAAACCCTCAGTACCCAGACATTACAAACAGGTCCACTGTGTGAAGGAAGAGGGTGTTCTATTACTGCTGCTGCTTAATATGTTGATGATACCCCTTGTGTGGATTTTCTGTTAAATCCCTCAGGCTTTACTACCGCTTGGTTAGATTTAAACACAACCCTTCCCTGTTATTGCAAGGGATTGTCAATGAAGCCAACCCAGATAGAGCTACAGTTACCACTGATCCCACTGGTGTTGGGAAAGCATGCAAAGCATCTGGGTCTGTCCCAGCGAGAACCCTATTACACATGGTCGATAATCCTGCTGGTCCTATAAGCAACGTTCAGATGAAACACACACAGAAATCAGAAGGGAGGGAGGGGACAGGAATGGACACTGGAGGACATAAGGAGGGAGGTGGAAAGGCAAGGCCATAAAGGACAAAAAGGAGAGGGACAAGAAGAGGAGATGAAAGAGTAGGGATAGAAAACAAGTGTGAGTGGGACCCAGATTCTCCTCAAACAAAACCGCCTGTTTGCTATCCTGGCTCCAAAAAAAACTGTTCTTTGTATGTTGCACTTTTGTTTGGCTTATTTGAAGCTATTGTTCTGCACTTAAAGGATTGTACCTATTTGAAGTTAATGTACTTGCAAGATTCTTGCTGTTCAGAGTTGTATCCTCATGATTGTTTGCACTTTTTGTAAGTCGCTTTGGACAAAAGCGTCAACTAAATGAACTGTAATGTAATGTAATGTAAAGCAAAAAGGGAATGAGATGAGTTCTGATAAGATGGAGTACTTGGCCCTGTATGTGATTTTTTGAATCAACACTCAAGAGGAAAGTCTTGGAAGAGTTACTTATTGCACACAATAAGTGGCGTACTGGCCATCTAGCATAATGGAACAAATTCCACAGCATCAAGAAAATCTATAAAGTTTTTACCGGCTGTTCATGTTAGCATAGGCCTAGTTCTACAGCACACATTAACATTCTACAAAAGAAGCGCGCAGCAGTCAAGTGGCCAACAAGAATGATGGACAAGAAAATGCCATAAAAATAAAGGAGGGGCTGAAAAAAAGGGAAACTGGCACTGACTTCCAATGGTAAAAAAAAACATTAAATACACTATCCCTATAACTCTGTTTGGGCATCAGCATCTGCAAGTGACCAGCAGTGGCAACGCTATTTTTGAGGACTTGTAGAGTGAAGCGCTAAGATGGACATTAAGTTGTTTAATTTAGTTGCTTTTCATTTTGTGTCATATTGTAAGGCAAATAACAATCCATAAACTGTTATTGTTAGTTATTTTATTATCTTTCATTTATTTATAACCTTTATTTAACCAGGATAGGTCTCATTGAGATTAAAAATCTCTTTTTCAAGAGTGTCCTGGCCAAGATAGGCAGCAGCATAGAAAATAAAACTGCACACTCCTACACTGTCACTGTTACTTATTGTTACTTATATAAATACAATGATGACATCCTAAACTACAAACATACGCAATCAACAAGTTCTACGCACATGAAAACACAGTGAGAGATATGACATGATTGCACTGCTAACCTTTCCCATCTTATATAAGGTCTCTGAGATAAGAACCAAATGAGCATATTCTTATTAAAATAGAACGTTGACTGTCCATGTGACCCACTTTACCCCATGTGCCACCTGACTCTTGAGGCCCAATCTAATCAGGTCAGTACAGCCAGCTTGCTGCTCCAGGGCCAGGCCACTCCATCCGTACCTCAACTGATATGCATATGGTCAAGAGAAGGAAGTGGCTGAGATAACTGAGGCGTTTCTCAGTCAGACAGGCATGAGGTAAGGCATCAGGAATCTCTCACACGGCATTACCTCAGTCTGCAGTCCTACAAGCGGCTGTTGTGTTGTCTAGAATTTTGTTGTTGTTGAAAAGAACACACCCCGGAGGTGGTACCTATTTTAGGGCCCTCTGCCCTGCTTCATCGTCATTATGATTTTGTGTAAGAGAAAACCCCATGACTCATAAGTTCACACTATGAGGTTGGCTAGCTTTGCGCGTAATTAAAGGCCATGCCTGCTCTTGTTCAATCACGGAGCACGTCAATTTGTTAAGTGATTTCACACGTAGCTAGTTCCACTAGCTGAAATAAGTAGTAGATATGTTTGGGGAGATGTGTGGCTGAGAGACATGACAAGCAGTCAGAGTTAAAAAAACAAAAAACGTTTTAACCTTTGTCTCGTCTTGTTATATCCTCAAAAGCAATAATCTATTTTGTCTTGAACCTGGCACAGCCACAAGGAATGCACCTGAAAAGTCAACAATAAAAGTTTTTAGGAGACATTAAATTGCACACAATGACTGCCTAGTACAACAGTTGCCTTTGTTGTGTGTACTCTCAGCTCACCACAGAGGTACAGCACGGGCAGGGATCCTATTCCACCGCTGTAATCTGAGATAAAAAAGAAAGAAAGAAGAAGTACAGGGGAGAAAATACTTTAGAGGGTGGGTAACTTCAGATGGTATCTCCCTGTGTGCATCATCAGAGGCTGTGTGTGGCACACTCACTCACCCTGATCCTGAGCCAAGGCGCCGCAAAATTAATTTTGATCCAAGCGATATCAACAAGCTCAAGCAATGCGTCCACGCCCAGAGAGGACCCCACACCCCAAACCATCCTAGTCCCTTCGCCTCTGATGTTTTTGACTTTGTGCTCTCTGCAGTGGTTCTCTCACAAGATGGCTAAATCTACAGGAATGTCAATATATTAAAAAAACTCTCTGCGCCGGTGAAGCTATGTGAACTTGTCTCATCTGATAGCGTGCAAAAGTAAACGTTTCTCTGTTACTGTTCATCATCTAGAGATATGAGGGATTTGTTGTTTTTGTTTTTGTTTCTTCCTCACCTCTCAGTTTTATCTCCCTTGGCAGCTGGCGCCAGGCATGTGTTTAGAAGAGTGGAGCATTGTTTTTCTTCACGCTGTCAGGGAGGCGTGTGTGTGTGTTTAAACCTGAAGACACACACACACACACATATTTGTTTCACATAATTTTAAGTTTGCAAAATGTTTAAAATAAATTACAATTTTAAAATCAAAGTTACAATTTTACAGAAAATCATAATAAAATAGTTGTTATATTTCATTAACATTCATCTTCTCATAACATCATGACAATTTGTTTTCCCAATATTACAGTTTTGTTTTTGTTTTTAATCTTGCATTGTTAACATACTTTTGTTCTATGTACATTTCTATACTTTATATTTAGTTTTCTCACTTTGCAGTGTTGTGTTAATTGGCAGTGCTTTGATCTTTCAGGGCCACTGTACTTCTAAAACCTTTTTCTCAACATTTGGATTTATTTCTCAAAATGTATCATTTATTAAAAATCAAATCTTTATTTATGACATTATGAGTTTTTTTTATTATTACCACTTTATTTCCCTCAAAAATCCAACATTATTCTCATAACATTTTTCTTAAAATTAGTAACCTTATTCTTAAAATCTCAGATTTGAACAGTGGCTCTGATAGGGATTGGGATTTCCTCCACTGGCACAGACTCCACACACACTGTGTGCATACAGTGTGTCTTTAAGATGTGGGCAAGACATATCATCTAAGTAAGACTCACAAACATGCATAGCCAGATTAAAACACAACAGCATCAGTTGTACTTCTATAATTGAAACATCTGTCAACAGCTCCTTTGTTGTATTCATTCCAGACCAAAAGGACTTTCCTATGAGGTCATACATACAGACACGCAACATCTCTCTCACAGCAGGGGATGTGGCCCTGACAACACAGTCATTTCTGCAACCACAACCGTCCGACAATACAAGGTGAAATTCATCAGAAATGAGCCAGAAAGAGAACAAAAAAGTCACGGTAAGGCCAACTGGGGGACGCTTCTGCTTCATGAACTACTGCAGTGTCCTATCCTGTTTTCATTCACAAAAAAAACAGTCATCCTCACATTAGTGTCTTTGAGTGAGTTTGTCTCCTTTTATAATGGCTACCACACCACATCCCAGCTCTGTAACCACCAAACATCTAACCGGCTGTCTCTCCGAACAAAGCTTCTTCTCTTCCTTTGATGCCACAGTTTTCTGAGTCTTCTTCACTTTGACTCATGCCACCCCCCTCCTCCCTCCCCTCCTCCTCCCCTCCTCCTCCCTGCATATTTTGGTGTTGTGTTTTTGGTATGCTCATGAAAAGGCCCGCAAAGACAGGACAATAGGGCACCTGCCAGAATAATGAGCCCTCAGAGAGAAATGCAGCTGGGGTCGAGAGTCATACAGGAACGCTGATGATGGCCCCGCTTTAAAGTGGTCAGAGATGATCCTTAGCCACACCTTGTATCCCCCTGCCTGGAATTTCCCCTCTGACACATACACACACACACACACACAAAGCAGTCACAATACAAGCACACACACACAAGGTGCACAGTCTCGTCGGAGATAAATATGTTCTTGTGGCGCGTTTGTCACAAAAGAGCACGAGTGTTTGTCTTTCCTTCTGAGTGTGTGAGTCGGTTCATTCACACATGCTGCCACCATCACCGCCAGCCTATCAGTGAACCGACTATCGCACACACTACGTCACTCGAATGTGGACAGAAACTTTGCTCCTCCGAAACAAAAGCCAGACTGTTTACATGCTGGTTCTATATGTACCTCCCAACAGCACACTGGTTAGTCACCAGGTTCCTTTCCCTTTTAAAGGTTGTGAAAATAAATTCCCTCATCAGTCCAAAATACCATCAGTGAGCTATATTTAGCTGGTCAACAGGTCCAGGGGGGGAAACAACAGCAAGATGTCCGAAGGCCTGAATAATGTGAAGTAGAGGTGGGGGCGTGGGCAGACAGAGCACATGGTGTGTTCACATGGAGCAAGTTTCTTGGAGCGTAAGTTTATTTGAACAGATGAGAATAAAGCCGCTCAATAACCACGGAGAATGTGAAGATGCACAGGAGACTGTTTTAATAGGTATTATTCATTACATTCATTATATTATTAATCAGTCAACAACTACAATCATATAAATCATTTATCTAGCAAAAATACCAAATATTCTCTTTCAGCTTCTGAAATGTGAGTGCTTTTTTCTGTTCATTTTGAATTTCATATCTTTGGGTTCATGGAAATTCTCAGGAGCATTTTTCACAATTCTTTGATATTTTATGACTTTATAATGAATGAATACATTTTTGACAAAAGTGGATACATGTGTTTAATTACTGGCCTTAAGTTACATTTTGAGGAACTTGTACTTTACTATGTGAAAAATATTAGAATTTTAACTTTTGTTTTTTTCTGACAGCTACAGTTACGAGAACTATTTCAGGTTACTATTATTCTTAAAAAAACCTGACAACATATGAAGCATTGTTAAAGATTAAACCAGTGGTCCCTAACCCTTTTGACAAAACAAGCATTGTCTATGTGGGGCTCCTTATCATTTTCAGATGTCTATAAGTTGTTAGCAGTTTTCTAAAAGTCTCAAATGGTTTCCCTAAATGATAGCTTGAGGCCCAAACATGTCCAATTATCCAATATTTCACCAAAAAGGTAAAAGTCCAAATAATGAAGAATTGTACAAACGTTATTATGTAACCCTTTGGAGGGCCTGGGATCCACTGGACTAACATACATAACAGTATAAATGATCACATGAAGCATCAGTCTAACCATGTCATATATTAAAATACATCACCGGGGACATCCTTCTGCAGAACCACTACTTTTACTCTTGTTACTTTAAATATATTGAGCTGATCATACTTTATACTTTTATTTAAGGTTTTGAATGCAGGACTTACATTCATGTATCAGTACATTTACTGTTTTCAAGGTCAAGAATGAACTTGCATAATCAATTGAGATAAAATGTGGTTGACAAGCCAAGTATGATCAAATGAAGCAAGCACAAGGTGAAGTTTGGGTGAGAAGGGGAGCGCCACCACCTTCACTGCCTCCTTCCATTCCCAGCATGACATTGCTGCGCTCACTGACTGGAGGTGAGTGGAGGTGATACTGATGCCAGCAGCAGCCATCGTAGACAACACAAATGAGGGCTTTGTGGCCTCCGAGTGTGCCTTCAGTACTTTGGGAGCCAGGAGGTCAGCATGGTGGAAAGTGGGGTGAGGAGGTGGGAAGGTTTAGGGGCTGATGGGGGAGACATAGTTTGGTAGGGGGAGGAGGAGGGGGGAGGCTAAGTTTGGTGACAAGGCTTCAGTTGTTTTGCTGAAACGAGGAGGAACAACCCTGACATTATGACATTGTGGACTCACAAAAATACACACACACACCATCCACTATGGCATGTTGACCCCGTCACCTCCTCAGCTACAACATTCAGGAGAGAGAAAATAGAATTACTGATCTGGTAAGAGCATTTAGAGGCAGTGTTCGTGGTATTTTCTCAATGCTGGACATTTGTAAAACCACAAGTAATGGGGTCAGTCAACTTGAATGTGTCTAACTGCTGGTAATAATGATTTGTAAAACATGTTCAGTGTTTCCCCGTGTTTTGAGTGTAAATGTACATACTGACTGGATCATTCCCATGTTACACCATTATCTTGATACTGATTATGGAGGTTGTGTTGCAGGTGAAATCCAATTAGTTTTTCTGAAGCCGTCTTTTAAAACGAATAAAAAAAGTAGGAAAAAAAAGCAGCAATACTGAACGCAGCCATTAAGAATGATTGGATTAATGAAGTTTTTTGCTCATTAGTACTCACAAATATGCTTTCAAGTTGCAAAGCCTTTTTACTCCTCCAGTAATCCACCCGTGAGAGAGAGCTCACAGGGACCTCAGTCCATGTTGCTCCAAAGGTCAAAATGTCACTTTGGGTTGTAGGGAGAAGTAAACAGGGCTGGAATAAGCCTCCTGTCTTAGGGGGCCCACATCATAAATCCTTAGAATAAGAGTGCCTTTACATGGTCTCTAGAACTGAAACAAAGGGTCAGGCTTTAATCGGCAGGTAATCGAAATCCTGTTGTTTTAGCCCAGTGAACTTTAGCAGAGGGATGCGATCATTGGTTAGGGGGCAAATGTAAAATATATCTCTAGAATTCCATTGGTGGAGGATACCCAAGTGATCAGAAAAATCATCATCAACATGCACGGCGCATTTCTCCATGCAGCCAAACGCAAGCGAGGTGGAGCAGAGGAATGCCTGGCCCCAGCTCATAAATTCATTAGCAAATGTGGACCGGGCTGATTTGAAAGAATGAATGCTATTGCGGTGATAAACCAGTTGACCCCATCAACTTGGCAGCTGTCATGACCTCAACCTGTGGCGGTATTGGATGAGGGAAGGCAGAAGGACAATATTTGTTTAAGCTGATAACTAGGGGTTGTGGAGGTTGTGTGTGTGTGTGTGTGTGTGTGTGTGTGTGTGTGTGTGTGTGTGTGTGTGTGTGTGTGTGTGTGTGTGTGTGTGTGTGTGCATACATGTTTAGTGTTAGGTGTCTTGTTTATAGTGCATATTTGTGACTTTGGGAGAGATCACATGTGAGAGTGAATGATTAATTGTGCACGAGAGCGTGCTCAGCAGTGGATCCGTACCTACGCTGCAGTGATTATTGATGGTATGGATGCGAGTGTGTGGCCCTGAGAGCAGCCATGCACAGCAGCGTGCTTTATGGCCTTCAGATTTTTCGCTCAGCATCATTAACATTCCAGCTGTTGAGATCTTGGCGTGCATCAGGAAGCATGACAAGACAGCTACACATCTCCCTCCCTGCTTTCCACACAAACTGTCATTTGTTTGGAGAGTGCAGGAGATTAAAAACAACCCCGAATCATCTCTGGCAGAACAATGTCAGAGCATATTGATTTTTTTTCTCCGTTTTGTATCTGAGAGGTAAGTGCTGCTGCTCCTGTTGACTCATCCAGCCCGGTACAGGTAAAGAGGTATTTACACTGATCCCTCCCTAACATGTTATTTACCCCGCAGGCAAAAAAATCTCATTGCGCTCCCTTGGCAGATTCTAATAGATACATTTACAGTAATTATCTGGCTGATATTTTACAGACACGTGACGTGTTTCAATGGAGCCTTGCAGAAACATTACTTGAATTTTAGCCGTTGGGAGGTGTTGGCACTGGCAGATATTCGGGCAAGCCTTGTGCTGTTGCACAAAGTGTTGACACTGACATTATGGCAACTGTAAACCTACTTTGAGAAACAGAAATATTGAGTGTTACGGGGGGAACCACTCTGATGCAACTGACTACGTTTCCACAAATACAGATACTGATATGCAATTATCTGCATGCACAGGGGTGGAATGCAAGTACATTTACTCAACTACTGTACTTAAGTACACATTTGAGGTACTTGCAATTTACTTGAGTATTTCTATGTTATGCTACTTTATTCTTCTACTCCACTACGTCTCAGAGGGACTTGTTTTCTGACAGCTTAAGTTGCTTTTCAGATTTTAGTTGTTCATCCGCTTCCTGTCCAGTGAAAACCATGCATCTGATTCATGGTTTTACATATTTGTGATAAACTGAAGGATGAGGTGTTTCTTTATGTGTTGAGAAAACTCTCCTATTTTTTAATCTAAATAAAATCTTTAAAAAGCCTCTTGGATCAGCTGGAAAATGTTTTTCTGAGGAAGTCATGAAGAGTTGACTTTTTAGAGACACGTGGTTCTTACAGGACAGAGACAAAGATACTGACATATCTTATAGAATATGATGCATTGCTGCAGATTAAACTACCAATAAAGGAGCTAAAATTAGACAAGCATAAACATCTACAACAGTAAAATGCAACATAATGCAGCAGTAATATCAACCCAAAAACATAATGTATAATAGGGAAACACTGACAGGGAACATTTTACTTCACACTTAGTATTTTAATCTTAGGTAAGGTTTTAAATGCGGGACTTTTACTGAGCAGTAGAGTATTTTCAGTGTGGTCTTAGTACTTTTACTGAAGCATCTGAATACTTCTTCCACCAGTGATGCGCACACAAACACATCAGCAGACGTTGCAGCCAAAAAGGAATCAAGTAGGTATGTGAAGGTCTGTATGCTGGCAGCCAATATGGATGCCAGTGAAGCTGTTAATCATAGTTGTAATTACTGCTCTACGGCTCCAGCTTATAAGAGACATTCAGTCCTGACAGACAGCAAGTGTTATGTTTCAACCAGTATGGACGAAGACTGAAGTGTGCGTGTGTGGTAGTACCCAGCTATTTCAGCCTCACCTTTTTGTTTATTAAACTATCAGCCCAAAGCACCTTTCATCATTAAAACATATAGGCCAACCCAACCCATTTGTCATCAGGAGAAAAATCACAAAGTCTCAACAACATGAAAATAATTTAAAGTTACAAAATATTTAAGAAAACATTTTATTTTACATAAACTGTACAGATGACATTTATTTGACTAAATGATTCTTAGACAGGAACTAAAAATAACTTTCTTATTAAATAGAAAACTGAAACAAAAATAGAATTAAAGATGAAAAAATGAAATGTTGCTTATTGTACAAAACAGAATGAAAATAGAGCTAAGAAATTAAATCATATATCATACCCTGATACAGTGGTAGGCCTATTGCAAAATGATCGAAAAACAGTATTGTACACAGTAACTCAATGGCCTTGCCATCTTAGTACAATAGCTAAAATATTGGCCTCTTTGGTTCCATTAATTAGGTAAAATACATTTGAAACAAAATTCAATTTACTTCTATAAAAATAACTTTTCAATGGCAGTTTTTGTGTCACTAATCCCGCAACTTTTCAGTGCAAACGTCACAACAATCATTCGCTTTGGAAAGGAAGCGAAAGATTACATTTCAAGTATTGATAAAGAGTCGAGGATTGAAGCGAGAAAGGAGACAGAGAAAGGTGTAAAGAGAATTCAGTCTAATAGAGCATGTTGAGTATGGGTATAGGTTACTATACATTGCATAGCTCATGTGGCACTTATTTAGCGATAGGACAGGACACTCGGTACCCCTTGGAAGGCATTTCTTTATACAAGTGCTATTCAGGGTGTGCATTTCAGTTTCTGCAAATGCTGCACTGCACTGTGGAGACCCAATGGGCCAAAACTAGAGTCTCCACGTCTACAGGCCTACCTCTACTGAGCCTTAGTGGGCTGTTCTCTCTCTGTCGCTCCCAGTGCACAAGTGAAGTGCACTTTTGAGAACTACCTTCACTTGGTTGTCATGGTAGCAAGGCCTACAGCTCTCTTGACAGGCAGGAAGTTGAGGTTGAGGCCCGTAGTCAACAGCAAGAATAACAGCAGCAGCAGCTCTGTGGAGGACTTTCTTTTGCCTTTCTCTGGAGGGTATAATCCTGCAAGGCATTAAGCGCTGCCTGTCTAATTCCACCAGAGGACAGTCAAACTGTGTCTGTCGGCAGAGTAGGGAAGTGCTGGTGTTCTGAATTGTATAAGATGATGAATTGTCAGTGCTTTATAAAAACAAAAGTCTGTCATGTGCTTAAAGTACTTAAAAGGGTTGGAGGAGTGGGGTTGGGAGTGTTGGGGCGAAGCCAATAATGTCATCATCAATGGCTGATCCTGTCACTTTCCTTAAGCGCTTGTTATCTTCATTCAAGAGGAGATGATGAGCCATTATTTTTTGACTAGAAATGGCAAACTAGAGCAAAGTATCATTTGGTGATAATCATTCCCTTCTCGTCCCATCACTGACCTTTCGTCGCCGAACGGACTAAACACGGACGGCGAGCATGTCACTCAGTCTGATAAATACACACTCTCGCACAAACGCATGCATGCACACATAGATACAACGCTGATGCTTGCATTTGCGAGATGCACCAGATGTGCCAGTGTGCGTGTTGCTTGCACATACAGTAGGTATAGATATATTGTACATGTGTACCGTACAATAATGTCCTGTTTGTACAAAAGGCCTTTCTGACTGTTCCAAGTTCAACGATAGTGACGGTTGTGGACTCAAGCACAACCACACTCCTCCACAATCATGTTGGGCACATCCCTCTTCACAATGTTGTATTCATCGTCAAAGTAGAGCATGGACATAGTACTGAGCTTGGTGGGGATGCAACAGGAGTTGACCGAGCCCGGGCTCATCCCTCTTATGCGGTACTGGTTAACCACTGCGGTGTGGAAGGATGAAGCCGAGCCCGGCACGCCCGCCATGTAGGCCGGGCAGCTGCCCTCACAGTAGTTGCCGTAATAACCAGCTGGTGCAATGATCCAGTCGTTCCACCCAATTAGGCGGAAGTCTATGTAAAACTGTTGCCTGCAGCAAAGGCCCCCACTGGTGCCGTCACACTCAAGTCCTCGCTTGCGAATACGGTGTTTTCCATCCACCTGTCGTGCACGCACCACCAGGAAGGGACGGTGGGATGGGTCACTGGGGTCCACCAGCACCGGAGCCACGCCAGATGTCTCGCAGCCATCACAGTGGACCTCCAGGTCCTGCCGCCGGCTGCCTTTCCCAAACACAGCTCGCACCGCCTCCGAGAGGGGGAAAGTATGCCAGCCACTGCGTTTCAGATCCACCCGCTTCTCCACCAGAGCCCAGCGGCCCGTTGCTCCTCCACCACCACCTCCCGGGCCTCCCTCTGCACCACTGTCAGACCCAGCCTCCTGGTAATGGATCTTGACCGTCACCTTCCTCCGGAGGCCCTTCTCTGGACCGGCTGGCAGCACTCGGAAGTAGAGCCACAGGTTTGCCTGGGACACATACAGGTTCTGGTTGCCCTCGTTGGAGACGAGGAAGTACAGGCCAGACAGAGATGTGTGATCATCTGTTGGAAACAGGAAAAACAGTAAAGGTTTATTCTCAATCTGCAAACTATATATATATTAGGGATTCAACACAAACGTAGAAAACCAACAGGCGTCTTATGGCAAGTTGAGTATGATCTCTGCCATCGTATTACCATCCATCGTCCATTACCGAAATTCCACACTTGATGACAACTGAATCATCTCCATGACAAAGCAAACTTTATCTGCTGATGAGGGCTATGAAATGTGGCTAAAGCTTGGGAAAAATTACATTAAGGGGACCTTGAGCTAATATTTTTTTGCAAGGGAAAGGGCTAATGACTGTTTACCCTCTTCACACATACAAACAAATAAACAAACACACACACAGCATGTGCTCACATAGAAAGCATAGACTCCCATAAAGTGTACAGCTCTGTCTTTTAAGGGCTGTTTTTTCCCTTGTTCTCTCTGATCACCCTCAATCACTGTGTCATGTGACCTCTGTGGCAGCTCCTGATAGGCCAGCTGTGACAAGCCAGTTCTGGGATCAGGCCCAGTTGGCCTCAGGTCCAGCTTTGTAAGTGACAGGGCCAAAAAGAGAGAGAGAGGAAGAGAGAGGAACAAGGAGGCGAACAGAGAAGAGGAAGACGAAGGAAAAGAGGAAGGATGCAAGTGGAAAAGGTGGGAGGGTGGCGGACACGGCCAAGGCCCGCGGGGGGTTCATTGAGTTCGCTGTTAGTGCCCCCTCCCGAGCCCCACCCCCACCCTGCCCCGCCCCTTCCCCCCTCCTTCCAGTGTGAGCACCCTGAGAGTGACAGCACAAAGCCCGCTCTGAGGCACTGGGAGACAGCCACGCTGCAGCCCGGCATTGAAACGCGTGGCTTTCCAGCAAAAAGCATGATGAGGCAAAAATAAAAGCCATTTACATGACACTGGCCACTTTCTACAGCAGCACAATGAAGAGAGGTGGCGATGGGCTCTCCCTGGCAGTATTTTTTTTCTAAGCCTAATGATGTCTTCCAAATTACCCCGAGGTAACTTGAAAGGTTTCTATTTCAGGAGATTTGGTACAATGTGCTCAAGCAGAGCAGCGCCTTTGAAAGCGGCTAAATTACTTTGTTTGCAGACTGATTAGTGTGTGTCAGTGTCAACAGGTGGCCACCAAAGACGGGGCCCCCTCTTTAAGGCGCCTCACGCCTCTTCCTCCTGTAAACCACGGCTTTACATTCACACAGGGACCTGTTGAGACCAGCTCTCCACTCTGTAGCATGTCAGCTGGGAGCTCAAGCACTTCACACACATTTGCACCCAGCCGTACACACACACACCCAACCCCACGGTAAGCAATACATCAACTATCATCCTTCTCAATACCAAAGCCTGTGGGTAATGTATCAAGTGCACACTGAGAATGTATTGAAATCCATCTGAAGTGAATAATATAAAGGAATCAGCGGAACAGCAGCTTTAGCCTTCGACTGCCGTAAAGGCCCCTCAGGGCTACAAGTAACTAACCTCACCTTATTTAGCATCTTGCCTACTTACTTGCCTCGACAGCTCCGAGCTCACAGTGCTCACACACATGTGCAGAGCTGTAGGATATAACTGATGCAGGGTTGAGAGTAGTTGCTCGCCATTTGTAGTAGATCTTCAGCCAACTTTTAATGTCATTGTCCATTAATCTACAATTAATTATTTTCCAATTAATCGATTCATTAAATGTCATAAAATAGTGCAAAATACCCATCACAATTTCCTTAAGACCAGGATCATCAAATTGCTTGTTCTGTCTGACCAATGCTCCCAAAACTTAAAACATAAACATAAACTTAACCATAACAAAAGACAAAGAAAACTGAGGAACTGGAACAAGTAAATGATCTGTATTCTTGTTGGAAAAATGACACAGTGCATAGCCACAAACATCTCATGATGAAGATCATGTGGTATTTCGAAAGCTACTTAATGGACCTTGAGGAGTCAACTACTACAACAATGACCCAGCTGCTACTTGGGTATTTGAGATATATGAAGCCATCATCGAGGCTGATGTGTTTTTGTTACCTTCAGCCTCACGTACAAGTTAGATTTGTTGGCTTCTTAAGAAGAGAGCATTTACCAACAAATTGTTCTTTTCATCAAGTATTACAAACAATTTGGAGCTGGTCACGACATGTCTTGCCTGACCCTGCATTGGAGAAGTTTCTAGTGAGTATCAGCAGGCAGGACACCTGGGTGGGCTTGTGAGGAGGATAAAGAGCTGCTTCAGCATGTCCCCACCTGCGCCACCAAGTCAGAGAGGAGGCCATGGAAGCAGGCAGCCCAAGAGCTCATTAGTCAAAGCTGCTGTCGACAAGACCACACGCCGTGGAAGGACAAGGGTGCGGCATTCGTGGCTCTACCATGAGCAGACGCGTGCATGCATATAGCAGCCGTCCCTCAGGCCCCGAAGAGTCTCAGCACTGCAGGAATTCCAAATAGGGTGAAGAGGTGAGGGAGTGAGATGGAGAGGATGGAGAGGTAGTCACTGGCGAGAGGTTAAAGTACTGGCTCTGTTGTTGTTGAAGCTTTTCTAGAGGAGCATTTTTAATAACGTTGCATAAATCATTTATAGGTTCACAAGCTATACAGAGGCAACCAGGCCCATTGAGGACTGAAACACACACTTGAGGGTGAATGTGGAAAATGTCTGGACGAGGTCCAGGACAGCCATGACTGACAGCTCCTCATGAAAGAGTTGTGTCCTGAAGTAAACCTACCAACCCGATCCTCTGGAGGAACCAGGCCAGAGTTAATGACCTCCCTTAATGAAGTCTTAATTCCGTGTCTTGGACCACTCGCCGCAAGTTCACTGGGTCCGAACAACTACAGTGAGCAATCAAGAAGCGCCAATCTAAACTTCTCCATTGACCCTCTTTCGCCCTCCCCTCCATCCCTGCTTCGCTCCTGTGGATACGGGACACCCGAATCCCTCAACGAGGACCCACGGGACCATGTCAGGAGAGAAGGGAGATTGGCATCATCTCCCTCACCTGCCCGAGGCCGCTTGGCAGACCTCTTACCTCTGTGTTACCGCAACTGGAGATAAGAAGCTCCCTGGCTGACAAGCACACAGTTAACCCTGTGTTGATGAGAGGCAAGCTGACCCACACATAAACAAGGAACATAAACACCTATCCACATCGATTCGCTGGCTACTGTTGGCTAAACATATGCCAACCTCACCCCCCAACCCGCCTGTGACAACAACAATTCAGGATCCCTCATGCTTGGGGGACAAGCTCCCCTGGCTTCAGAGCTTTCTGGAGACCTTGCCTCTGAGCCATGCCCCGGCTGGCAGCATCCGATCTGGGGGGCGTGAGCCAGCTGGCCAGGAGGCAGACGGGGTCTAGGGAGCAGGGAGCTGAGCCAGCTCCATGGTACAATGCCACACAAAGGCTCAAAGGTGTGAGGAAGAATAGAAGTAGAAAAAAACACAGAAGTAGAAGAAAAAGAAGAAGAAGCAAAGGAGCCCAGCGAACCTTTAGAACGACAAAAGCATTCTTTACAACACTGCAATATGGGCACACACACACACAATATCACCCTCCCCCCCCTACCATCAACCAACACCATACCCCTCCACCCACACTCCCCTAAACCAACCCCACAAACTCAAATGTCTCATGCATTATTCTGAGCAATTTATTTTGTTTTGCTTGCTTTTTTTCTCTGTTCCATGTTGACATGTTGGGTTCAGCAGGAACACATAGTGCTCTTATAATAATTGCCTGGCTTTTGTTCCCTAGTCATGAGGGCGCTCAGATCATTCCTATTGGAAGGTTGGACCTAGCAGCCCATTCAGGCTAATTGTATCGGCAGGGCCAATGGGA